>NC_133776.1:15454995-15690776 GCF_003597395.2 Chelonoidis abingdonii
CCCGCCCCCCCCCCCCCCCCCGCCCTTGACCGACATAAGTTTCATCAATGAAAGTGCCGGTGTGGACAGGGCTATGTTGGCAGGAGACGCTCTCCTACCAATATAGCTTCTGCTGCTAGTTAGGGGTGATTTAATTATGTCGGCAGGAGACCTTACAGAGGCACAGCTGCAGCAGTACAGCTGTGCCGTTGCAAGGTGTGTACTGTAGACATAGCCTTAGCCCAGGGATCAGCAACCTTTGGCAGTGGCCCACTAGGGTAAGCCCCCAGCGGGCTGGGCTGGTTTGTTTACCTGTCGCGTCCGCAGGTTCAGCCAAACGCGGCTCCCACTGGCTGCAGTTCACTGCTCCAGGGCAATGTGGGCTGTGGGAAGCAGTGCTGGCCGAGGGATGTGCTGGCCGTCACTTCCCGCAGCACCCATTGGCCTGGAGCGGCGAACTGCGGCCAGTGGGAGCCGCGTTTGGCCGTACCTGCGGACGCGGCAGGTAAACAAACCAGCCCAGCCAGCTGGGGGGGTTCACCCTAGCGGGCTGCATGCCAAAGGTTGCCGATCCCTGCGTTAGCCCAAACTCAAATTCCTACTATGACTGTCAAGTGCCCGAGGACAGTGATATTACACTATGGATAACATCCATAAAGCTATGAAAAGTATGATGATCAGTTTTTAAAAACTTACAATTTTATAGTCTATAGGTTTAGCTCTCAAAATGGTGCACCACTCCGGTGGTTCAGAGAGCTGTCTGTTCATGACAGTACCTCTCTATTTCTACCTGCTGAATGCTATTTTAAAAAAAGGTACAAGTATTTTCCCCATTGTTACTTTTCCATGTAAGCATCTGTCATGAGATAAGCAACTGACAATTAAAGGTAGGTGGCGTATAAGACTAAAGATATGGTCCACATTATGCAAAGCCTGAAAACCTCTATCCTATAGGAGAAAATCCTGGGGAACTAGTTGTGCAGCCAGTGGCGCTCTGAATACAGACTCAGATTGATTTGGGATATTCTGTACATTCTGAAGGCCGACATGGTCACACCCCAAGTAGACGATGCACATTTAATAAATCAAACACTGCTTAGAGGGGAAGTTTATGCCTGATTTTTCTGAATTTGTAGTGATCAACTTCAACATTACTGTGCCTGCAGCAAGTACTCTTACCTGTTATCAGAGCAGCACTGGTATCACCGTAACTGGCTTTTAATTTTGAATCAGAAAGCGGTTCAGAGTCTCCTACTAAAATATTAGTCTCCTCTATCAAAGATGTTTCATTTATAAAGCTACACTGGTCCTTGCTGTCCTTTCCCTGATGACTATGCCCATAAGTTACTTGGACATAATCACTGGTGTTCATACAAGTCAGGTCATTCATAGTTACATCTGTAGCATTTCCAGATCTCGCTCTTGTACGTTGGAATTGGGATTTATTTTGGAGTCCAAGTTCTAGGAGTTGACTAATTGTGGATTTTGCAATTTGCTCTTTGCCACAAGAGCCATATGTAGAGATATTAGTTTCTGTGTTAGATAATTGGTCAACATAAGTTAAGCAAGTTGGTTCTTCACAATCTTGTGGCATATTTGATATGTTATTTGTCCCTACAAGACATTGATATGAGGCAAAAGTATCTTTCAAGGCTTCAAGATAAGTCGGCCTTACAGTGATCTCTTTGCTTTCCTTTGGAAAAAGAATCCTTTTTTGGAGATTTGATACTGTCCCTTTTCCAAGTTTGCTGTTGCCTAGGTTTCTAGATGACTTAATGCTAGCTACCTTGTTTGTTTGCTGGAGACTTTCAACAGGATTCACACACTGCTTTGGAGTAACATTATCTGGAGGTTTATATTTGGTAAATGTGTATTTTTTCCTCATTTTCTTCCATGTTTGACTACTTCTACTGACATGACGACAGCTGGCCTGGCCTCTACCTGGGTCTGAGCACCTCACTCCTATTCTGCTCCCTGCATAATTTGAAAGTGAGAAAGTCTGTAGTTAACTTGTCAGAACTGTAGCACAGAAAAAAAAAAAAAAAAATTAGCTACTTCTGTAATTTGCAAAGAAAAAACACTGCTTTAAGCACCGGTAAGCTTGGTTAAATCTTTCTTTCAATTGTACCTCCATTGGTAATGCTGGACTCTGGTGTGTTAGAAATATCCAGTAAAGACCCCATAGAAAGGGAATGCTCAGCAGATGGGCGTTTCCGAGGAGGGAATGGTGACATGTCAGTTTCTCTGGTGAGCTGTGCAAGGGTCTCTCTCAAGCGACGTCTCTTGCGATTGCTATTTGGGGTATTCAGAGAAAGTTGTGACACTGACTTCTTGAGTTCAGGACTCTCTGGCTGTAATTAGATAAGAAAATTCAGTCACTGCCTCCAACTTGATTCCATAGAGACTACAGAAAAGATAAAAATTATATATAGAGACTACACACGACAGTTGCCCCCAATTCGCTGTACGGTCAAACAAAATAATTGAAAGTTCTATAAAGCAAACATGTCTCTCGTTTAAGACACTATAGTCCCTTAGGTTATTAAACAGGATTTTTATTGAAACAGGTTAATATGTATTTTTTTCCAGCTTTAGAAATTCTGTACTGCATAACTGAAAGACCACCACAAAGTGGCCACTAAGCAAGCAAAGTCCAAGTAAATCACGTTTAAGTTTTAGTCTGAATACTTCAAAACAATTTAGGAATTTTAGAAATATACTATCAACATGAGTTATCAGCAACCAAATTAAGCCTTAGCCCTGCAAATACTTACTTAAGTTACATGTTTAACTTTCAGTTTCAGTGAACGATTCACAGTAATCAAGTTAAGTATTTGCAGGATGTGGGCTTTCAGAGTCAATATATTACACTACTACTAAAGGTCAACATACCTTTTCAAATAAGTACATGGATTCTCCAGCTCTGGCATCCATCTGAATGCTTCCCCAGAACCACTGTATGGGGAAAAGAAAGAGTCTTCTATAATTTGTTTCAAAAACTTGATACAAGCTTTTGACCTGTGATATTCAATATCACTTACATGTCTAAAAAAATCCTTAAAATGTAACTATGTTAATTCAGAGTATACATTATATACCCAATATAATTGTTGCTTACATACTGAATGATTTAAAAAAACACTTTAGTACTAATAATTTCTGTGTACACTAACCTCTTGCTTTACAACATAAAGTTTTTTTGGAGGCTCAAATGGGAGATCTTTTACTGTATTTTCTTCAACAACCAGATGTGTGCACCTGTCATCACTAACTGGCAAATACTGCCCACCTAGAGTAAGAAAATAAATCAAATTAACTGAAGAATTCAGCATCTCAAGTTTTGGTAAGAGATGATTTCATAGTATTATCAAAGTTGGGGTAGAGTAATAAAGAAGGGGAGAAGATGCAAGATGAAGGGGGAGTTGGTCAGCAAATTTAGACAGCTTCATCCTGGGCACCCCCAGCACAAAGATAGTACCAGTAGACGTTCTACTGCAGTACAACTTCAGGGGACAGCTTCGATAAGCCAAGGTGCACTATTTATGTAGTGTGAATATAGCCCTTCCCAGAGTTCACAATTTCTGTTACAGTGAAAGTCTAAGAAGATAGGCTAGAGATCTCTTATTCTCTTGCAGCTCAGGGCCACCGGGGATTATTTTTTAAAAATAGTTTGGAGAACATCTCCGAGAAGGTCTGAGAACAAGACTCTCATAAAGACATTGCTCCTAGAGAGCATGCCAGAAATAGCTTGCCTAGACACAGTCATCACAAATTGGAAGCTGTGTACATTGTAAAGCTAGCTGTACCATATGGGCTACAAGGACACTGAAAGAGGGAGACTCCTTGTCTCTCTGTCTTGATAAAGGCTCAGTTGTATAATGTTTGCATAATAGCTGGTGCAGTTCTATAGAATATGAAAAACTTTAGGCGCAGGATGCTATATATACACATAGCACTGTAAGAACAGACCTTAAACCAACTGAGTCAGCCAAGTATTCTCATTACATTGTATTACACTATTGAAGGGAAACAAATATTTGGCCATAAGTTCTATACAAGTGATTTATTTTCTTGAAAATACATTATAATAAAATTTGAGTGTACTACATGCTTCAAGTAACACGAACAGATATTTGCATAATACAACTTTGAGTCAGAAGAAGCTAAGCATACACATAGCATATTTTTCTAACTAACTTCCCAAAAAGTTAAATTTTGACCATTAGATGTGGAGGGGGAAAAGAGAGGAGGAAAAAATAGTAAAAGCCAGTTTTGAAATCACAGCATGGCAGGGGGAAAAACTCAAAACACACACACTTTGGTATGAAAAGTTTGGTTTTGCTACATGATTTATGCCCCATGAGATCTAAAGTTAAATGTAGCTTTTTAATGGAAGACCTGTTCAAATCTCCCTGCGTGCAAAGAATCAGCATTTTAGTTTTAGTCAGATTTAAGATAAAAACGCATTGCCTATAAATTCCATTGCAAATGTGCTCATTAATAATAACCTTGCATTTTTGTCATTTCTTCCATGTTAATTCTCTCTTCATCGGAAAATCCAAGGAAACTTAACATGCAGTCCTGGAATGGGGGAACCTTGAACTCATTTCTGAATTCCTCATCAGCCGCACAGAAGTCACTTAAAAATAAATATTCATTAAAACAAAGTTGTATATTTACAGTTACTCTTTACTACATAGAAGCTTGCTTTAGTATCATGGAAAGAGTCTTAACTGAGTGTGGGGGGGGGGGCGCGTTTTAGGGAGAGTGGCGAGGGGAAGGGAACACTTACATTTCATTCCTTCTCTCCCAAGCCTTGTAAATCCACTCGGCTTTCACAATAGGAGTTCCCAGACTCACAGCAAGCTAGAAGGAAAGGAAGTCATTAGCTATGACAAGTGACTTCTCCATTTAAGTTCTTTCCAAACCTGGAGAAAGATTCCTGGCAACATTTGTGATTTGGAAAATAGGTATTGTAAAAAGGATAAAGTTACTCCTCTGAGAAACAGAATCCCAGAAATGTGGGGCTGGAGGGACCCTGAGCAGTCATCTAGTCCATCCACACACACTTGAGGCAGACCATCCCTGATAGATGTTTCTCTAAACTGTTCTTACAAAACCTCCAGTGAGGCTGACCACCAGGAGAGACTGAATGCAGACTGAAGGCAGAGCACTGCTGCTATGGTAGGGGTTGAAGCCAAAGATATCATGGAGGTTCATTAAAGACCAAATCGTATCCTTTTTTACCCATTTTATTCTGACACTTCTTCCCACTCTCAGAACATCCAGCAGGACATAATTTAGGGTCCCTCCCTTCCTCCCCAAAACACAATTGTCACTGCTTTTATTGCAAGGACTACCAAAATGCAACTGTGCCAAATCTAATACAGAAGTCCCAATAAAGATTCAGAGTTTATAGCTTAGTGTATTAGCTATATATACAGTAAGCTTGCATCCAGACAGCAAAGCATTCCCCTGTAATGATTAACACACTGACCAAAGCATGAAGATGGCTGTTTTAGTATAGAAGAATGAGACTATGAAGGCTTATTGCTATAACTAGCAGGGTCCTTCTATTGACCTAAAAAGATGAAATGTTATGTATTAGCTATACAATTTTGATTTCCACTTAGTGTATTACATAACGCATTTCCACAAAGTTTCCAGCAGCAGTTGCAGCCAATACTAGTCAAGTTACACAGCACACAACACAGAATACAGTCAGTACTTAAAGACATTTGAAAAATAAAAGGCACCCTTAATGTTCTGTATTATACCAACATGAGTTCCTAATACTTTGAGAAGTATAGGGTACATCTACACATCAATAAAATAAAAAACCTGTGGCACCTAGTCACAGAGCCCGGGGGTCAATTGACTCAGGCTTGTGGGGCTCAAAACAAACAATGTAGACATTCAGGCTTGGACTAGAGACCAGACTCTATGACACAATCCCACAGAGGGAAAGGATCTCAAACCGAACCTCTACGCAGCAATTTTTAGTCCTGTAGCCTAAGTCAGCCTACCACAGCCAGCTGCAGCTTTGCTGCTGGTCTTCTATTGTAGTGTAGGCATACCCATAGAAGCATAACAAACTGCAGTGGTCTCAGGCCAGGTCTACACTGCGACTTTAAATCGGTTTAATGGCAGATACACCGATTTAACGCTGTATCCGTTCACACGACGTCGTCATTAATATCGAGTTAACCGCCTCCTTAAATCGATTTCGGAACTCCTCCCAAACGAGAGGAGTAGCGCTAAATTCGATAGTGATAACTCGGATTAGGGTTCGTGTGGACGGAAATCGACACAGAGTGCACCACTGACCGCTCTGGTCCGCAATCCGAACTCGGATGCAGCGGGTGCCGGTAAACAGGAAAAAGCCCCGCGACCTTTTAGAATGACATTTCCTGCTTGTCACGTGTCCAGCTCTGATCAGCACGGGTGGCGATGCAGTTCTCAAATGCAAAAGTAGCTCCTGCATGGACCTACGGGAGATACTAGATCTGATCGCTGTATGGTGAGACAAATCTGTTTTATCAGAGCTCCGTTAAAGAACAGGAAAATGCCAAAGCGTTTGAAAAATAAACTCCAGGATACACAGCGGTGCGTGACAACCGTAACGGGAAGCAGAGACTCAAACGGATGCTCATGGAGGGAGGGAGGGGGTAATGAGGACTACAGCTACCAGTCTCCACAGCAGGTCTCTGAAAACTATTTGCATTCTTGGCTGAGCGCCCAATGTCTGTAGCGTAATACACGGTGTCTTGCGTGGTTCACGGAACAGCTCGTCAGTCTTTTCCCCCCCCAGCCGGTAAAGAAAAAAGTGAAATAAATAATTCCTTGAGTACTGTAAATGTCACCCTCTGTGTACTGAATGCTGCTGGCAGACGCGATGCTGCTGCGGTGAAGAGCAGTATCCGCTCCTCTGCCCCTCCCCCCAGGGTAGACGGGCCGCCCAGTGAGTGCTCCTGGCTGAGTCTGGCCGGGGCTCCGGGGTGAAAATGGGAATGACTCCCTTTTTCTGACAGTGGATGGTACAGAACGCTGGTAACTGTCTTCATCTTATCACCTGGGGGCTGAGCTTCATCAGACCCCTTCCTCTCTTGTGTAAAGAAAAGATTCTGAACTGCATGGACTGTCATAGCCCATGGTGGCTCCCTCCCCCTCATTTGATCTCAGTAACTAGTCTGTGATTCTTATTCATGCATTCTTCATAACATCATGCCAACAATGGGTGGGGGGGTCACTGCTGTGGTAGCCCAGGTAGGTGGAAGCAACGGTTGCGTTACTTGCAGGGCTCCCTCTGTGAATACTGACGCGAGCAGCTGTGCTGTGCTACACTGCTTTAAATACACTGATCCTATTCTTGTCTGGACTGACTCTATTTTTATTAACCGTAAAGGGCAGGATTGACTCAGTCCCAAGTGAGTCAATCCCATTTTGCTTTCAAAAATTTACACAGGGTTATTATCCGTTCTGTCCCATTTACTGATGAGTGTAACAAAAAGAGAGGAGAAGGTAACAGTTTCTGCTGTCTACAGTAGTACTGTACCATCTACCCACCAAGGGGGAGAGAGCGGATTTTCAAGTAGCGGATAATTCATTGCTCTTCCACTGCTGCAAAGCTGTAATGCTCTCAGTGCAGCAGATTCGCCTCTATCAGTACATTCAGTCAGAATACAAAGAGGGTGACATTGTAAGTACTCAAGGATTGCTTTATTTAACTTTCATTTCTCGTGCTGGGGTGGGGGAAGAGAAACTGATGAGCTGTTCCGTGAACCATAAAAGACACCGTGTTGTAAGCTACAGACACTGGGCGCTAAGCCAAGAATGCAATAGTTTTCAGAGACTGCTGAGGACTGTGGGATAGCGGGAGTCCTCAGCACCCCTTTCCGTTCCTCCATGATCCCCCGGCCCCTGATGCTAATGTTAATGGTCACGGGGGGTTCTGGGTAAATGTCGTCAGTCATTCCTTGCTCCGGGAAAACATCAGCAGACAGTCCTTTCGCACCTTTTTCTCCTGGATTGCCCTTGCAGAAACAATAGCACGGCAGCACTAGAGACCGTCGCTTTTTTGTTTTTTCCCGTCACCATTTGTGTACTAGATGCCGTGGAGACAGAGGCGACACTCGAGCGCTACACACCAGCATTCAATTGCTTTTGCAATGATAGCAGAGATGGTTACCAGTCGTTCTGTACCGTCTACTGCCAGAGAAAACTGGCAATGACATGACGGTTATCTCTCTTTCTCTGAACTGTCCGCTGCTATCATGAGTGCCCCTGGCTAAAATCAGCTGGGGGCGCAACGCAAAAGCAAACTTGGGATTGACTCACTGGCCACTGAGTCAATCCCTCCCTTATGCTGTCTAAAAATAGAGTCCTGACTACAAGAAGAGTCAAAGCAGCAGAGAATCCTGTGGCCTTATAGACTAACAGAGTCTGTTTAGTCTATAGGTGCCACAGGATTCTCTGCTGCTTTTACAGATCCAGACTACACGGCTACTCCTCTGAAGGAAGAGTCAAGTGTATTAGAAGAGCGGGCTACTCCGTGGCTGTATTAACAGGGGGGTTTTCCCCTGGCAAGAACCACAACCATTGCTTCACCTCTCTCCCAACCCTCCGCAGCTACCGTGGCAGGGCCCACCCCCCATTTTCTGTCATGCAGTCGTGAGGAATACAAGAATAAGAAACATAGACTTATTCGTGACATAAACCGGGGGGGGGGGGCACTTGAGGCAGGCAGTCGTGGCTATGACAGTCCAGGCAGGACATACTCAATTTTTAGAAACAAGAAGGAGCGATTGACTCTGCCCCAAGTGAGCCACTCCCAATTTGGGTTTCAGAACCATTGTCACAGGGGCACTCATGATAGCATCGGACACTAACTGTGATGCACTGGCCAGGTAAACAGGAAAAAGCCTGAATCCCGCGAACTTTTGAATTCCATTTCCTGATTGTCCACCGTGAGGGGTCAGCACACACACAGGTGAGACCACACAGAGCTCATTTGCACTCGTAACAATGCAGTCTCCTGATAATCGAAGAAGAGCGCCAGCTTGGACCACACAGGAGGTTCTGGATCTGATCGCTATCTGGGGTGAGGACTCAGTGCTCACAGCACTGCGTTCCAAAAGACGAAATGAAAAAGTTTTTGAAAGAATTTCAAAGTCTATGGCTGATAAAGGGCACAGCAGGACTCCCTGCAGTGCGAGTGAAAGTGAAGGAACTTAGACAGGGTACCAGAAAGCCAGAGAAGCAAAACGGAAGGTCAGGCTCTGAGCCGAAAACATGCCGCTTCTATGCTGAACTACATGCAATTTTGGGGTTCAGCGCTACCAGTGCCCCACCCCTGTCCGTGGATTCAGACTTTGGGATTGAAATATCAAGTGTTTCTGAGGATGTAGCCGAGGGGAAGATGGAGACGAATTTGAGGATGAAGAATGACCGTGGTGATAGCACACAGCAGTCCGTAAACCCCAACAGCCAGGATCTTTTGAGACCCAGAATTACAGTCCCTGCGCTCCAAGCGAAGCAAGCCCAGACAGTGAAGCCATGGAAGCGACCTCCGGTAAGTGTCCCTTCATTCTGTACCAACACGGATTAAAACAAGATGGTTTTTTTAGATCGCATTGACACCAGGGCTTTTGCTGCAGTCGCAGCCATTACTGTTACAGGAAAATTTCGTTAACATGTCTGGGATGGAGCGAAAATCCTCCAAATTAATCTCCATGAATCGATCGTGGAGGAACTCAAAACCTTATGCTATATGAGAACATTTCTGGCCAAGAGCAGCCTTCTCCGTTCCCCATAGTAGGTAACTTTTCAACGCCATGCATTTTGCAAGACATTTGGTACTGCAGGCATTGAGGCATTGCACTGAAGGCATTGCATAAACAAACGATCTGCCTCCTGCGGTGCTATTGTCAGGAGAGAGATATCATCCATTGTTACCTTGTAGAACATCAGGAATGTAAATAGGGGGCAGACATGGCGATTTTGCTACTGGCCAGAGCGGGGGGATGGGAGGAGGGATAGCGACGAGTTTTCAGCGTCTGGCAAGCAGGATTCTTCCCCCTGCTACCAGCAACGCGCTGCGGGGGTGATGTAGGGTGATCACTAGCAGCGATCGTATATGATAGGAGCCATGCGCTGTTGGTGGATGTGAAAGAGGGGGTTTGGGCTTTGCAGGTTCCTCTTAACAGGAGCAAGGCATCATATAGATCACTGTGTATATGAACGGCGGAGAAGTCAAACTTTTAAAGCCCTTACTTACCATCGCGTCGCGTGGACGTACGGTTGGCCGTACCTGCGTCTGTGTGTGTGCCACACCAGTCACACAGACACTGAATATTTAAACGATACAAAATGCGACCTTGTATAGATCACATGTGCTCTGTAAGGTGGATAGTGTTCTATGTGAAAGAGTACTATCATTGCTCTGTAAAAGGTATCTTTCCACATACTTATCACCCTGGTTTGCCTTCCCCATGCAGCTGCACATTTCTCTGAAAGTCCCTATGCCATCACGAGGGCGTGCTGTGATACGGCGGAGAAGAAGAAGACGCGAGATGAAATGTTCACAGAAATTATTGAAGTAACACGCAATGAGAGGGATAAACAGAATGATTGGAAGGATGTGGTAGCAAGTACAGGAAAGATGCCAGTGAACGATCTGAGAGGGCTAGGCAGGAAGACCAGCGTTGGAGAGATGCAACGCTGGATCTGCTGCGTGCTCAAACTGATATCCTCCAACGCATGGTGGATCTTCAGGAAGAGCAGCACAGTAGCAGAGTGCCGCTGCAGCCCTGTATTAACCTCCCTGCAAGCCCACGTCCCATATCTCCCTCACCCAGACGTGTAAGAACGCGTGGGGAAGGCTTTCTGCACCCGCCTACTCCTCCACACCCCTGCAGTTCAAGGAAAAGGCTGTAATTACGCTACAATGTGCTTAATAGGCCTTTCCCTTCCCCCTCCTTCCAAAGCACAGCAGCCAGGGACACCTTCCTAATTCTCTGCCTTTTTTTATAGTTCCTTTGTAATACAGAATACATCGAAAGGGGAGGGTGGGTTGCTTACAGGGAAATCTAGTAAGGAAAAACTCATGATTTTTAACAGATGCATAATTACTTTTAATGAATAATAAATGATTTTTAAACGATACAGAATTTATTTCCCTTCGCCAACCTGTAATGAAAAGGGGGAGGGTGGGTGCTTACACTGAATAAGTCCATCAAGTGCGGAGGGTTCATCAAGGGGAAGCAAACAGAGTCACACCGTACCCTGGGCCGTGCTGAAACTCGTTTTCAAGGCTTCTCTGATGCGCAGCGCCTCCAGGTGTGCTCTTCTAATCGCCCTGGTCTCTGGCTGCTCGTACTCAGCGGCCAGGTGATTTGCCTCAGCCTCCCACCCAGCCATAAATGTCTCCCCCTTAGTCTCACAAAGATTGTGGAGCACACAGCAAGCAGCAATAGCAAGCGGACATTGGTTTGGCTGAGGTCTGAGCGAGTAAGTAATGATCGCCAGCGACCCTTTAAACGGCCAAATGCACATTCTACCACCATCCGGCACTTGCTCAGCCTGTAGTTGAACAGCTCCTGACCACTGTCCAGGCTGCCAGTGTATGGCTTCATGAGCCATGGCATCAAGGGGTAGGCTGGGTCCCCCAGGATAACTATAGGCATTTGAACATTCCCAACGGTTATTTTTCTGGTCTGGGAAGTAATTCCCTTGCTGCAGCCGTTTAAACAGACTAGTGCTCCTGAAGACGCGAGCGTCATGAACCCTTCCTGGCCATCCCACGTGGATGTGGGTGAAACGTCCCTTGTGGTCCACCAGTGCTTGCAGCACCATTGAAAAGTACCCCTTGCGGTTCACGTACTGGGTGCCCTGGTGTTCTGGGGCCAAGATAGGGATATGGGTTCCATCTATGGCCCCACCACAGTTCGGAAAACCCATTGCAGCAAAGCCATCCACTATCACCTGCACGTTTCCCAGAGTCACAACCTTTCGTAGCAGCAGCTTAACGATTGCTTTGGCTACTTGCATCACTGCAGCCCCACACAGTAGATTTGCCCACTCCAAATTGATTTCCGACTGACCGGTAGCTGTCTGGCGTTGCAAGCTTCCAGAGGGCTATTGCCACTCGCTTCTCCACTGTGAGGGGCTGCTCTCATGTTTGTATTACGGCGTTTCAGGGGCAGGGGAAGCATGTCAAAAGTTCTAAGAAAGTGCTCTTACGCATGCGAAAGTTTCGCAGCCACTGCGAATCGTCCCACACCGTCAAACAATGCGGTCCCACCAGTCTGTGCTTGTTTCCCGTGCCCAAATTCGGCGTTCAATGGGTAGTAGATGCCCCGTTAATAGCAGTAGCTCCAAAACGCTGGGGCCAGCGGTTATGGAGAATTCTGCCTCCATCTCGTCATCGCTGTCCTCGCCGCTCAGCAATAGCTGCTCCTCCTCCTCTCCTCCTGCCTTTGCAGTTCATTGTTCAGTATAGTCAGCACGAGAGTACGCGGTGTTGACAACGGTCAGGATACCGTTTGTGATCTCAGGGTCCATGATTGCTGTGCTATGGCGTTTGCTCAATGCACTCCGCGAAAAAGGCGCCAAAGGGTTGTCTGCTGCCTTCACAAGGGAGGGGTGGGCTGTACCAGCACCACCTGGGGCAATGTTTTTCTGCCCATCAGGCACTGTGCTCTCAACACGGAAGTGGGAACTATGGGATAGCTGAGGACACAGCTACCACAGTGCACCGCTCTGAAATCGGATGGTAGCCTTGGACCATGGACGCAAGCAATCGATTTTGTGATCGCACTGTGGACGCGCCAAACCGATTTTATAACATCGGTTTTGTAATATCGGTTTAAACTACTTCGAAATAATCGTGCAGTGTAGACGTACCCTCAGTTAACTTAATGTTAAGTACTTCTCAAGAGACAAAATGCTTATTTTCAGAGGTTGTATTTGTCTGTAACAAAAGCCTTTAGACAAAAGGTTTTTTTAAAAAACAGGCTGTTTCTTGATTCTAACAGCTAAACAATTACCACTCGTTGTTAAAAGCTTGACATCACAGAGGTAAAGGTATTCTGAAATCTTTAATCCTTTGTACTTAACCCATTTTCTTTATTACAAAAGTGCATCTACTCCAAGTTAAAATAGAAGATTGATTTGAAGGGGTCAATCTACACTGAGAGCCTTTTTGAAGTGCAAACTCACGTACTCTGAATTTGTCTCCTTGCGTAGAATTAGCCACCAGATGTGTAACTTTTGAACTGAAGTCCCTTCGAATAATTCCACCCATATGATGAACCAAGGTCACCAGCTTAACCTGAAGAGCAAGAGTCAGGAAATAAGAGACTCATACACTTTTTGAAAACTTACAGCTGTTAAAGAAGGGACAAAGACAAGAGTTATATACCATACAAGTTACAGCAGAACTAAACTTAAAGCAAAGCTTTTACATGTTCATTTAACCTGTACTGATGGAGTAATTTTTAAAATGAGATATGGTTGGCAAGCCATAAATGCTACCTGCCTTAGAAGTATTTAACATATATTAAATGTATTTTAAGGAAACATCCAAGCTACCATTGCTGTTTTCACAGCTATACAGTTAGCAGTTCATAATGCTTCACAATCATCTCACCCCATCAAAGTCAAAATTTACCTAGCAGCCCATAAAGCCACCAAACAAGATGACTCCCAACATATCACGGCCCATTGTCATGCTGCCACTTCTGTCTTTGGATTCTGGGCTATTAAAACATAGAAATGAAGGCTAACATACTTGGCGGGGGGGGAGGAGGGGGGGACGACGACACCCCAGGAGTTTAGAACAAATGAATGGACTGCTCAGTTTGAGTCTGGCAGGACATCAGAGTTAACTCCTAGCTCTTGGAAGATGGTCTTGGCTCTCTGCTTCACGCAGTTGCCAACATCTCCAGCAGTACAGTTTGCCTTGATACCATGCCAGAACAATGAATTAGTAGTGGCTTATATGATAGCAAGACACCAAGTGAACTATCAGTTGCTTCTTGTAATATCAAATTTTCCCATTTGACTACTGATCAGGAACGATGCTGCATAGCTGTAGTTCTGACAAGATTACGGTACATGATAGTGACACTCCAAATGCTCTGAACAGGATATCTAAGTTTTATTTGAGTGCACTCAAGAGCATGTACATGATCCAACACAAGTGACAGGTCAAATTCTTAGGTGATCAACTTGATGCTGCCTAAGGGTCCAATCTTGCTCCCATGCAAGTCAGAGTGTCCCACTGTCTTCAACAGAAGCAAGAGAGTCTCTTAAGTAGACCCTAGAATCCTAAATCTATACTCAAGAATACAAGCTTTCATCACTGTTAGTGACTAAAATGTACATTTTACACTAGGGGTGATGTAACAGAAAACTACCTTGAACATAGTTACATGTAGATTAATCAGTCCAAGAAAGGGGAAGGGACAAGGGTGTAAGACAAAATCTTACTAGTTCTTCTTTCTTCCTGAATCCTGTAAAGCACAGCACCAGATTCAACATACTTGCACAGTACAATGGACGACATGAAAAAGGTAGAGGCTGAAATCAGATAATGATTAATTACAGTAGTCAGAACCACAAGCTATTTAAAAAAAGTTAAACAAAAAACTTAGACAGTAGCTCTACAGGATTTTAACTTTGTTAAAATGCACTGACACCAACTGGATACCAATTAACAAGACTCACTGTTTTCTAATATGTCTTGAAATAGGAACTGCCAGTATTTTGGTGAAATGATTGAAGTATCTCTGTATTCTGTGCTAAAACAGTGCTGTAAACTAGTTACAACTGTAACTTTATCATAGGTGTCACTATGTTTCCTGTAAGATCATATTATACTCTGTTGTCCTGCAACAGAGCATTATTACCTCCGCCCCCCAACTGTTGGTATCTTCTTCTGCACCATATAGCAACCATGTTGAACAGAAGTCCCTGGCACTAAAGCGGTCTTCGCTCACTCAGTGCAGCATTCCAATGCAGAGGAGCATTTCAGATAGTTTATTAATTTCAAGTAAGTGTTAGTAATTAGCATCTGTATTTCCTTAAACCTCTTCCTGGTACAAAGTAGTATTTGTGCACTTCTCCTGTCTGTCAAAAATCCTACTCTGACTATTCTTTAGTCAACATCAGACGTTTAGAGGCGATTAGAACACGATTGTAAAATACTTTCCATCTATGCCAGATACTCATTCTTGGGTGGTTCAAATGGTACTTAACATAGGCATTACTAGCAGTTTTTTTTGTATTTATATGAAAAAAAAAAAAAAAAAGTTATTTAGAGTTAATTCCTAGTAGCTTTCCCTTTCTCAGAATAACCTGCAAATAGCGGTATAAGAAGGAGGAGTTCATGTTGTTGCCAAGACTCTTGCAAGTGTTAAAAAAGAAAAGGAAGCAACATATTTTTAAACAAACAACTATACATTACATTATGCCTTGTCTACACTAGAAAGTTATACTGCTTTAACCATTCTAGGTGCTACAAGTAATAATGCACTGGTATAGTTAAAGCAGTACAAACCGTCTAGCATGGATTCACTTACACTGGCATAAGAGATGATTATAAGTATTCCTTTTCATGTACAGAAATAGATATAAACTATATGGTAGAAGGCACTTTTATACCAGCTTAACTGCATCTACACCAAGACTTTTACTGGGGTGACTATTTTCAATAAAAACTTCACACCACTAACCAAACCAAGTATAGACCAGGTCTAATATCTTTCCAGAGAAATGCTGGAAAAAAGTATCCCATGGGGGTAGGGAAGAGAAGTATACTTGAACCCCAATAGAATGTGACCTGATATAACACAAATTCAGATATAACGTGGTAAAGCAGTGCTGGGGAAGGGGGGTGGGCTGCACACTCCGGTGCATCATAGCAAGTTCGATATAATGCGGTTTCACCTATAAACACGGTAAGACTTTTTTGGCTCCCGAGGACAGCGTTATATTGAGGTAGAGGTATAATTTGTGAACATAACTGACAGGCTTGAGCTACTTCTGCACATTGGCTTGGTAGTTGTAGGCCACCCACATTGCATTTATGGCCTACTTTTCAAAAGTGCTGAGCAACAACAAATCCCATGTCAAGTTAATTAGAGCTGGGGTGCTTACTATTTTTTTTTTTTTTAAAAAAAGGTCATTTAAGTGTGTGGTGAAACACTGACATGTTAATGACCAGAATTCTGCACTGAGAGAGTCTGATACAGCTTTCAGCAATTCCCCCACTTCAGAAGAATTTAGAGATTCAGAACAGCTGTGCCATCACAATACAAGATCTTTATCTATGTAAAGAAGGAGTTATATTGCAATTTAAATGAAATGTCTACCACAGGAAGAATGTAGTCACACTTCTTATGTTAGTATTATTGACAACACATGTAAATGTCCATCTAAAAAGAAAAAGTAATTTGCTTTCACCTGAATACTTACCTCTCCTTTTTGAGCACAATGAAGTACTATTGGAGGTCCAAGAACACGACAGTCAAACTTGCACAAGTTCTCCAAGATGGAATCTTGAAAGTCTGCTACAATGAAGACTGTCTCAAATTCTGGAGACTCAGAATCCCCAAACTCTTCCACCGATTCCATCTTTATATAGGGCACTTTAATTTCCTTTATTTTAATATTATGTGAAAAAATTAAAGTGTCATTCATGCAACATACATAGTAAATGAATGCCATTCTTAGATTTTTATCTTGAAGTAAGTGTTAAAAGAAATTTAGTATCAAAGACAACTTTACAGCTTTCACCAGTGTTCCAAAAAGTTACGTATTCTGTTTAATGATATACAAAGAGGTGATTTTGTTATTTCTAGCACTGAACATGTGATGATCTAGGTTTCTAAAATGATTTTAGAGTCTGAATTTAAGGAATTGTTTAAGAGTCCAAAGTATGTGTTTTCTCTCTCTTTAGGGTATTTCCTCAGTCTTTATGGGTCACACTGACAATATAAAAGAGTATAAGATCAAATAATATCTTGTTACATTAACTCAGTTGGATTCAGTTTTCTGTTGTACAAGAACAACTGTATCTTTTCTTTCGGGGCATCTGAATTTAGTTATGTATTTCAGACCAAACGTTTGTATTTTGGACACTAAAAATAGCAATTTAAAGTTGTAACTGCAGACCAAGAGATTCCATAAAGAAATGTTTCATGCTGCATTAAATTAGACTTTATATTTCAGAAGGTTTAACTACAGGCTGCTCTGAATCTGGAGGCTTTAGGTCCAAACTCCATTTTCTAGAATCCTTCACATTAAGAAAACAATCCTTACAGAATTGTTCATGCAACAGTCTTAAATTGCAGCTCTTTCACTGTTGAATTAGGAAAGCCATTTAACTGATTATGAAGCTAGTTCGTAGCAGAAACTTACAGAAGTCTAAGTGTGCATTTGGCACATGGCACAGAAGCGTGCATTTGGCATTACATATATCATTTGAGAGTTCCATATGCAAGTACAGAACACATTAAATACACTAAATATGTTAGTCCAGGGATTAAGAACAGACATTTAAGCAAATTGCATGGTTTCAAATTTGATACAAGTTTCTACTCAACTATCTTCAAACTATATCATAGTAACATTGTTTATTGTGCCTTCAATCACACCCAAATATCAGAAATCATGAAGGTTAAGTGTTTGTGCACTCCAGTCCCAGTGAAGTGCAACATGCTGCATGCAATCGAATATGCATAGATGCCTGACATACCATATGAATTATACTTTTTATTAGTTTTTCTTCCGATTTACCAGGACTAGTTTCCTTTATCTTTATAACTGGGACTTCCATTATCTTAACAGTCTGTGGAAGAGGAGAACTTCGATATGAGATTACATTACTTACACAAAGTTTGTCAAAACAATGTCATTATGATGACTGCTTTATGTTCAAGCCACATACCTCCAAGGCTTTCAAGAGTTCCTCGTGTTTCCCAGCTTCCTGAACTAAAACCACTCTGGTTTCAATCTGAGGCATTTCCTCTGTTCAGGGGGCAAAAAAGTGCAATATTCATAACCTACAGAAAAATCTAATCCTAACGTTAAACAAAGCCATAATGTAGGGAAACATGCTAACTACACTGGTATCTTGCCAAGGTCCATAGTCCTCTCTCAAAAAATTATTATTTACAAAGAATATTTCAACTCTGAAGACTGGATGCTGCCTCAACAAGCTTCTTTAAACCAAGCTTGCAGCTGATGAATTACATAGTGCATCAGTCACAGAAATGTAGGTTTGGAAGGGACCTTAAGAGGTCATCTAGTTCAGCCCCACATGCTGAGACAGGATTAAGTAAACCTAGACCATCACTGACAAGTGTTCGTCTAACCTGTTCTTAAAACCCTCCAATGACAGGGATTCCACAGCCTCCCCGGAACCCTATTCTAGTGCTTAACTATCATCCCTACATTTTAGATAGTACCAAAAAAATCATCCTATTTAAATCTCCGTTGCTACAGATTAAGCCTATTACTGCTTGCCTCTAGACAAAGTTGCAGCCATGCCACAAAGATAACCTAATGAATTTGGGACATACAAATGCACACCTGTGAACAATAGCATGTGCAACACTAGTTTACTCAACCTCTCCCATCAAAGGTGACCACTGATAAACACCTGCCAGGGATGGTCTAGTCTAGATAATATTTAGTCCTGTCTCAATGCAGGGTACTGGATGAGATGAACTACTGAGGTCCCGTCTAGTCCTACAATTCTATGACTGACACTTTTTAGCAACAGATGGGTACTGAACAGACAGGTCTGTAATCCAAGGACAAAATACATCATTCCTTTGATTAACAAAGGATTGGGGGGGGGTTGGTTGTTTTTTTCTAAAACTATACTGTCGAACTTAGGTCAACAGCCTCAGCAGCAAGAAATTTTACTATAGTTTGGTGAATTCACAAAAAGTTAAAGTAGTGGCACGAATTTAACCAGGCATTTTGTCTTCCAAGAAACAATATTCAAACAAATGTGACAGTATTGAACAAGGCTTTTCCTGTTACCTTCCACATCTGAAGCCAATCCAATAAATACATTCTCCTTGGAAGTTTCTATAATTTTTGAATCAAGAACAGAAAAATCTCCCAGAAGACTCCTTCCAGTGTCAGTCACTAGCATACTGCTGTCAGTCATGGTCAAGTCTGTGATTTTCTCTTCAGCAGCTGAAAAATAAGTACCCAAAATAAGTTTAATCTGAAGAGTACATATTTAAAAAAGGCCGTAAAAAGTCCTGTGGAAAGGTAGATAAGTTAGTTTAGAATTCTAAATATTAAAACTACTAATAAATCCCACTTATGAGTAGTATCCTCTGAGCCTACAATTATTTTAAGAGTCACAGAGCTTATACAAACAATTATCACAGAAATAGTTTTTTTACAGGTAACAGTCTATTTTTGAGGAAAACTACATGAAGACAGAGCATTTTGATAGCTAGGATATGGGAGTAAAAAGCCCAGTCTTCCCTTAAGAGAGAGAGTCCGGTTTAAGGATTTATTTTGATCCAGGATCTCAAGAAATTGCTTGCTTACTCCAGATAGGAATTTTGTTAAACATGATCTGAAAGAGGTTCAGGAAGCTGGATTCACTGTGTTATTTGCATTTAATTTCAGAGAGGTTCACACTAAAAAGAGATGGCTTTGCATACATTTTCAAAAGGTGAAAGTTTGAAGAAAGAAGATTGTGGTAACAGGCCAACCCACTAGACCTCAGATTTCCCACAAGCTTTGACCAGATTTGTCTAGCTTACTGTTGGAGTTCCTCAGGCCTGTCTTGCTGGGCAATTTCTGTTATGCAGTCCTTATCACACAGAGAAAAAGTGTTCCTTGCCATCACCAGAAAGCCTCATGGAGGCACCAAGTGCATTATCTACATACAGAATTATAAAGTATTATAAAAAAGTACTAATAAAGTACTCAGTGCAGCATTTAAATACAAATTTCTTCAATTATCTGACATGGGGGTGTAGAATCAGTGAATTTGCAGGATGCCAACAGGCAAAGTTGCAACATAAATTTCCCAGTGCTAGATAGTAAACTTTCATCCTGTGAAAACAGTACAGATTAGACTGTTGAACATTAGTACCCATTCACAGAGTTCACTGTCTCACACTAAGGGATCCTCTGACTCCTTGTCCACACAATATGTTTCTCCATCTTCTGAGAAACAGCTTGAACAATTGCAAACTTCAGAAAAGGAGCTATCCCTGTCTCACGTCCCTTCAAACTTCCACCAGACTAATGAATTGACTAGAGAGCCAGGTCCACTTACCTGAAGCATCAATTCAGTTGGCCAGGATTTTTCTGACTAGGAAGAACCATGTTTTTGTAAGTAGGTTTGGAAATATGTAATTTCTGTGATCTATCATGCTGCTTAAAGTATTTGAACAGTGGTTTGAGGGAACGTGAAACAGTATGAAAAAAGATACCATGGTATAGCTACTACAAAAAAAAGCAAGGAGAAAGTGCTAAGTATACTTTTTGCAGATATTCTCTCTTCCTTATGCTCCCAAATGTACTACGCTTTTATTATTTTAAGGAAAGACATCTGCAAAATGTTACTTCTGGATAACCTTACAATCCACTGTGCTCAAAAGGGATAAATATTTTTGCTTACAATGTGAACTGATGTTTTTTCTTAAAACACAAACAAAACTTGTAAAATACAATGCCCTTTTAAAATAGTAATCTTTGAAGTCAAGTTAAAACACTGCAAGGGGGGAAAGGACATAGAAATTCCAGGAATGTGGTATCTGGGCAAGGAGTGCAATGCCTAATCAATTAAGTAACAAAGACCAACATTATTTTACAGACAAGGTTGATCTTGCATTATATACTGACATAGGCCAGGTCCACCCTACAGATCTATAGTCTGTAAAACTACATCACTCAAGGCAGTGAAAAACACCACACCCTTGAGTAATGCACTTATACTGATCTAACTCTACATGTAGACAGCGCTATGTCAATGAGAGAGCTTCTCTCACCAACATACCTATGACCTCTTGGGGAGGTGGATTAACTACACTGATGGGAGAGTTCTGGGTCAGATCAATGGATCTAGCCCAGTATCCCATCTCGGATAGCAGCCAGTAAGAGAGCTTCAGGGAGCCAAGTACAGAACAGGACAGTTGGAGTGATCAACCGGTCTTCCCCTCCCAGCTTCTGACAGAGGCTTAGGGACGGGGTTGCATGTCTGATCATCTTGGCTAATAGCTATTGATGGATCCATCCTCCATTAGCCCATCTAGATCTTTTTTTGAACTCAGTTATACTTTTGGTCATCACAGCATCTCATGGCAATGAGTTTCAAAGGTTAATTGTGCATTGTCTGAAAAATTATTTCCCATTCTCTGTGTTAAACCTGCTGCCTATTAATGTCATTTTTGTATTATGGGAAAGAGTAAATAACACTTCTCTATTCACGTTTTCCCCCACCGGTCACAATTTTATAGCCCTCTATCATATCTCTACCCCTAGTCGTCTCTTTTCCAAGACTGACACCCATAATCCTTTTATTCTCTCCTCATAGGGAAGCCATTCCATACCTGTGATCATCTTTGTTACCCTTTTCTGAAGCTTTTCTACTTCCATTATATCAATTTTGAGATGGGGTGACCAAAACGGGACGCAGTGTTCAAGGTGTGGGAGCAATATAGATTTATATAGTGGCATTATAATATTTGTCTCCTTTTCTATCCCTTTCTTAATAGTGCCCAACATTCTCTTAGCCTTTTTGACAACTATTGTGCACTGAGCAAAAGTTTTCAGAGAATAATCCACAATGACTCCAGTATCTCTTTCTTGAATGGTAACAGGTAAATTCAGACCCCACCATTATATATGGGTCACTGGGATTATTTTTTTCCCCCAACAAGCATTATTCTGAATGTATCAGTGTTCAATGTCATCTGCCATTTTGTTGTCCATTCACCCAGTTTTGGGAGAGCCCCCTGCAACTCTTCAGAATCAGTCTTGGACTTACTTATCTGCAACTTTACCAATTTACTGTTCACTCCCTTTTTCAGATCATTAGTGAATATACTGAATGGCACAGATCCCAGTACTGATCCCTGGAAAACCTCATTGTGCCACTTTTCATTGTGAAATCTGACCATTTATTCCTACCCTTTGTTTCCTATCTTTTAGACAGTTACTGATCCATGAGAGGACTTTCCCTGTTATCCCATAGCTACCTAGTTTGCTTAAAAGCCTTTGATGAAGGACTGTCAAAAGCTTTCTGAAAATCCAAATACACTTTAAGAACTGGACCACCCTTATCCACATGTTTGTTAACACCCACAAAGGACACAAATAGACTGAGGCCTGACTTCCCTTTACAAAAGCCCTGTTGACTTTTCCTCAACAAATCACGTTTATCTATTGTCTGATAATTCTGCTCTTTACTATAGTTCCTGTAAATAGCCAGGAGAAGGGATGCCTTCCACAGTTCAGAAGGACCCTATTCTTGCACAAAGGTCCTAAATATTTTACAAACATTAAGTTCCCCAGACATACCACAGTATAGTAGGCAAGAATTACACAAGTGAAACAAAATATCAAGTAAAGAGGAGGATGTGATGCCCTTGAGTTAGAAATGCAGAATAAAAGTCTATTAAAGCAGTATTTCAAACAATGGGGCAGGTGGGGGCAGGGGGAGCGGCAACCTGCCATTAATGGTCACATGGAGTCCTGTAACATACATACAAGTGTAAACATTGAAAAATGTATACCAATACAAGTAGCAGGGTCTTTGTCCGCTTAATAAAATCTACACACTGTGCAACCCCATTTTAAAGAGCTCTCTTTTCTGTATAATTTTTGCAGTCATTTATTAAAAAAAAAAAGTCTCATTTTATGTTTTAAAACAACCCTGAAATACTGGGCAAAAGATAACAGGAGTGTTTATTTAAGGTTACAAAAAAAATAAAGCTGCCCATATGCAGAAAATTGTTTCTATATACACACTCCGCCCACCCCCCAACACACACACTCCGCCCACTCCCCAACAATTACTTTTGTTAAAAAGGACACTTAATGTTACTATAACAAATGTGCCCCCCCAAACGGTCTTAATGCGGGGTATTTGGCAGCACTTTCTGTATCTCCAAGGGCACTGGTCAGTTTCCCCGCTCGCGGGGCGCTTTCAAAGAGCGCTGGGGGGGCGGGGGGAGGAGATTTTTTCAGGGTGGCTCTGTACAGCCTCCCGCCTGCCAGGGAGGCCTCCGCAGGTGCAGTGCCCGCCAGGGGCTGCGCTCAGGGCGAGTGGCGAAAGCTGATCGCGTCCCTTTACGGCCCCTGGGAGTTCTTCGCTCGGAAGGGCGGTAGCGAACGATAAAAACCCGCTCGCCAGGGGACAGGGGACAGCGGGAGCAGGCTGTGCACTGCGCGGCCCGGGGGTCGGCTGGTTTCAGGCTCAGCCCTCGCCCGGCCCCACCGCGCCGTAGCCCACCCAGCCCCCTTCCTTCTCTGCTCGCACGGCCCGGCCCGGCCCGCTCCTCACCTCACCTCACCTCACCTCACCGTCGAAACCGCAACCGGCACACTCTCAAACACCATGAGCGGCCGCCGCTGACCCCAATTCAAAAAGCGAGCCTCCGCTCTAAGAGAGCCGCCCATTGGTTGTCAGGCAGTGTCGGCGCAGGCGTCCCTATGAAAGCCGTTCTCCCATTAGCCCTGCGTGGGATTGGCATCACGAGGTCCCGCCCTCCCTCACTTCGCTCTTTGAAAAGGGCTTGTCCTGGCTTCGGTCATTGGGTGTTGCCCGTGCTGCTCGTTGCAAAGCGATCTCCCATTGGCTGACCGGGATTCCCTAATCCCTAGGCGTGTGAACGAAAGGGAGGTATTCTACATGCCTCTCGTCCAAACAGGTTACAGGGACTGAGCTCACCTGGGTTCTGATTGGCTGTTGGCGGTTTTCAAATGAGTCCAACGGCAAGACGGGAGAGAGAGACTCGGATGTAGCTGCAGTTGCCTGGCCTAGCGCCTGAAGGGCCGCAAGGGGGACTCCGCAGCTTGCGCAGCGGGACAAGGCTGCTCTCAAGGCCGGCGCCTTAGGCGCGCCACACCCTGCTACCCGGACCTGTGCCCGGCACCGCCCCCCGACACTGCAGCTACCAGCCACTGTGCCCAGCTCTGCAATGGGCCCATCGTGCTGCCCCCCACGCAGCCGTGGCGCTGTGGCCGCTGCCGAGCCCTGTAGGTCATGGTACCCCGTTAAGACATGAAGTCACATTGGTGTCAGAGGTGAAAGTAAGCGGGTATCTTCTGGCAGGGCCTACCAGCAAGAGCTGGTACACAGCCAACCATAGGGCAGGGGGCAGCTTCCCCAGGCCAGCGATTTAAAGCAGCGTGTCCCTTTAAATCACCGCCAGCACCCCACTGCTGGAGCTGGGGTAACAGCAGCAGCCCTGGGGCTCCAGCAGTGATTAAAGGGCCTGGGGCTCTGCTGTGGTAACAGTGGCTGGAGTCTGGGCCCTGTAAATCACTGCCAGCACCCCACTGCCGGAGCCCTGGGGTAACAGTGGCAGCCCAGTGCTCTGGTGGTGATTTAAAGGGCCTGGGGCTCCCGGCCGCCACTGCATGGAGTTTTTACCCAAGAAAGCTTACGCCCGAATAAATCTGTCAGTCTTTAAGGTGCCACCGGACTTCTCACACTATCCACAAAAACAATAACACTGCTGCCCCTCTGATACTTTTTACCTGACTCCGTTTTGTAGCCATTTAAGATTTATGGTAAAATTCATATTTTCCCACATATCAGAGGGGTAGCCGTGTTAGTCTGGATCTGTAAAAGCAGCAGAGAATCCTGTGGCACTTTATAGACTAACAGACGTTTTGGAGCGTGAGCTTTCTTGGGTGAATTTCCATATTTTCCCACATGTATCTAGCTCAGCCCAGCTAGAAGGAAAACAACTTCTATTCATTAGGATTTGTAGTCTCAGTGATCTCTCAGTTAAGCTTCCTGATCTGGCAAATCAGAACCACCTTTCCTCATTTCTCCTGAGGCAGTACTTCTTCTAAAATGCTCCCTAGAAATGTCACCTTAATAGTAACATTAAGTAACAAGAAAAGCAATGTGTCATTGACCATGCAGGTCTGCACGTTCTTAAACGGAGTCACATAATCTTACTGCTAGCTCGCCCTTCTCACCCCATTTCCTCCCTATCTTTTTGTTAGCACCTTAGTCACATCATATTTAAATCTGTCTCTTTAAGCTAAAGATCCTGTTTGTCTAATTGTTCAGTAAACCACCTACGCCACCTTTGGGCATGATAAAAATAATTATAAATAATTTGGGCACCAAAAATACTGACACATTAATAAAATTTAATAAGCTTTGCCTTAAGGATGTTAAAAGGTATTTTATGATTTTGATGAAGAGGAGCTTCTGAATAATCAAATTAAATAAAAAGGAAAGATGACTTGATTAATGTGAATGGCTCAGGTGAGAGTCAGCTGACTCAACTGTATCAAAACTGATATAAAACTAACCAAATCTAATACTTTTAATTTCCTCTTATTTGTCTCTAATATTAAATCTTTGTGATCTGGAAAGGAATTTGTCTCTAATATTAAACCTTTTTGTATGTCCTTATCATCTTATGAAAGGCCCAATTTAGTAAATTCTGACTGTCAATTTAAAAGGAATCTTACTGATGTCCTTCTAATTATTATATGCCAAAATTAAACCTTTTGATAGTATTCATCCTTTTTATATTAGGGATTCTTACTACTCTAGTATCTTGAGGACTAAGGACCTGATCCTAAGGACCAAAGGAAAGGCGACACTGCTTGTGATAGTAGGGATTGCTCATGCAAGTAAAGGCTTGCAGGCATATGTCCCATGTAAGTAGGGATGGTCTCAGTTTTGGCACTCAAAATAATCAGTCGTTTATTTCACACAGTAATTGCAACACTTGTGCTGGTAATTGCCTGGTGTTCATCAAAAATTAAAAGCATTGCAGTGCTTTTTACTGTTTATATTCTCAAAACCATCCTTCAGTTCTGAATCAGGTAAAACCTCATTGATTTCCAATTCCTTCCAAGCAGATCCTGTAAGGTGCCAAACACGTCCTGTTACATTCTTGTCCCTTGTTACTTCACATATCCAGCAAAGTTCCTCTGGGCGGCATCCAGTAGCTCCTTAGATACTTTTGCAGTGTCCAGGGTTCTCTGCTAATGTCTACTTCTGGAATCCTGATTTTGAACCTTTGACTTGTACCCACTTCCTGTTCTAAAAATTGCTGCCTAATCTTTAGAACTTTAAAACAGCTGTACAGAATACTTGGCCAATTTGTAAAGAAAGCAGAGATATAGTCATAATGGATCAAATTCACCCCTGTGCCTAAAGCTACCGCATGGCTTAGGCACCACTTAATCTCTATTTTAAAGGCATAAGTGGTACAGAAGCTCTCAGCAGAGAGGTGAATTTTTCTCATTCTATGCATGTAAAAAGCAGTTAGTGCACGTGTATATTAGCCAAATATTATATTTGAAAAACAAGTGTTACAATATCAAGAACTGCAAGGCTGTATTGATAAACTACCATGGAACCTGAATTAAACCACCATTCAGCGGACTGACAAAAAGTGGCCCATCTTTAGGTAATCATTTAAGAAAGGCGGCTAAGAATTTTGCTTGATAAACTGAATGGAATCATATAACAGATTAGATCAGAATGATTTGATACCAACAATTATATTATTTTATTGTTTCTAAAACACTTGAAATCCATAACTTAAATACTTCTATATTAATGAACCCATTGAAATACATATACTTTTCACTGTGATTTTCAGCAAATAAAATGTCACTTGTGGCTGAAACATTGCAATCCTGCAACAAAAACAGCTGACTCCATTTCTGCCATTTAACTGGGAGATACCTTCACAGAGGATCAGTTCTGGGCTTGGATCTCAGGGGAATGATATGGCCATTCTATCTGACTACTGTTTGGCATTTCAGCATAAAAACTAGAAGCAACAAATGGAAAAATGCAAAGTGCAGAATCTCTTGCTCATGAACTTTGCCCCAGATTCTGCACTTCCACATATGCATAACTTAATGTGTGTGTTGGCAGAGTCCAGCCCTTTGTGCATACATACCTTTACCTTATGGACGCTCAATTACATGATTCTTATTACAAATCATTTAAAATTGTAAAAACTTTGGCAATACCTTGGAGTGGTTGCTTAAAGGCTGGATTCACTCTTATTGCAGGAAAAATTCTCTGCTCCTGTAAACTGGTGCTACTCTATTGAAATCGGTAGAGCTGTGCAGGCTAGTTTGCACCAGCAGAGAATGTGTCCCATATATTTTGCATATGTACAGCTTTAGAAATGACTGAAAAATTTGCTAATTTGTAAAAAAGAATCCCTCCCAGGCTGAGACCTTGCTGCTTGTTTTTCAATCCAGTAATGGACTTCTGGAAAAAAACAGATTCTCCATGGAACTGCTGATTCTCTTTAAATAAAGCAGTATTAATGTGCTGCTGTATCCCTGACTCATTTCCTAATACAATAGCTCTTTAACTTATAATTTGCTCAGTAAACTGTATGTGGAAACAGTTCTAGAAAACACATTCTGCTTTTGTGATGTAATATACAATTATAAATATTGTTGTGGTTCTTGAAACCCCGTATCCAAACAAAGTTCAGGGATTTTCTCCTGCTCCCACTAGAATTAATGGATGTTTTTTATCTTTGACTCCAATGATTACAGGATCAGCTGTCAGCTTTTCATTTCTTATAAACTAGTAATCTAATTTCTCATGTCCATTTCTTTTAGAAAGCTGCTCTTTTCAGGAGCTTCACATAAACTGTGTTAGTTTCCTTTGCCTTTTCTTATCTGATGAATTAATTTTAAAATAAATATTAAAATTAGGTGTGTGCTCATTCTTTATGTGTATTTTATTCAGGGTGTATATGAAACAAGCCATTTAATTTGTTTAACATGGTCCCATAAACAAGCACAAATATAGAGTAACCATTGGTGATGTGGAGGTTAGTCAGATCCATGCTGAACACTGTCGTGTCTGTTACTTGGCATGACACAATGAGGTGGCCTCCCTTTTAATTTATGAGGGAAGAAAAGGATAAGAGGAAGAAGAAACTTGTTTAGGAAGGTTTTTTTTTATCATATGTGAGATAAATTCTGCTGAAGTAGAAAGTAAGATTTGTGCTGTAGCCATTTGGCAAACTCCTGGCTGCACTGAAGTCAAGGGAAGTTTTGCCACAGATTTCAAAGGGGACAGATTTTCATCCCAAATCTACAGTTCCTTCCCTGGGTTTTCAACATGCCCATTCCAAACTATAGTTATGTACAAATGTAACCCTAGCACACATTTTTTAAGAAATCATCTCCACTTGAGACTTTTTTCTCTTCTGCTTGAAATGGCCATTTACTACCTTCCTCAGGTCAAAATCACACCTTCCTAAAAGTACCCCCTTATTGTGACCCACAGGAATGGATTCCAACATACATCCTTCATTTCTCATTTCCTGACTCAATAGTACTTGACAAAGACAGATCTAACGCACCTCATGCTCCTCTCAGTGGATTCCGATCTCTCCATTCCTTTCACCTCCATTCCTGCCACAACATATATGCTTTAGTATTATAGGCTCTGTAACATTAAATACAAGTATATGGATACCTTCCCTGCCCTACTGTCAGTCAGTGAGTCCCTGGCCTGTAGCAGACCTTATTGTAACTGACAAGATGTCACTGCCCACCTTTAAGCTTCTAAATGTGGGGAGAGGGGAGGGGAAGAGATGAAAAATACATACATTGTTCATGGTCCTTAAGTGTAGTGTAGTTTTCATTAGCTGCAATCTTACTTTTTACATATGTACTGCAGTGTATTTTGTAAAAATATTGCTCCCCTCCAGGGTGCTTTTTCCATCTGGGTAATCCCACTGAAGCCATTGGGACTGTTCATAGGCATAAAGTGTCTGGCTTTGGCTTCAAGGGGACTGTGCCTGCTGCGTGTAAAGTTAGGTCCTGGAGACTTGGTTATTATCAGATGCAACCTTTGCAGCACTCTGCCATTAGCCCTTTGTTGGGGGCAGACTGATGATTTGGGGGGTGGATTACATAAATGCAGACTGATCCCGGTGCGGTGTACCTACTGGCTGTGCAGTATGTGCTATGTGGCTATAGGATTGCGATGCGAGTGGTGCACTGCATCACAGTGTCCCCTAGATGTCTCTGTGCTCAGATAAGGCCCGAAACATGATTAAACGAAAACAATTGCAAGGACACAGATGTAGGGGGGCGGAAAAGCCTAGACTTCCTCTTTACGCGTCCTCTGATTGGCTTGCGAAGGTTATGAAACCCCTGAATGGGAGCTACAACCTTGCAGCAAACTTGTCAGAAGGCAGAAAAAAACTTGCTTCATTGTCTGTGCTTGTACACAGCAAAGGCAGCACCGGTCCAGCATGAAATCAGCCTTTGTTTTGCTGACTGCGTTGGTAGCCCTGACAGCCTATTATGTGTACCTGCCATTACCCAGCACAGTGTCGGATCCCTGGAAGCTCATGCTGCTGGATGCCACTTTCAGGGCAACCCAGCAAATGGTAAGCTTGATCCATGCAATTTTATTCTCTCTTCGCCTTCCCTCGCCGCCCCCACACGCCCGTTGTATTTCTCTCCGTTGTAATCAGCTGAGGAAATGTCATTTGTATCCGAGGGTTGATTTTAAGAGAGGAAAGGCGCGTCAGCCTTTTGGAGAAGCTGCTGCCGCCAAGACGCCTCCGGGCGAGATGGCAGAAATTAGTTCTGCAAATGTATCTGATCTTGAGTTCTTTAAAGTACAATGCTAATACGCTATAAATTCTGCTGTCTGACGGCTCTGCACCTCGTGGATGAATTGGTTGGTTGATTTACAGCATCAAGCGCTCCCTCTTCCTCCCTTGCTGCCTTTGCATTCAATGAATGAGAAATGCCAAAGAAACCCCTTTGTGCCAGCTCCTTTCCTCCCTTGAATGTAGTTGCGGTGGCTGATGAACTCTCGGCAGGGAATCTAGAAGTAGAATCGGATCTCTGTGTGTCTCTCTCACACACACTTTTTATAGTGCATCAGTTGGGAGGAAAATGCCCCACTAGTCAATCCATTTAAAAAGCATGCGGTCGGTCCTTTTCCTGTTCAGTAAGCTGTGGCTGCCCTTGTGACATTGGAGAGCCAGCTCGGAGCAAAAGCTCTTCCCACTGCTCAGCAGAAAACCAACCCTTTTCAGTTTCTTAGGACCCCCACCCCCTGAATCATTTGACAGTGGGAAGTGATGGGCTGACTCCATTGTAGAGTCTGAAAGTAATTTTGTAGTTAGTCCCTACTCCTAGGAGGTAACAAGGACAGCTAACCTCAGTGTCCTAGACATTTGCTGCATGCCATAACCAGAAGGGGCTATTGATCTTTGCTTTACTTAATCCCACTCTAGAAGCATAAGGCTTTGGGGATTTCAGATGCAATGTATTTTCTTCTCTCTAGATGATGGAGATCTTTTGTATACAGTTTATTCCATGTTGCCTTCTCTGCATTTCCTGAGACTAGAAACAAATTGAGTGCTTTCATCCTAGCACTTTCCCCATCATATTCCAGGAAGAATGTAGGGTGGAAGAGATTGAAGGCAGAGGGAAAGTCTTTCAAGTCTAGTCAAATTAGAATTTGGACTTTCACTAATAAACAAGAGGAGTCTACCTTTGTACACTGTATTTGTTGGACTGTGTTTTCCAAATAACATTTCAGCGGCTCCCTAACCTTTCCCCCACTTTAAATTTTGTTCTGGTGGTTGCATGGTGACATCATGCAGACCAGAGGTTACAAAACGTTTCACATAATGGTTTTACATAAATTTAATTCCTCTTCTGCTAGTACAGTCTGATCTTTTTATAGTGATTGATCAACAACCATGATTTTACCCTGCAGTATTCGCAGAGGCACTTTTTAAAAAACTATTTTTGCCAGTAGTGCTTCATTTTATAAAACTGCATACATGAAAAACACATTTTAAAACACCAATTTTATAGCAATTTAAAAACATTTAAAGGATGTGTCTCAGCTTTTCTGTGGAGACCAAGGCTGACATTTTAATAAGTCTATGGAGGGGTGGGGTGAACTGATAAATCTTGTTTTTCACACACATCCTTGTAATAGATGACATATTGCATTGGCCAAATGACATGCAAGTGCTCCAAAATAGCTCCATTCTTCAATAGAAGTTAAGGGTACTCAGCACCTGAGATGTTTGGGCCCCTTCATTTGTTCCCTATGAGTGTCTGAAGCAGTTGGTTTGTAAGTATCCACCATAATCAGTGCATAGATTTTTAAGGCCAGAAGGGCCTGTGATGATAATCTAATCTACTTAAACCTCCTACATAACATAGGCTATAGAATTTCACCCTGTAATTCCTGCATCACACCTATAACCTCTAGTTGAATGACAGCGTATCTTCCAGAAAGACATCTGCTCTTGATTTAATCAGTCTTTGTGTATATGTTACTACTAGTGTATAAACGCCATATGTCTCCACCATATTATTTATTTATGTAACAGCAGAAGTACATGGTACTGCACCCTGGGTAAAACAACAAACAGTCCCCACCCGCAGCAGTTTACTTTCTAAAGAAAGGAACAAGTGAGTGCGATACAGAACAAATATGGAGTAGAGTGTAATCTTCATAGATGGAACACATCACAGTACAGCTGAGCCTTCAAGAGTTTGTTTTAAGGAGCAAAGAGAGAGAAGGTGCTTGACAGATATTAATTAGGAGGCTTTCCAAAGCTGAGTGACAGCATAAACTCGGGAATGAGAGAATGTCTTTAAAATGGGAGCCTGAAAGACCAAAAACTCAATGTGTGAGTAGCTGAAGTGGTAACTATAAAAGTCAAGCCATGGCAGTTTTTTTCAAAGTCAGTTTTTACAACAAAGGATACCTTCAGTAGGGCTAAATTTCCCTCTGCCTCCCACAGTGGTTGTTAAAACACTGACTGGTTTTAGGTTTCTTTAAATTTGACCACTGAACTTTCACCTACTCCTGAATGTGTTTTCAGCTTATTACTGTTTATCACAATAATATCCCATAGGGGTTTGATGGCAGACTGAAGTAATACTTTTCTGGCTAAATGTTCCCATTTTAAAATCTCTGGAGTTCTTCTAACTTTTTCTCCCAAGAGCATGAACTTGACTTCACTTGCTTCCAATCATATAATGACTAGCTGTCCTCTCAACTATTCGAAGGCCTGTTATTAAAACAACTTTATAAACACAGTGTGACAGTTAAACATTATAGTTTTGGGGTGGAAATTATATAAAAAGTTTACTTTCTAACTATATTAATAAACTCTAGGAATGCATAATGCAAGTCTCTATCATTGGTTTAAAAATGTAATAACTACAATATCTTGCATTTCTATACAGCCTTTTAGCCCAGAAGATCCCGAAGTATTTTACAAGCCCAGGGCTTGATACTGCAAGGTGCTGAGCACTCTGGCCCTGAACAAGCAATGTAAGCACATGAGTAATAATAATGACAGCTACCTCTTATTATCAGTAGATCTCAAAGTGCTTGACATAGGAGGTCAGTAGCATTATCTCAATTTTACAGATGGGGATACCGACACAAAGAGAGGTGAAGGGACTTTCCTACTATCATCCATTAGGTCAATGGCAGAGTTGAGACTAGCACCCTTGTCTCCTGAGTTGCAGTCCAGTGTTCCATTCACTATGCCACACTGCTCTGAGGAGAAACCACCGTCCTATTGAAATCAGTGGATTAAGGCTGGAGTGCTCAGTACCTCACAGGATCAAGTCCATATATGTCGATTGCTTCGTTCATTACTCAAGTGCAGCCCTCTCTCATATGAGAAATAGCAACTGCTTTACAGTTCACAGCAGCACTCCACTATTTTAGGACAAGAAATCAAGAAGAATGTGGGTTCATTTTAGATGAAGTTTAGGTAGGCTGAAGACTTTATCTAGCTGGAATGTGGCCAAACAAAAACACAGATTAATACTTCTGTGTGTTATGACTAAGCTAGAGGCTGAAATAGAAATGCTATTTTTCTGTTGTCTTCCTGCTGCAGAATGCCCCAGTGAATACTCACTAATGAATGTGATGAGATTTGGGATTGTCCTGATCTCTTAAGGGAAGACGTTCCATAGTTGTGGATGTGCAACCAAGAAGGCGCTCAGTCCCCCACTTCCCCAAGTTTCACTCATGTGGAGCCTGATCCAAAGCTTGACTTCAGCAAGCTTTGAATCACCCCATAGTGGAGAGCTACATGGTTCCAAATGAGCAGCATAGTCAGGTGTATGTACGGTCCCTGAGACAACCATGCCCCATCTCACTGGGGCTTTGACAATCATTAAAGGACCTCAGATTTGACCGTGTCGCAGCTAGAGAGGCAGCGAAGGGAGCAGGGCACTGAGCTGATATGTTTCAGCTGGCCTGCACTGCTCAGCAAACATGCTGCCAAGGGGTACATGTTGCAAAACTGTTGAGCTCAGAGGGCGTGAATGTGTGTATCAGTAGAGTCAACACAGTGCTTAAAACGGTGGCAGCTGTGGGGAAAAAAAGTCACAGACAAGCTGTGACTAACCTGACCTTTGCCTGAGTCTGTGATTTCACTGCCCTCGCTGTGTCAGAGCACGGGATTGTAGTAGGTCAGTGTGTGTGTGTGTGTTTCTATTTCTCTCTCCCTTTCAATTGTCAGCATATTCCTGGCATGTGGGGAGACAACACTATGGTGAGATAGTGAGAAGGAATAGGAGTGTGGCAGAGAATGGGAGAGGAAAGGGGGAACAGATTGAAGGTGAGGGAAATCAGAGGAGAAAGTGAAAAAGAAACCAAGAGACAAGAGAGAGTCAAAGTAAATACGAGAACCAAAAGCCTGGGAGAAAGAAGAGAAAGTATAAAGAATAAAGCCTTGTCCACACTACAACCAAGATTCTGCTGCATGTTACAGGCATGGTGGGTACAAGAAAATGGGTCAGTTTATATCCACACAGCAGCTTTTCTGCCATCATGAATGTATGTACACCTGTCAGTCTGAGTAACCATAAGGTGTTTTTTAAGATGTTCATTCTAGGAAATATGGGCAGCTATCCTAATCTGCTTTGCCAGGTGAGAGTGCCCAGAGGATATGTCATCAGCTGCACATGTGGCAGTCTTTTTTAGGGTGCTACCACAAAGAGCTTTGGGGAAGGAGGACCAGTCAAACTGGTTACACAAACATTGGCAAGTTCTCGTGCCAACACAGCAAAGTAACTGTGCTGAACCCACTATAGGAAGACAAACATGCCAGCAAGCTGTGACCCCGATGCTAAGCTACAACTTTTGATTCCTGGGCTAGTGTTTGGTTCAGTCCTTGGTGTAAACTACAGGGGTGCTCTAGTTTAAGACTGAGCTGCAATGCTCCCCACCTATCCGTAGCTCAGAACAGCTGAAGTATGATTGTTCTTGCCACAACCCCTTCCTCCTCCAACTCATCCCAGCAAGAGCCTAATATAGGGGCTCTGAAGCAGGGAGCAATGTAGAACCATTATGCCAGTCTAATACTCCCTTCTGTATTGGCAAACTTCCTGGTGGGGAAATCCAGATACCAATCAAGTTTTAAACACACGGGATCTGAGCACAACTCATGTTTAGAGCCAACGATGCCCCTAACTGGTTACAAACTCAGGGCATGGCTACACTGGAAACTTCAAAGCACTGTCACGGGAACGCTCCCACAACAGTGCTTTGAAGTGCGAGTGTGGTCGTGCACGAGCGCTGGGAGAGAGCTCTCCCACCCAGCACTCTTAGTAATCCACCTCCACGAGGGGATTAGCTCCAAATGCTGGGAGCACAGCTTGGAGCCTGTTTACACTAGCGCTTTAAAGCGCTCAGACTTGCTGCGCTCAAGGGGGTGATTTTTCACCCCCCCTGAGCCAGCAAGTTAGAGTGCTATAAGATGTAAGTGTAGACAAGCACTCAGTTAAACTGGAGCCTGTGCAGGGCTATGGAATAAGGTCAATAAACGTGACCTTGGTACAGGAAAGATTAATAAAGAGGGCATGTAGAGGCAATGCAGAAATACAAGAAAGACATTGGGAATGTCATTAAAAAAAAGAGGAGGTAGGGAGCAAAAGTGACATGCTTTGAGGAAGTGCCTAGCACATATCTCCACAATCAATCAAGGATGTCTGTCCTCAGATGATTAAACTCATATATAACCTCAGGCCTTGTGAACTCTCCACAGTTGTTATACTCAGGGAGACACAAATGCTCCACCACTCCTATTTCTGCTGGGTGCTTGCCAGGAAGCTGTGCCCCACCCTGTCAAACACAAACAAAGCCTCCGTGGCTCTGCCTCCACTAAAGAAGTTTTCTAAGGGCATGTCTACAATGCAATTAGACACCCGGGGCTGGCCCATGTCAGTTGACATGGGCTCGAGGGGCTCGGGGGAAAGGGCTGTTTAGTTGTGCTGTAGATGTTAGGGCTTGGGCAGCCCAAGCTTTGGGACCCACACAGGACCCTAGAGCCTGGGCTCCAGCCCAAGACTGAACATCTACACTGCAGTTAAGCAGCCCATTAGCCCGAGCCTCACGAGCCCAAGTTGGCTGGCATGGGCCATCCGTGGGTTTTTAATTGCAGGGTACACATACCCTAAGTACCCAGCCATTGCTCGCATTAGTTAACCTCCAAAGGTACTAGCAACATTGGGAGTTCTTGTGCAGACACTGAGTTGCCAGTAGCTTTGCAACAAGTAGAAGTGACCAGAGTCAGAGCCAGTCTATGATTCCATATACCGTAGATTTTGATTGTAAATTCCTTGGGACAAGACTTTCTCAGTTAGTAACCAGCACATTCTCAGTCCCTACAAATTATAACCAATAATAACATGATAACCAATCTTTGCATATATCAAAGATATTTCTAATGCACCTGTCACTTCGGTAGCTAAGCTCTAAGCACAATTAAGGCAAAAAGAGTGTCTGGGTCTAACAGAAATTGTTCATTCTCTCTATACCCTGATGGACAGGAACGTTTGAACTTGGTAGGCTTTTTCTCTTTGATTGGTTTTTGACAATAGTCAGTTTAACTCAGTAAGTGGGAGTGGGCTGCTCCATCATTCATGTAATGGGTGGGGCTTGCAAAACCTGTCTGCTCATCCTGAAAGTGCTGCCTGTTGCACTAGCAGATCAGGCAGAAAAACTGTTTCACAAAATTTCCTTGGCTACAGAATAACCTCTCAGAACTACCACAAGACCTGCAAAGGGCCAGATCACAGCTGGTGTAAATCAGCACAACTCCACTGAAGTCAGTGCAGCTAGATGTCAAAGCATTACATAACTTTACTGAACTTCTTTGAACCTCAAAGGAAGCTTGGGGTAGTTCTTTGATCCACATTGACTTACTTTTCCCCTAATACAACGTGTGAGAGAAACCCTCCTGCGTTCAACCTTGAACTGGATTTTCCTATGGGAGGAACAGATGGAGAACAGCATGATCTGAAATTCAAAGATACAAATTGTCTTGTGCATTCAGCATTTCCAGAGTTTGGGTTGATACTTTGAATTCTTTTTAATGGGAGGGCTTTCTTAAACACAGAGAGCTGGTGTTCAGTCAATAAAACCATAAACATTTTGGAACCTGGCTTCCTGAGAAGCCACCTCTTTCACACATGATACTGCCGCAGTTTAAACAGGCTCCTGGGAGGGCATCCTTTGTCAGTGCCTCTCAGTTTTGGAAGTGGATTGCTCCCCTTGGTCCATTGAAGCTGAGATTTATAGAATTAGGCATACTTCAAAGCTTGCCTTCCAAAGGCACATGTACTGAAGGTGGCTTAGGGGCTTTTTATACACCAGCTGGTAATGTTAATGCCTTGTATTTGTACTGCATATTGATGATCTTCATTTTGTAAAGTACCATAGGTGGGAGATTATATTTATGGCCCTAAAGAAATAAAACCTCTACGACCAGGAATCTGCAGTCATGCAATAAATCTTTCTTTCAGTGGAGTTCCTCTGAAATATTATTTATATTACCATAGCGCCAAAGATTCCTGGTCATGGACGAGGCCCCTATTGTGCTAGGTGCTGTACATATACAGAACAAAAAGATGGGCCTTACCTCTCTGTTTATGGGAGTAGTGTGCTTCTGTTAAACTATCCATCCTCCGAAAGCTTTGACACTGTAGCCTGCACTTACCATTGGAAAGTGACCAGGGAAAATAACAGTGCAGAGTTGTAGTAAATAAAAATGACTGTTTTTTATTAAGCATCAGTGAAATACACATCCTTAAAATGAATTGGAAAAGCAGCAAAAGATCAACACTTAGTAGTTTTAAAACCCATTTCCAGATGGCACTTTGGAGCCTAAATTATTTTTAATTTTTTCTCCCTTCAGTGAGACATGGTCTCCATCCAGTTTTTATTCTGGTATAACTATTTTGATTGGGGGTGAAGGGGAGTGATTATTTTAGTGATTTTTTCTTTAAAGTTACACCAGTACAACCCCTAGTGTGGATGCAGTCTCACTGGTATAATTTACCCCTCTTCCCATACAGGATTTTAGCTATACCAGATAAAAGACTTTTTATATCAGTATAATGGCATCCACACTGGGGGTATGTGTTTACTGCTGCAGCTGCACCAGTATAGTTAGAGGTAAAACTTTTGTGAGCAGACAAGCCCTTAGACTCGTAAGTCACTTAGGTGTTTTTGAAAATTTTATCCATGATCAAGTCACAAAGTAAAATATCACTTCTGACACTTTCTCTAATGTTACCGGGTATCAGGCTCCCATGGATTTTGGTAACCATTCCCCTTACCTCCCAGCTCCACACTCTGACTTGATGGGAATAATTATAAAAGGGCTGAGACTCCTCCCTGATTTATCCTCAGCCAGGACAGGAGGTCAGCCTTCCAAAATAGTGAAAGACCTCACCTCCATCCCATCTTTTTTTTTTTTTAAATGCCCACTAGTAGCCTCATTATCATAGTGCACTGGGTGGTTTGGCCTGATATGTCCCTTCCCCATTCCCTCTTGGATCTTCCACAGCAGAGGTGGGCAAACTACGGCCCGTGGGCCACATCTAGCCTGCAGGACTGTCCTGCCCACCGGCCACATCCAGCCTGCAGGACTGTCCTGCCCACCGGCCACATCCAGCCTGCAGGACCGTCCTGCCCGCCGGCCACATCCAGCCTGCAGGACCACCCTGAGCTCCCAGCCGAGGAGGCTAGTCCCGGGCCCCTCCCTGCTGTCCCGTCGCCCACATAGCGTGGCAGCGCTCTGGGCAATGGAGCTACGTGCTCCTGCTGAGCAGAGTGACAGCGTGTATAGCTCCAGCTGGGCAGTGTGGCAGCTAGACATGCTGCTCTCAGCGGCATGATAAGTGGGCCAGGGGGGTAAATAAGGGGTGGGGGTCCCTGGGGGCAGTCAGAGGACAGGGAGAAGTTGGATGGGGTGGAGGGCGGTCAGGGGATGGGGAACAGGGGGGTTGGATAGGCGTGGGGTCCTGGAGGGTCTGGCAGGGGGCAGGGGGTGGATGGGGTTGGGCAGTCAGGGGACTGGGAGCAGGGGTGTTGGATAGGAGGTGGGGTTCCAGGGTGCGGTTAGGGGCAGGGGGTCCCAAGAGGGGGCAGTTAGGGGACAAGGAGCAGGGAGGGTTGGATGGATGGGAAGTTCTGAGGGGGCGGGAAGTGGGAGGCAGCAGATAGGGGATAGGGGCCAGGCTATTTGGGGAGTCCCAGCCTTCCCTACGCAGCCCTCCATACAGTTTTGCAACCTCAATGTGACCCTTGGGCCAAAAAGTTTGCCCAACCCTGTTTCCCAGCATGCATGGAAAAAATATTATACTCTGAAAGCACAGTTACTATATAAATCAATTACACTGGGAAACAGTTCTCTACCTTTTCCGCTGAAGGGGATCTCCCTTAGCTGGTAATAGCAGGTCCTTTATCCTCTCTGGGCAAGATGCATAAACAAAGTACAAGAAGTCAGATACCAGAATTGCATCCTGAGGGTATGTCTGCGCTGCAGCTGGGAACGTGCTTCCCAGTCCAGGTAAACAGACATGCTCTAGCTCCACTCAGTCCAGTGCACTAAAAGTAGCAGTGTGGTCATAGACAGGTGCTGAGGCTAGGCATCTGACTTGGTCCCCAGTCAGTTGGGTGGGTTTCCCCAAGCTTCTGCCTGTGCTGCCACAGCCACACTGCTATTTTTTAGCTCGCTAGCTCAAGCAGAGCTAGTGCATGGCAGTCTACCCACACTTGGGAGCACCCTCCCAACTGCAGCATAGAGGTCCCTGAAGCCCATTTCTAGATAAAAAGTTAGACCAGTGCTAGTTTTCTTGTTGCATCACAACAAAGGCTCTGCAGGTGGAAATAAATTCCCAGCCCACTCTGCTTCTAATACTCTGATCTCATCCTAGGAGGCTAAACATTCAGTCAGAAAACACAGATGGGCTGATTAGCAAACACTACCATGTTCTCTTGAGACCAATTCCTGCCTCTCCGTCACTAACTCCCTGCTCTCAGTCTTGTTTTCAGTAACTGAGATTTTTCCTTGAAGAAACTTACTGAAAGTGAAAAGATTTGTACTTCAGGATGAATCATTTATACACAAGAAGAAGAATACATTTATGGCACCTTTTCTCCTGGGATTTCACAGCTTTTTAAACATGAATTAAGCCTCACAGTCACCGTCCCTACGAGGCAAGTATTATTGCAGTCAGTTTAGGGAAGAGTAAACTGAAGCACAGGCCTCAATTGAATGAGCTACTCACACTCTTTCAGCTTAAGAAAGGAAGGCAGGCTTTACTAGGTGATGCAATTCAGACCAGTAAAGTCAGTAGGAGAAAATTTGGATCTTTAGGGTTCATATTTTCACTGGAAGTGTAGAAAAGTTTGTGGTTATGGAATTTTATTAACACCTAAACTTTCCCAATACACGATGAGAAATGCAGAAATTAACTATAATAATATAACAAAATGACTACTGTATATGTGCATTACTGCCCTCTACTGGAAGAAATTGAGACAAAGTTCAGCAGTTCTAAGAGTCGTATGGTGCAGTGATTCTCAATCAGGGGTACACATACCCCTCAGGTATGCAGAGGTCTTTCAGGTGGTCCATCAACTCATCTAGATATTTGCCTAATTTTACAACAGGCTACATAAAAAGACCTAGTGAAGTCAGTACAAACTAAAATGTCATACAATTATTTGTGTATACTGCTCTGTAGACTATACACTGAAATGTAAGTACAGTATTTATATTCTAATTAATTAATTTTATAATTGTATGGTGAAAGTGAGAAAGTCAGCAATTTTTCAGGAATAGTGTGCTCTGACACTTTTGTATTTTTATGTCTGATTTTGTGAGCAAGTAGTTTTTAAGTGAGGTGGAACTTGGGGGTATGCAAGACAAATCAAACTCCTGAAAGGGGTACAATAGTCTGGAAAGGTTGAGAACCACTGCTATGGTGCGACCCACTCCTGAGAATTCTTTTTCAATCTGACTGTGCTTTTCAAGTAGGGGTGTCTCCGTTCTAACCCACTGCCATCTTGATCTTCCAAGTGCTCACGGTGCTTTATTTTTTCAAAATATATGTTAAGACAATTAAGGGTATGTGTACAGTGCCAAAAAAAACGGACCTGGGACAGCAAGTCTCAGATCCCAGGTCAACTGACTTGGGGTCAAGCAGCGTAGATGTTTGGGCTGGAGCCTAGCCTCTGAGACCCACCTCCTTTGCTGAGTTTCAGGGCTCAGCCTTCAACCCAAACAACTACACTGCTATCTGTAGACCCGCAGTGCAAGCCCCAGGAGCTCAAGTCAGTGGACCCAGCCTTTGAGACTCACTGCCGTGGGTCTCTTTTTGTAGTATGGACATGCCCTGAGAATTTCCAGGGGGGCACAGTTTTGTCACAAAATAACTTTGGAAGGCTTTGATATCATTCCTTCATGGGTGTTAAGTGCTGTTGCCTGTCTAGTTACAGGTACTGTCTTTTGAAGAAAATTGCAAGGATATTTAATGCAACATAGTAGGATAAGCCTGTGAGTAACAAATGATTCCCCTCCCCCCCCGCTCCTCAATTTCTCCCTAGTGCAACCTGGTTCACTGTCTAAGACTCAGCCATCACTTGAGAGTTCTGAATTATGTGATTGGTACTTTTGACAAGCTAGAGCCGTCGTCCTCTGAACACACTAAGATAACAGACGCCCTTTTTGATGGAGTGGAAGTCAGAGTGTTTGAACCTTCTCCAAAGCAAGACGAAACACTAAAGCGCAGTGTCGTTTACATCCATGGAGGAGGATGGGCTTTGGCAAGTGCAAGTATGTGTCTATCATTAATTAGAGTGGATTATGAAAGGTTCTCATCACAGCAGGTTCAGTGTAATTAAAAGCTGTTCTTCCACCCAGAAGCTGAGAGTTTTGCTCTTCGAGACATGTCTGAACCTAATGAGAGCTGGAACCCTGGGACTACAGTAACTGTCTCAATTCTCACCAAAAAGGGGGGGTGGGGGAAGTAATCCTGAAACAGAAAACAAGTGCATACTTTATCAGCGGAGGTGCGCAAGCGGCTCTGCGTCGGTCTGCCCACAGGCACCTCTCCTCCCCAGCTCCCATTGGCCCGGAACCAGTGCTCGGGGCAGGGGCAGCCCACGAGTCCTGTGCCCACCCCCACCCAGAAGCCAGACCTGCTGCTAGCTGCTTCTGGGGTGCAGTGCGGTGTCAGAACAGGTAGGGACTAGCCTGCCTTAGCCGGGTAGCACAGCCGACGGGACTTTTAACGGCCCAGTTGGTGGTACTGACCAGAGCCGCCACAACCCAGTGCCTTTCATCCCCCGACCAGTACTGGGTCACCTAAACAGGTATTCTGTGGATTCTGATCAACAAAACAATCAAACTGTCTGTGGAATTAGCTCCCTGGTCAGGGTGAAGCAGCAAGCAGGCTGCAGCCCCTGCATAGGGCAAAGTAAGCAATTAGTCTATACCCGACAGCCTCCTGGGGCAGCAAACAATCAAACAGACTGGTGAATTAGCCCCCTGGGCAGGGCAGGGCAGGGCAAAGCAGCAAACAGGCTGCAGCCCCAGGGCAGGGCAAGGCAAGCTAATAATCAGTCTATAGGCCTTGTCTCTCTAGGCTGGGGCATAGTTTAGCCAGCTTCCTCCATGGGTGGTGGCTCGGCTTCCACGGTGGTCTCCACAGCTGGTGGGTCATCTGGCAGGTAGTCCCAGTCCCTGGGCTTTACCCCCAGGGACACTGCAGATACCTGTGCAGGAGTCAGCAGCATACACCCTGCCCCCCTGGGCTGCCTCCTTTTAGCTAGTTCTCCACTTGGAGCATGTGCAGCAGGGAAGAGGGGGCATGGCCTCCTGGGCCACAATGACTGGTCCACCCCCAGTGGCCCAGTGCAGGGCTGGTCACAAGACCCTTCAGGAAGACCTGTCATAGGCAGCTCATGGTGATGTTAGAACTTGGTCAGCTGCACTGGTTCTGTAGTAACTTGCATAGCACTCCCATGGGGCAGAATGTGTGCTTCAGAATTACTGTGCTTCACTCAGATCACTAACTCTAAACGCATTATTGCAGTTTAAGATGTAACATTAGTGGCAGAAATATCACTGCTGAATATTAAATCACAAGACTGCATACTTTAAAGAGATGCTTAATATATTGTTATATTCACCACCACCATGAAATATCTATTTAGTAACTGAAGAGGCATAGAATTAGAGAAAATGAGTACCCTAAGAAATAGGATGGCTTTGAACCTGCTGCTCTGACTCAGGTGAACAGTCCCATTGACTTTAATAGGACTACTTCCTTAAGTAGAAACTGAAAGTTTCGAGTCCACCATGCATAATATAATGACGACATATACAATGACTTGCACAAAAATAGCATTTCTCAGACACTAATCCTCAGAACAGCCCAATGCAGTTAGGTAGCAGTAAGTGAAACTGAGGCAGAGAGGTGAAGTGACTTGCCCGAAGTCACACAACAAGCTGATGGCAAAGCCAGGAAGAGAGTGCACAAACTGCTAAGACACAAACTGTGTTCATTCCACTACATCATGGTACCTGGTGTTATACACTGACTGCATTCCATTCCATTTCTTTTACATTTGCATAAAGATTTACTGATATGAGTATAATGAGAATTATAATGTCAGGGCTTTTTTGTTTTTTTACAGGATTGAATATAAGTGCTGGCTGTTTTTCTTATGAATCTAAAGATATGTAGAGCTGTGTACAATATGCATATTAACAAAATGTACTGGCTTTCACTAACAGTTGGTCCTCTTATTCCCAGGAACAAGCTTCTATAACAATCTCTGCAGGATCATGGCAGAATCTCTGAATGCTGTAATTGTCTCAATTGAGTGAGTAATCAACAAAATCTTAAAGTATTTAGAACTATAGATCATTATGAATGAGTTAATTGATCTTTTCTTTGTCGTCACTTGTTTAAAAGGTTTTCATTTGAAAAAAGTCTCTTTAGCAGGGCTTGATATGTTGTGTCCTTCTCAATGACAGTGGATTAGAATGGTATCTGAATACTTTTCTAATTACACCTCTACCCCAATATAACGCTGTCCTCGGGAGCCAAAAAATCTTACCGCATTATAGGTGAAATCGCATTATATTGAATTTGCTTTGATCTGTCAGAGTGTGCACCCCCGCCCCGCCCGGAGCGCTGCTTTACCGTGTTATATCTGAATTTGTGTTATATCGGGTCACGTTATAGCAGGGTAGAGGGGTATAAGAGATAATGGCACCCTGAATTGTACAGGACATTTAAAAGTAGATAGTAAAAAGGGAGTGAGGGGGAGACACTTTAACTGGAACTAAAAAGCCACAGGCGGTGTCCTATTAAAAACTGTGGGTTTACTCAGATGAGTCGGTAACTCATGTGCATCAGTGCTTGCAGGATTGAGATCACAATACAAACACAGACACACTTTCTATATACACACACAAACCCCCTCAGCCTTTGAAGAAAGAGAAATACCTGTCCCTCAATCTCTCCAGTCAGTGGGTGGGACTGTTGTCTCTCTCAGTGATCACTGGGATTGTGCTTCCTAGCAGGAGGTTGAGATTTGTGGGGCAGATTTGAGCTAAGAATACTTCTGGTCCTTTTAGAAACCAGCGTTTACGTTGTATTAAAGTATGGTATAGAACTTCAAGTGGCAGCTGATTTTTACCACTGTTACTTAACTAAAACATGCAGTTTGTGCCCTCTCCTCCACAAACAGACACTTGATACTTTGATCTAACCTCACCCAAACACCTAAAGTAAGTACATCCATTTATTCGTGTCCGAATACTGGCAACATCAGAACAGAATTTTTGGAACTCTTCACAATCCATCGCTAACTTCATGATGACCTTACAGTGATATGCTGCACACCATCCATTTCCTCACTTGTCATCCCCTGCTACAATGACCTTCCACCATTCCTTCCATAATAACTGTCTCAAGGTTATTGCCATCTCTACGCCTAATGTGAGCAAAGTACATAAGTTTGCATGTATCGATTTCTGACATCAGAATCTGCTGCTCTCAAATAATATTTCTAACATAGGCATTAGTCTTTTTCTGTCCACACATGGAGGTTACCTGACAGTATCACAAAGAACCAAATCAATTATGTAATGATACAGCTATACTGGAGATCAAGTACACAATGAACCTAGACTTTCCTGAGTGCAGACTGTGTCAGACCATCAGCTGTTAGCCTGAAACAAAATTAAAACTTAAACCTAAGACATTCAACATTTGGACTTATCCGAAATCAACGACCATTACATAACTTCAGTCCAGAATGAGTTTGAGTCATTGGCACAGGTGAAGAAGAACAATCCCAACAAACGGAGGTGAAATGAAAACTGTTATGCTCAAAACCACCAAAGCACACATTCTGAAATGTCACTGTCGGACTGCTCCATGGGGTAGGTGCTTGAGCTAGTGGAAAAACAGTGCAGAGTGAAAGAGAACAGCTTGGAGATAAAAGAATGTAGGAAAGAATATAAGGAACTGAGCAGACAGATTGAAAGGCAGACTAGATCAGTCAAGGGTAAATACCTAAGGGCAAAATGTATGTAACTTGAGAATTATAAAGAGTAATAGCACAAAAGGTATGTTCACAGCGGTCAGGTTTCTTACCAACAGGTTTTTCTGTGATCAATCATAATAAAATATTGTGATGGCAGAGCCCTCATTGAGGTGATGGTATTAAACACAACTGTAGAGATTACTGTGCCAGTATATGTGCCTCATCAGATGACTGCCACACACTTTGCACAAGTGCAAATCACTACACAAGTTGGAAGGCAGTGGCGAATTCAGGCCTTCTCTTTACCTTATGGAGTCTCCTCAGTTAGTTTAACAACCCTCTAAGTTGCTAAGTACATTAATGGACCACTGTAATAAACCAGAAGAGGGAAATTTGAGTGGTTGCATTACGCACTTTTCTTTTGTAAATGAAAATATTAAAGTTGACAGAAGAGGGGGGCCAGTGACTGAATTAATGAGATTATTTGCCAATTCTCGTGATCAAATTACAGTCTCATTACGCAGAATTGATTTTACTGGTATAACATTCATTCCAATATAATTTAAATGTAGTTGTTTCCAGTTTCTTTTAATTGTCATCTCTAATAAACAAAAAAATAAATGAGCAAGATGTTAGCCATTGCAGACAAGTAGCTATCACAATATTGAAATGTCCCTTATTATTCCTTTTCTTGTTTATGATGCTGTAATTCTGCCTATTTTGATGGACTGTTTGTCTTCTCTACCCAACCATTATCTCTGTCAATCAAGCCTTTTGTACTCAGTGCAGTCTAATTTGATTTCTCATTAGTTTAATTGCACATTTTCTCACTTGAATGTTGCATACCCAATCTGTTATCCAGTTGCACAGGGGATTCCCAAAGGCCTATCATGTCTTACCTTATCTGATGTAATACACAGATTGCTTTCTAAAGCCTAAATAGTTTTAAGAATCTGAAAAACTTCTTATTAACCTCAATATTATGCCTGAAATTTATTTTGCGCATATAATTTCTGTTGGATGCAAAACAGTCAGTCGGTAGAATATAGGAGTATGCTCTAGTATGGTGTTGGTTTTATGCAAAGGCGTGTGCTTCAGGGTGAATCAATTCTTATACTGGATACAGGAGATAGCATTTAAGAGTGTTAATCAATCCACCACATTATATTCAATAAACCCCACAGGGCAAGATTAGTGAGATCAAATCAGTGAGCAGATACAACAGTTGCATCCTAAGCAGGCTGAAAGTTAAGGCAGTGTCTAGACTAGAATTTAAAAGGGTGATGTTAGTTAGTGTAGACAAGACACACTGCCTCTAACGTACGCTAAACTGGTAGCATTCAGGCGTGTCATTTTGGTTAGCACATGTTAGCTAACATTCTAACAACACACCTTTACATACTAAACTATATAAGGTTTAAGAGAATAAGAATTGCAAAAACAGCCTACTGAGGTAGTGTTTCCTAGCAGATAAATCAGCAGACTGGAACTCAGGAGACCTGGATTCTATGTCTGGCTGTGCCACTAGCCTGCTGGGTGACCATAGGTAAGTTATCTCACCTCTTTGTGCCTCAGTTTCCCTATCTGTAAGATGGAGATAATGGTACTGACCTTTGTAAAGCACTTTAAGATCCACTGATGAAAAGCACTATATGAGAGTTAGTTATTATCATTATTAGAGACAAGGGCATGTGTTGCTGTTGCCAGGCTGGCATGATAAATAAGGGAGCAAATTCTGAAGGTGCTTTTTAATCAGCTGCCCATCTGACAGGAGGGGGACTTTCCATGGAAAAAGCATGGTCAAAAGACTCAGCCTAACTTGCAAGCCTCAAATTAATCCCACAACAGAGAAAGGGTCATCACAACCCCACGCCTACCCACTGGCCAGACTCCTGGTACCCCAGTGTTAAGGATGATGTAGCTTCCAAGCAGCATCCTGCTTGCAGTATCAGCCGAAGACTACTCCAGGAACAAAACCAACATTGCAGGGCCTGTGAGATTTTTAAATACAATAGATCACTTTGGGGAGAGAGAACAAAAGGCTGACTGATTAGGAGTATCTTTCTGAGGGTGTTTTCTGTAAAAGCCACAACTTTAGGAAACATCCCAAGGGTATCCTCTTAGCTTCCTGAGTGGAGAAGTTGACGGTTTTTTTCTGTGGGTCTAAAATGTCAGGAAACATTACATTTCCAACCGGTGCAGTTAGACACATTTATATTACAACCCCACCTATTGGCACAAGTTTGACTTACAAACTTGTTGCACATAATACCACCATTCTGATTTGGCTCACAAGTTGAGAGACAACAAATGCTGACTTCTGCCTCGGCTGCAAACTGATCAGAAATGACTGCTCAGAATGGCCAGTTGCTCACAACAATCCTAACAAGGAAAATAAAAGAAACTAGACTCTTCTCCTGCTGTGAACACTGGAGAAAAGGGTAGCTTTTCTATTGCCTCTGATGGGCTAATGGCAAGGGAAGTTGTGGAATTCCCTTCATTGGAGGTTTTTAAGAACAGATTGGACGCACACCTGTTATGGGTGGTATACGTAATCTGTCTCAGCACAGAGGGATGGACTTGATGACATCTCAAGGTCCCTGCCAGCCCTGCATCTCTATGTTTCTATTAAATTAAGCTGAACATTTCAGGTATATGGGGAACAGTTTTTTCGTGTCCTGAGAAAGCTTTCAAAATACTGAAAAACTTTTAACTTTGCATCCTGATTCATCAAAAATCCCCTCCCTCTGCCCCAAATTTCATTTTTGGTCAATGATATTTACACAGTTCTAGAGAAACCCTAAGACCCACCAAGGTTTAAGTAATGACCGAAAAATCATTCATCTACCACTGTTTTTTGAAGACCAAGGAGGCCTAGCAGATACAACATTGCACTGGGATTCAGGAGAGCTGCATTCTATTCTTGGCTCAGCCATTGGCCTGCTGGATGCTTTTGGGCAAGTCATTTCACTCGTGCCTCAGTTTCCCCCACTGTAAAATGGGGATGAAGATACAGACTTCCTTTGTAAAGCACTTTGAGATCTTTTGATGAAAACCAATAGATAAGAGCTAGGTATTGTTATTATTTCTAGCCCACATTCATTTCATGTTGCATATGCTGTAGCTGTGTTAAATGTTTCCACTGCATTGTCCATCAACCATAATTACAAATGCAGGGGACAGGGAACTCCATAACTTTGATTTTGTATCCTTATTCTATTGGGAACACCTGGTTTACCCTTACCCATGTGGGCTAAGCAGAGTATTCAGCCTCCACACCGAGCAGATATTACCACCTGCTTTTTTATGGGTGTTGGGATAAAAACATTAATGAATGAATCCTCACATTTTGAGATCCTCTACTGGGAGATAACATAAAAGTTCCACTTAACAATTTCCTAATTTATTCATATTCAGTGGGTTAACATCATTCTTTCAGAATTAGAGTTGTAAAAATATGTAAGCAGTTAAATACTGTTTGTGTTAAATATTTCATATTTCAACCATAATATTTAAACTAAGTTATTTTTGCATTATACTATCCACCTGATAACACATAATAGTCCTGCTAGCAAGGTACATTTTCTGTGTATAATGATTATCCTACATAAGCCTCTTTCTTCTTTTGTAGGTACAGGCTGGTACCAGAGGTTCATTTCCCTGAGCAATTCTACGATACTTTACGTGCAACTAAGTACTTTCTGCAGTCTGACATCCTAGCTAAATACTCAGTTAATCCAAGTCGAATTGCTATTTCTGGTGATAGCGCAGGAGGAAATTTGGCTGCAGCTGTGTGCCAGCAGGTAACAGCCACTGTCTGTATCTATCACAATAACAATCCATATTCCAGCAGTGCACGAGTAGACATTATTTGTGCTGCATCATCACAAGGTGACAGACTAGCTTTAGAGATAGAATGGTAATGGTCCACAGTAAAAGCCAACTGCTAAACATAAGTGAGACCTGTCAATCATTTCTAAATCAAGCAGCGCTAGAAAGTCTTACTGCTTTTATAAGTTGTTATGGGCCAGATTTTAAAAGTGCACTTTATGTACCAACCTAATAATATAAACCTTTACCCATTGTGCTAGTGAATCCTTTATTTGCCTGCATAAGTGGCTAACTGGGCACATAAATGCATAATTCATAAATTCAGTTCCCTATTTTGTGAACAAGCAATTTTTACATCTGCCCGTCTTTGAAAATGACCTTATTTCTTTTCATTCAAATGAAGGGGAAATTTTTTTTTTTTTAATGAAATGGCATTTTTTCCTCACAGGAAGACAATTTAACAGAAGAGTTAGAATTCAGTTGTAGGGAAAATCTGTTTTCCCTGCTATTCATACCATATGTATTTCTAACGTGACAGACCCAGACCAGTGGGGTACAGGAGTCTGGTAGAGGGCAAATATACTGGTCACTGGATGAATAGTTTTCTGTTCCTTGAGTGACCAGAGCAGGAGCTGCACTAGAGTAATCAGGAACCTGCTAGAACCAGTTAAGTGAGACAGGCTGATTAGATCACCTGCAACCAATCAAGGCAGGCTAATCAGGGCACCTGGGTTTAAAAAGGAGCTCACTTCAGTCAGGTGGGGGGGGAGCCAGAGGAGAAGAAGTGTGTGAGAGGAGCTGGGAGCAAGAGGCACAAGGAGCTGAGAGTGAGAGGGTGTGCTGCGGAGTACAAGTGTTATCAGACACCAGAAGGAAGGTCCTGTGGTGAGGATAAAGAAGGTGTTTGGAGGAGGCCATGGGGAAGTAGCCCAGGGAATTGTAACTGTCATGCAGCTGTTACAGGAGGCACTATAGACAGTTGCAATCCACAGGGCCCTGGGCTGGAACCTGGAGTAGAGGGTGGGCCTGGGTTCCCCACAAACCTCCCAACTCCTGATCAGACACAGGAGGAGTTGATCCAGACTGTGGGGAAGATCACTGAGGTGAGCAAATCTGCCAATAAGTGCAGGACCCACGAAGGTAGAGGAGGAACTTTGTCACACTGATTTAAATTAGGCTGAATTTGATCTGATTGGAATTTTTAAGATAGCCTGGGCCTTAATAAGGGGCAGTTACCAAAGCAGGTCAGTTCTTTAGGACTAACACTCAGGAGAGCATCCCTATTTTGGAAATGGCCTGTCTTACATCATATCTACACTACCACTTATACTGGCAAAACTATGTTGCTCGGGGCCATGAAAAACACATACCCCTGAGCAATGTAAGTTTTGCCGGCATAAGTGCACAGGGCTATGTCGGCGGGAGAGCTTCTTCTGCCAACATAGCTACTGCCGTTCATTGAGGTGGTTTTATTATGTCAACAGAAGAGCTCTCTCCCATCTGCATAAAGCTGCACCAGTACAGCTGTGCTGCTATAAGCTTGCTAGTGTAGACATGGCCTTATTCTCACTTAAACTGGTGTGAATCAGCTATGATTCCATTGAAATCACTGGTGTAAAAGCAGTGCAGGTGAGAACAGAATATCATCTAGACTGTTAAGATTCCAGACTAAGAGCAAAATTCTCTGCAGCGGAGTTATACCAGCAGAGCATTTGTCCATAAAACACCAAATGGTGGTTTCTCTCCTCTTGTGGGGAATGAATTGTAACTCCTTTCAGTGGAGCTAGTGATGTAAGATCAGACACGGCATAAGCAGTGGCCGCTTTTTTACAGTCTGGATTCTGTTCTGTGTTTTTCCTACAGCTTAGTCTAGATGACAGTGTGACCAACAAACTGAAGCTGCAGGCATTAATCTATCCAGTCCTTCAGGCATTGGACTTTAACACTCCTTCATACCAGCAGAACACTGACATGCCTGTTCTTCCTCGCTTCGTCATGGTGAAGTTTTGGATAGACTATTTCAATGGTAACTACGACTTTGCCCCCTCAATGCTGATCAACAACCACACTTCCCTGGACGTGAGCCAGGCTGTTTATTTCAGGGGACGTCTGAACTGGACTTCTCTCCTGCCTTCAACATTCAAAAAGAATTACAAACCTGTGATACAACCCACAGGGAAGGCCGAAATCATTCAGGAAATACCTGCACTACTTGACATACGCGCAGCTCCATTACTAGCAGAAAAAGAAATTTTCCAGCTTCAGCCAAAGACCTACATCCTGACTTGCGAGAATGATGTCCTGAGAGATGATGGAATAATGTATGCCAAACGGTTGGAGAGTGCAGGTGTGGAGGTCACACTTGATCACTTTGATGACTGCTTTCATGGATGCATGATCTTTACTATTTGGCCTACCAATTTCTCTTCAGGACATCGGACCAGGGACAGCTACATAAAGTGGCTTGCTGAAAACCTGTGAAGAAAGTGAGTCCTCTCTAGAAGGCACAGAACAGTCAATCTAAAGCTCACTGCTTCAAAAACAAAAAAGTTGTGCACTTTTAGGCTATCTAATTTCATTTGTTCAAGATTATGTCATAGCGCTCGCTGTTGCAAGAAGTAGCGTGCCACTAACTACTTGGTTAATAGCTGATTAGCCTTGTCCAGCATAGCAATTTCCTAAATACTTATTAAACACTGTTGTATCCAGTGTAGTTGTAGCCATGTCGGTCCCAGGATATTAGAGAGACAAGGTGGGTGAGGTAGTGTCTTTCACTGGACCAACTTCTGTTGGTGAGGGAGACAAGCTATTGACCCACACAGAGCTCTTCTTCAGCTCTGGAGGGAGAGGTACTTCCAGCATCACAGCAAAATGCAAGGTGGAAAAGATGGTTTTTCATAAATAGTTAGCACATGTGCTAAGGGACCATTTGAGGCAGAGTGGCCCATTAACACCTCTGCAAAAAGGTGGGGTTAGTGAGTTACTGACTGTTGTAATAAACCATAAATCCAGTGTCTCTGTTCAGTCCGTGATTTTTAGTGTCTAGCTGAGTAATGAATTTAAATTTCCGACACTCAGAGTACCTTTCCCAGACCTGAAGAGCAGCTCTGTGTGATTCAAAAACTTGATTCTCTCACCGGCAGAAGTTGGTCCAATAAAAGATATTAACTCATCTACCTTGTTGTGCCATTAAAAACTAATCAGTTGTAGATTCAGATGCGACATCAATTGCAACCATAATGAATGAACACTGCGCAGTTCTTCACAAGAAAATCAGTGTTCCTCAAACTTATTCTTATTGGTCAAATGTTTCAAGTTTGGGTACATAAAATTAGGTACCAAGGCCACAATTTTCAGTTAACAGTTTTTTGGTTTTAGGTACTTAAATAAGGGGAGCCTGATTTTCAGAGGTGCTGAGTATTTAAAAATCCCACTGAAGTCAAGGGAAGCTGTGGTGCTCACCAACTTTGAAAATCAGGCCACTTATTTAGGTGCTTAAATATGGATTTAGGTGCTGGCCTTTAGGCACACAGATTTATAGTTTGTTTGGTTTTTTTTGTTTGTTTTTTTAAAACAGTTCCAACTTCAAGGCATTTTAAGCATGCTAAGCAAGCCTTCTACCACAAAAATGTAACAACTTTGGAATCTAGTCCTTTTTTAAAACAAGCACAGTGCTGGGAAAAAAAATGTAAAAAAGAAGGAAGCATACGTAGGTCCTGTCTGTTGCCTTTAATGGACATTGATCCTACACACAGAAAAAGCAGTGTGCAAGCTTATATGTAGGACCAATGGAAATGCCACCAAATGCAGATTCCATATGGGAATTTACATGTTTAAAGTTGATTACACTTTTGGCCAAAGGTTGTGACTAAGCCTGCCTTTAAAATTTCAGCTTTACGACCACTTTAGAGAAAATAGGAAAATACTGACAAATAAAAAAGCCCTCTGTGTGGTTTGCACTGATGTTTGTATTTAACATTAACAATTGTTCTTCACTGAGTCTTTTCTGTGCTTGCATTACTTCCATTCATTGTCTTCCTTGCTTTTTGAAGGAAGTTTCCCCTGTGTAGCAAGCAAAATCACTAGAGAGGAGCTTGACCCTAAAGTCCAGCTTCAGCTGGAACTATGCAGCTGGATCTTCTCTCTCTCTCGTGCATGGAACCAAAATCCCAGACATGAATAGCCTATGCTACTGGGGAATCAAGCTCTGCAACTTGAGCTCCTCTCTAAAATAGCCAGACAACCACAACTGAAGTTTTAAGACAAGGACATGGAAACTACTTACAACAGTGTGTATTTTGCATAATGTTTGTTGTTTTTGTTGTTGTTATTGAATGTAAGCTGTGACAAACTGACAAAAGCCAGGAACTTCTAAGACAGAAAGAGTGATGGTCTTGCAATCTAAGTCTAGTGCTGGGGTCGGCAACCTTTAAGAATTGGTGTGCCGAGTCTTCATTCATTCACCTTAATTTAAGGTTTCGTGTGCCGGTAATACATTTTAACGTTCTTAGGTCTCTTTCTATAAGTCTATAATATATAACTAAACTATTGTTGTATGTAAAGTAAATAAGGTTTTGAAAATGTTTAAGAAGCTTCATTTAAAATTAAATAAAATGCAGAGACCCCCAGACCGGTGGCCAGGACCCAGGCACCGTGAGTGCCACTGAAAATCAGCTCACATGCCGCCTTCGGCACCCATGCCATAGGTTGCCTACCCCTGCTGTAGTGCTTTAACTTGGGATAGCTGATTTCAGTTCTGAGCTCTGCCATTGTGTGTGGGAGACTTTGAGCGACTTGCTTCATCTTTGTGCCTCAGTTCTTTCTTCTGTAAGAGAGGAAGTAATATTTTTGTATTTCACAAGGGTGTTGAAGTTAAAATCATAAATGTTAATGTGATACTACAAGATACTCTGTTAAACTTTCCCATTCTTCAGTCTCTGTATTCTGTTGTTCTGCACTATGCCAGCTTGGGCCCTCTGATGAAGACAACTTATTTCTTTGGCTCAGCTTTCCAGTTTACAGTACTCTGCAAATTTACAGCACTAAAGTAAGCACCTTCCTGGCTTTTGTCAATTTATTATGGACCATTTTAAAATAGAGCCTTGTTTGTACTTGATTTCTATGGGAAGATTCTAGGAAGTCCTAAAACACATGTACTGGATGGATCAGATTGACTTCCACATTTTTCAAATAGATATTTAGAGGTCCATTTTCATTGGTATGTGCACATATGTACTGGGAGCTAATTGCAGAATGACCTTGTTGTCTCATATGAGTTCATAGCAAGAAACAGCAGGATGTTGATATAATTGTGTGTATAAAGACAGGTTAACAAGAGAGGGCCCCAATCCATGCTGAACCACGAGAGCTTGAAACTAATCTCTGGCTGTAGGTTCACACAGAGGGCACAGCCCAAGCCAATTTCAATAACTGGCCAAGTAAAAACACTGACACATATTATTCTTCTTCTCTCAGTTACATTGGTTTTAATTAATTGCCTTCAGTGGTGATACTTCAGATTTGCATATACGTGAATTGGAGCAAAATTTGACCAGTGTATCCAAATATCCCAAAATGTAGGTAGGTTCAGACTCAGATCTGGATTTCAAAGCTCCCCCATCAGGAGTATTATGGATCCAGGAGTTTAGTTCCAAAGCTACTGTATATACTCGAAGGCCAGCTTGCAAATCCTAACACAGGGACTACACCAAATTCCACTGAAGTCAATGAAAACATTTCCATTGAGTTTAGTTTGCTTTATTTCAGGACCTTTATGGCTATGGGCCTGATCCAAACTCTACTGAAGTCAATGACAGTCTTTCCATTGACGTCAGTGGGCTCTGAATCAGACCTTGTACTTCAAAAAATAAATCTCAGTACCAAAATAGCTTAAGGCACACTTGGCTACCGGCTTCTAAAATGCATTTTAGAAAACTCAAGTTGCTGTAGTACTACAAAATCGCATCCAAGTGGTTAATAGTCCTGCACATTTGGGGTTGTGTTCTATAATAGGAAAATTGGCCCCAAGACCTGTTTGCAAAAGTTTTAGCCCTGCATATGTTTATGGCAGTTATAAATCCCTAATTTGAAGTTATAATGGAACTACTGATCTATTTTAACTGTAGTGACATGGATAGCACAGCTAGAATATATATTCAGGGACATGGTTGTTAAGTTCCTTCATGCACTGAAGCATATTCAATTCTTGGCACAGAAGATGGTAGCAAGTAGATAACTGGATTGAATTTATTCACTGTCATTGCCATCTTGATGTGAAATCCACAATGGCTGCACTATATGAAGGTGAAGCAACAGCAGCAACTTGTTATATCAAAGTATCTGAACCAGTTTTACACTGCAGCTAAGTAACAAGTATATGGTACTTAGCTGTAAAGCTGCATAATGTGCTCTCTAATGGGTTACAAGAAATCAGGGTTCTAGCTCTGAAACAACTTACTGAGTATTGCAGCACAAGACACTTTCCAGAAATTCCACATCAGCCTGAAGTAAGCCATAGGCTTGTTCTCCTCTGTATTTTTACTTCTCGCCTCCTCGCTCTAGTTTTTCCCATGATGAAGTTTACAGGTTATATTATCTTCTGAGTTAAACTGGAGTAACCGCACTGACACCAGTTTAACTCAGCTGAGAGTACAACTTGGCCCAATATGTACTGAGGCAAATCTGATTCTTGCCAGGAAGAGATTAAGGTAAATCCATGTTACAATACATTGATTTACTCCAGTGACTCATTTTTTGAAGAGCTGCATTTGGACAGGCCTAAATCCTGGTAGGTACTGATCTCCTTCAACCCTTATTCATTTCAATGGGAGTTGGGGCTTTTAGCACATTGTTACCTTGTACAGATATTGGACTTACTCCTATATATTTCAAATGCTTATATTTATCTAAAAACACTTAACTTCTTTCAGAAGTCATGCTAAGTAACCTAGTGAATTTTTGGTAAAATAGACCAATACTATTAAGAACTTTTTGAAGGTAGCTTTTTTTTCTCTACACAAATTAGATCTCCTCATCCATAGTGAGAGGAGAATGTTTCTGGTGACCATGAAAGCACCAATTTTGGACTTAATGTTCACTGAGAAACCAAAGAGAAGTTCACCTAATAGAACCATTAGTAGTTAGGTCCTGCTTTCACTAACCAGGCAATGGTGACTCATGGGAGAGGCCCAAAAGGTCAAGTGATCCTCCAGTAGGATCAAGTGCCCCCAGCAGCCGGCCTGGGGCGGAGAGAGGAAGGGGCAGTGTCAGAGCCTGAAGGGAAGAGGTGGGGCCAGAGCCTCTCCTCTTCCAGCCACGCTGCCAGGGACTCTGCCCATTGCAGCGCAGCAGCTGACTGGGAGAGTGCCAGGCTGCAACAGCAGCAGGCTGCCCCCCACCCAGGCTCAGTTTCTGGGGACAGTGGCCAAGGAACCCAGAGCCCCCTTGCCTCCCCAGCATGCTCAGAGTTAGGTCCTGTCCCCAGGAGCTGAGCCTGGGGGGAGTAGGCAGCAACTAGTGATTTTGCATCTGACGAAGTGGGTATTCACTCATGAAAGCTCATGCTCCAATACATCTGTTAGTCTATAAGGTGCCACAGGACTCTTTGCTGCTTTTACAGATCCAGAATAAGACGGCTACCCCTCTGATAGTGATTTGGGTGTCCAAGTACAAACATGTTAAAGGGCCCTGATTTCCAGAGGGTGAGTGCTCACTGCTTCCTGAATCCTAGTGTCCTTAGGTGTTTCAAGTTGAGCACTCAAAAAATCACTAGTTGCTGAAAAGTCCTGAACTTAGTTTTGCTGCTTACTTAGACCATTTCCCAGCGGGGCAGAAGGGGCCACTGTGGTTTTTCCTTTAATTTCCCAAATATTGTTCTAGACTTTGTTTTCCAAGTTAGTGTTTGGACCTTTTTTGTATCCCCACGCATCTAAAAAAAGTCACCAAGATTGTCTGACTTGCATTGCTAAAAAAAAACCTAATGACAAAATAGTGGGTTAACTTGGTTAAAATCCTTTAAGCTGCTAAATTCCACAAGTAACAAAATATAGTTAAAGCCCAGTTGGGTTTGCATTCTTGTATTTGTGAAGATGTTCAAGAACCAAAAGAACAACACTTGGTGTGAGAGCATATAATATCATGCATGACCAGTTTCTGCTTCTTTCCCACTGCAGGGGAAAAGAAGTCATGCAATTTGATTTGCAGGTGTGCTGCAAGTGTGATACACAGTCAATAAACAGATCAAAATGTATTTGTTGTGCATCTTTTTCATGACCATATTGTGTATGCTAAAACCATTCCTAATGACAGGAGGACAATACAATGTGACCCAGAGCCTTAAAGTACTGTATTTAGAAGGTATCTAAGTCTTCTAGACAGTATTTCAAAAAACACTTCACAGCTGCAACCTAACCCCGTAAACACCTAAGTCCCCTAGGCACATAAGTTTTTGCTGGTCAGTATTCACAAAATTTTTAAGCACTGATACTGTCCTACAACTACCAAGCTACTCAGAGCCATACCTCAAGCTGAAGCCCTGGGGGCACTGATGCAGGATTCTCAAACTAGGCAGGGGAATACCTATCTCCTCAGCAAGGCCAGATCTTGTAGGCATGCTCTGAGTATTCTTAACACCTGTTACCCATCACTCCCTGCAGTTGAAGGGCTGAATGTGGGAGGGAGGACAGCATAGTACCTGCACAGGAGACAGCTAAGTGCATGGGGAAATGAAGAGTAAGCGTGAGAGAGGTATCAGCCATGGGCTACCTAAGCACCTAAACCAGATCAACAGCTTAATTCCAGAATAGGGTTTCATATCTGAGGATCCTGAGTGGAGGGAGGACAAGAGAGGGTGCCATCAGCCAGGTGCATCAGGAGAGCAGCTTAGGCTCCTCTGTTCTCCCCCCACTCCCTCCCCAGCATTTCACTGCTAGCTATTTTACACAGCTCCCAGCTCAGCTTTTTCTTAGGCATCTAATTCTCCCTGTGCATGGGGAGCCTGAGTGCCACACTCAAGACTGAGGATTCACTAAGTGCAGGCAGGCCACTCGTCTGGTTTTAAACCACAGTCCAGTTTTTGAATGGTTTGTCCCCTGTCCAGTACCAAGACAAAACTGGATGTGGTTTCTGACCGGTATCGCAGGTGCAGGGACGCTATTTTGAAGAGCACACTGCTCCTCCCCAGTTGGCATGCCCTCATAGGTGTGGGAGGTCATGCAGCAAAGGTGGGCCCAGACCATTCCCAAAAGTACCAGAATGTCTGATATTCTGGGGATACATGAGTGGCCACCCTAACTAGGCAATAGGCGACCTAAGGGTTAGGTGTTGCAATGCTTAGCCTTTCAACACCTAAAATAACGTTGAGGATTGGTCCTGTGTGTTTAGGGAGTTTTCCCTCACCTGTGCCCTAACGGTGAAAAAATGTTGTTTTTCAGAGGTGTGACATGCTGCTTTGACTTTGTGTCGTGTTTTCACTTAGAAGACATCAGTAGTATGAGACTGTTTCGGAGGCCACAAGATTGCTTCAGAAATGCTGGGTCACAGCCAGAATATTGGTTTCAAAGCAAGAGACCTTGATCCTGTGAAAATGTTCTGCTACAATGACCTTGTCTTCCTTGATTTCTGTTCTATCAAATGATAAATGTCAATTTCATCTGTTCTGGTTGAGCAATAGTTGACCCCTGCACCATAGTTGTCATGCTGCATTCTGAAGATAGACACCAGACCTGCTGTGTTCTTCACTCAGAGATTTTTTTCACTAACATACAGGGATTTTCTTTATGGCAAGTATTTTATATATATATATAATTATTTACTAAGCTGGCTTCTAGATGGTTGAACTTTTAGATCCTTCTCCATCCACATTCTTTCTACCTTCCACTTCTTTTTCATTCCTGAATTCCTGTCCTTTCTTTCTCTTTTTACTCTGATTTTTTTTTAATGGTGTTGATGGCATTACTTTGAAAGTGACCTGCTGTGCTATTTTGTCACTTCTTCCAGCTGGGGCTTCCCGTCACAGAACTCCATTCTTCTTGGGCTTATAAAGAAGAAAGGGTGCAGGGAGATGATTTAAAATAAAAATAAATCCACAATTTTTTAAAGCAGCAGGATCCAAATATGGCTCGAAGAGTCTGACTTGGACTATGTCTACATTGTCCCAGGGATCTACAGAACACTGATCCAAATTCTGTGGATCTTTGGCCACGTGAGTAAGAGGACTTGCCTTTGTGCTCTCTGCTGGCCCATCACTATTACTGCCATAGCTGATGCACTTCAGCGCTTCCACTTGCTCTGAGCCCATGGCTGGACCCTGGGGCTCTCACTGTGCAAGGAGAGCGAACTGCGTAATGACTGTGAACAGCCATTGTCAGCCCTTAAAAGCACCCTCAATATTTGAGCCATCTTGGAGGGGGAACATGTCTCAGCAGCTCCAAATTCTCCAGCCTGGCTACTCCCATTATTTCTGCGCTGCCATGTAGAACTTCTGTGCAGGGAACAGTGACAACTATAAAAAGAATAGGAGTACTTGTGGCACCTTAGAGACTAACATATTTATTTGAGTATAAGCTTTTGTGGGCTACAGCTCACTTCTTCAGATGCATAGAATGGAACATATATTGAGGAGATATATATACACATGCAGAGAGCATGAAAAGGTGGGAGTTGTCTTACCAACTCTGAAAGGCCAATTAAGTAAGAGAAAAAAACTTTTGAAGCGATAATCGAGATAGCCCAGTACAGACAGTTTGATAAGAAGTGTGAGAATACTTACAAGGGGAGATAGATTCAATGTTTGTAACGGCTCGGCCATTCCCAGTCCATATTCAAGCCTAAACTGATTGTATTTAGTTTGCATATCAATTCCAGCTCAACAGTTTCTCGCTGGAGTCTGTTTTAGAAGCTTTTCTGTTGCAAAATTGCCACCCGCAGGTCTGTCATTGAATGACCAGACAGGTTAAAGTGTTCTCCTACTGGTTTTTGAGTGTTTATGATTCCTAACGTCAGATTTGTGTCCATTAATTCTTTTGTGTAGAGACTGTCCGGTTTGGCCAATGTACATGGCAGAGGGGCATTGCTGGCACATGATAGCATATATCACATTGGTAGATGTGCAGGTGAATGAGCCCCTGATGGTATGACTGATGTGATTAGGTCCTATGATGATGTCACTTTAATAGATTTGTGGACAGATTTAGCATCAGGCTTTGTTGCAAGGATAGGTTCCTGGGTTAGTGTTTTTGTTCAGTGATGTGTGGTTGCTGGTGAGTATTTGCTTCAGGTTGGGGGATTGTCTGTAAGCGAGGACAGGTCTGTCTCCCATAGTGACAACTATGGTTGCAATTCATCCCTCCATCAGTGCAAAGCCCAAATCAGAGACTAACGAAGGAAGTAGAGGGCTGATTGAACCAGCTCCTGTATGCTGGAATTGCCACGGATACTTTAGGCCCTTAAGGGCCTTATTTATATTGTGGTAGCACCTAGAGGCCCAGGCAGGGCCTATTGGGTTAGGTGCTATATCAAACAAAAAGATGGTCCTTGCCCCAAAGAGCTTATAGTTGAAGTGTAAGACAAGCTACAACAGGTGGATCCAGACAGGAGAAAGACAGGCTGACAGCAGGACTTATGCACAGCCAGGGCTGGTGCAACCATTTAGGCAACCTAGGAGGTCGCCTAGGGTGCTAGGATTTGGGGGGGCAGCATTTTCTTCAGCAGCGACTCCGGCGGCTGGATCTTTGGCCACCCTGCTCGCCACCGGCATTTAGGCAGAGGGAGCTGGGGCAGGAGAGCGCGGGGAGGGCCGCCTGCAGCAAGTAAGGGGGGTGGGCATTCAGGGGAACTCCCCATCCCAGCTCACCCCTGCCCTGCCTCCTCCCCGAGCACGCCGTGGCTGCTTCACTTCTCCCGCCTCCCAGGCTTGCGGCATGAAACATCCTTGCACCGGCTTTGTGTACAGCATAAGAGTGGTCACAGCTGCCATTCAGCACCTGAGGAACGCCCATGGCAGCAGACTGTTGTAGCCCCATGTTCCCCTGCCAGGAAACACCCTCATGGTAGAGACTCTTATGGAGAGAGGGCAAAGCCAGTTCTGCGCTCTGCAGGGAAAGCCAAATACATCTACAATCCCAGCTGTAGCAGCACGTGTCCACAGGAAATAACTCTTCAAACTGAGCTTTGCCTATAAAACATCATGATACCCCCCAAACTTTCACACAACTCTCTGACACAAAAATCTGATGGTTTAAAATCTCATCTTTTCTCTGGCACAAGTCCTGTTGTATTTGTTTCTTTTCATTAATATTGTTTAAATAGTGATGCAGTAGCATCATTAACATCTTTCAGTCAAAAGTTTCATGACAAATGCAAATTTAATCATTCCCTCAGAGCATCTTAAAATGTTTTCCAATATTCTGCTTCAGATAAACTTGTCTAAAAAAAATCCCCACTCTATCTCCTTCTGAGCTACTTTATTCTTCAGAAGTTGACCTCCTTGTGTAGCTCATTTTGAAATTGTATCAAACGAGGGACATTTAAAAAAATCCACAACATAAAGTCCAATTCTTTCAGCAAGCAGCAAGTCTAGAATGACCCAACTACAATTCTTCCATTGTGTCGAGACATTTGAAGGTATCATGACTTCTGCATGATACTTAGTGCAGTTTAGGTGTGGAATTTAGAGTTTATTGGAGAGGAAAAAAGATATTTTACTCTTAAATCTGTAGTTCTGTTGCAATTGGTGATCCCAGGCTTTTAATTAAAAAAAAAAAAAAAAAAAGTTCAATGAATTGCCAGCAGAGGGCACATTGGAAAGCAAGTGATGAAGTAAAGCGCCTGATTGAGTGTTTTTGCCTTGAATGAAGAAAAGATGTTTTTAAAAAGAAAATAGTACACAAATGAAAATGTGCTTACAGGAACTGAATTGTTTATATGCAGATCAGTAAGTAAGTCTGCTTCCTGACTCACAAATGCTTCAATGGAATCCATGCTAATCCAGTGTCTTTGTGCTATGAGAGGCCCACAGCCCTCTCCTCTCCTAATCACAGCTGGACACACCTGCTGTGTTTTGCATACTGCAAGATTATTTTTCAGGAGAGCTAGTTGCGGTCAGTTAGGATTTGGACGTTGCCAATCAATTGTTGGAGGAGTGCATGTGTCTGAGTCTCACTTTTGCTTGCTGCAGGCATCCTTGCATGATTCCCTTTCTTTATTGCACAGGGGGTGTATTTCTCAGGACCAAAACAGGAATGAGCAAATTTAGGGCTAGATCCTCCAAATGAATAATAATACCTAGCTCTTAGATAGCACTTTTCATCACTGGATCGGAAGTCAGGAATATTACCCCTATTTTACAGATGGGAAAACTAAGGCACAGAAAGGGGAAGTGACTTGCCCAAGGTCACCCAGAAGCAGAGCCAGGACTAGAACCCAAATTGTCTCAATCCTAGTCCAGTGCTCTAGCCAGTAAACAGGTGGGCTGTGTAGGGGCAGAGGTGTATCTTGATGGTTCCATTTGCAGAATCTAACTTTAATGGTCCACTGTGTCTGTCTCTAGCAATGATGCCTAGGTGGGTGGAGTGCACAATAGCAATCTCCGTGCTCTAGGAAATGCTTCTTCTTTGTGTTTGCAAATCATCCCAGATGAGTGGTAGTAGGAGAGGCATGGCCATTGACCCACCCATACAGTGCACCCAGCCAACCAGATAGCACCATCCAAAGAAATGTGGTATACATACTCCGCTGGTTGCTGGGAGGAGAAACTGGGTTTGTCTACACAGTAAAACAGTAAACAAACAATAACCGCAGCAGCAAGTCTCAGAGCCCAGGTCTAAAGATCTGGTCTCCACTATGGTTAGGGTGACCAGACAGCAAGTGTGAAAAATTGGGACAGGGGTGGGGGGTAACAGGACCCCATGAAAAAAAAGTATCTAATATCGGAACTGTCCCTATAAAATCGGAACATCTGGTCACCCTAGCTATGGTGCTGAAAATAGCCATGTAGAGAGTCCAGCTCAGGCTGGAGCTTGGGCTCTGAAGCCAGGGAGGGGATGGGTTTCACAGCCCATGCCTGAATGTTTACACAACTATTTATAGCACTGTAGCATGAGGCTGGGTCTGTAGGCCCAGTCTCTGAGACTTGCTGCCACGGGTTTGTTCTTCCTGTGTGGGCATATCCATTGTGGCTGCTGAGACAGAATTTCCCCTAGAGCTCCCTCTGGAGGAATCCAGCTCCCTAAAAGGAACAGTCTGTAAATTACAATTAATGAGAATGATGATATCTACCCTCCTTTGTGAAACACTTTGAGGCCGATGAATGGAATGTGGTAAATAAGAGCCAAGTATTATTATTCTTTACTTTGTACTGGCCCAATAGTCAAGGCTTCTCACTACAGAGAAGGGCCTAGAGGCCACTGTGTTTTTGCCACCCGTGTCATGAAGACCGGCTCTGAGCTGCATTTAGAAGACACCATGCTGTCTACACTGGCACGGCCACCACTGCCACTGGCGAGAGAGCTACAATGGGTACAGTGAGATATGGGGACATCTTAAGAAAAACCGCAAAGTAAAGGCAGCCTAGGGGTACCATGTATCATGATGGTTTAAAAATATCCCTGTCCATAATAGTACCTCTATGCTGGAGAAAGGTCATCAAGTACAGAATCATGGCCAACAATCATGAGCCTGGTTGCAACATGTTTCAGGCCAAAGTAGGAACAGGGCCAATGCTACAGCCATGCCCAGCCTTTGGCCTTGGTCTACACTAAACTATGTTTACATTATATAAGCCATCTTATAACATGTGTTGTGCACATAAGGAGGGGAAAAAACTCCATAGCAGGGGTATAAATGTGTTTTCCTAGTGTTTTTTATACACACACAGGAAAACACATTTGTACTGCCATGGAGTTTTTTCCCGTTTGTGAGGATAACAAGTATTCTAAGATAATAATTTGGTCTGTATTGTAGGCAGGAGAGATCTAGAATTGGTTACAAGAGCAAGAGTCTAATTTGGCAGCTCAGTCCTTTGTACTATATATTTGACCTGCAAGACAGTCCTATGTACAACATGTGATGCTGTATTTTTAGAGTTAAATCAGACAGTAGCTAAGAATGAGTACTGGGGTATTTAAAATGTTTGTTGACTGCAAGCCAAAGTGACATTGCTTCCTTATGCATCTGCTGTCTGGAATGATTATGTTCTTTACACAGAGAAGAGACCAATTAAGGAGTTCATTAAGCAGAAATAATAACCAGACTTCTGCTGCAGCCAGTCAAAATCAGTCAGTTCATCGCTGCAGAAAGCCATTGGAGCCTTCTGAAGAAATCTGCATGGGTTTAATAACTTTATTATATGCTTCTTCCTACCTCCCACTGCACTCTTATGTCTCATCTATGTTCTAGAGATACCATGTTGCAGGATCTGATTACCTCATGGTATCAACATGTTTAAAATATGGTTTGGTCATCTTGAGTGGAAAGGACCAAGTCATGCTCCTGGATCATGCTGAAGTCTTGAAGGCTTCCACATGCACTTGCATACTTTCATGATCTCCTTTCAGGAAGAATGACAAGTAGATCTACATAATGGCACAACACCCCCTAGACCACACTATATCCATGCTGGGTCCCCTAGCTCAGCTTCTCTATTCACAGAAGCAGGGTAGGGTTGTTCCACAGATTTCTGTGGATTTATCCCCAGTGTACCTGGAGTAGGCAAGATCAAAGGCAGGACCCACAATGTGAAAGTGACCAGTGTCGAAGGGAAGGGGGTGAAATGCAAGAAGCAGGAAACTAATAGCCTATGTGGGGAAGAATACCTTAAAAAAATTAAGTTACTAGTTATCTAACATTAACAACAATAACTACAAAAGGAATAAAATGTATATGGAGCCAAGTCTTACTGTTATGCTAGTACAGATCTGGAGTAACTTCATTAAGATTAACAGAGGGCTTGTCTACATGATGTATTAGTCCACACTAGCGAGATATGAATTCTAGTGTGCACTAGCAAGATGTGAATTCCAGTGTGCACTAGCATGTTGCACACTAGCTGTCCTGCATGGTCTCTGCTGGTGTGCACAAAAAGTTCCCTTGTGTGTGTTAATGTAGTCCCGTTTCAAATAATACTACATTAAATACGCACTACGGAACTTTTAACGTGCACCAGCAGGGTCCACATTGACCAATTAGTGTGCAACATGCTAGTGCACACTAAAATTCACATTCCTCTGGTGTGGATTAATGCACTATATTGCACACCAGATGACTCAGACTCACAGACTTTAAGCTCAGAAGGAACCATCAGACTCAGAGCTTCTGTTCTAGTGTTATTCTCTGGTTCTCATGTGCTAGCACAATTCTTGCATGTTTGGGTTCCTAGGGACTATTTAAATCTACATGGAAGAAAACATTTGTCTATATTAGGCTTTGTAACAGACACACATGACCCACTCCCATCTCTTTTCCTTTTGGTCTTTTCTTTAACACCAACATTTTGGGTCAAAACTACTTTTTAGTGACACTTTACTGTGATTCTACCCTAAGTAGCTGGGAATGGGCGACGGGATGGATTGATGATTACCTGTTCTGTTCATTCCTTCTGGGGCACCTGGCATTGGCCACTGTCGGAAGACAGGATACTGGGCTAGATGGACCTTTCGTCTGACCCAGTATGGCCGTTCTTATGTTCTTAAGACAAAATTATGGGAAAATGGCGCCTTCTGCCAAAGTAATTTTTATTCTAGAATAGAATCCCCACAAGGGATTTATACCAGCATAGCTATCGATAGCTATGCTGTTTAATTTCTCCATGTAGACAAGCTCTTAGGCCTAGTCTACATTTAAATCTTAGATTGACATCGCTACAGTGCTCAGAGGTATGAAAAATCCCATTCCTGAGCCCTGTAGCTATGCCAACCTAACCTCTGGTGTAGGTGCATCTATGTTGACAGAAGGATACTTCTGTTGACCTAGCTATTGTTGCTCTGGAAGGTGTTCTACAGAGATGGGACAAAACCTTTCAGTCACTGTAGGCTGTATCTACAATTTGAGGTTATGCTGGCCCAGCTATGGTGCTGTAACTATGTTTCTATAGTCCCCATTGTGTAGACATGGCCTTAGCCTGTAAAGGTCTCCCTTTTCTGAAATAGTCACAAATTATTATAGTTTACAGCTGATGCTTTTTGCTTTAAGTATGTGTGGGAGTGTGTTTTGGGTCTGATATCAGTGCTACCTTCCACCATTCTGCTGCCGATGTGTAAGCCTGGAAGGAATCAAGGTCCCTCTCCAGCAGCTGTATCAGTTCTGTAATATTAACAAAAGTAAAAAGTAGTAAATACTCACTGTATTTGCTAACAAAAATAGAACCTTGAATATCTACAAGGAGGAGACACAGTATATACAACAGTGTGCTCTTTTTTTCTTTGGTCATCACACAGTCTAAGATGCTTTGATACTAGTTGGTGACTCCACTGTACAGTGTATGTGCATTATTGCGGTAGCATCCACATGCCCCATTCAGAACTGGAGCCCCACTATGTGCCGGGAGTGTTTACAGTCTAAGACCAGGAGCCTGTAACCTCTTCTGTGCAGGTAACACTGCTGTGCCTGCATGAACCCCATTGAAGTCAATAAGGCTCTGCAATGATGCACCAGGTCATACCTGCAAGAAGCTCCAGGACTGATGACTAAAAGTGACAAACACATACACATGACTAATAAACATGTAACTTTATTCTTACCTGTGCCAGTAACTAGCTTTTAAAAAGCCTTTAGGCCTCCTCTTCTTCTCACAGAAGAAACTTATTATGCAAATTTAAAAGCAGGAATAAGAGCAAGAAATATAAGGGGAACTTGACACCTTGGATCGGCCTGATCTTATTCCTCCTAGACCTGCCTGTTGACAAGTCTTCCTGTACTTTTGTCAGATGTTAAAATGAAAGAGGCTGTTATGGCTACAGCCTCATTCTGACACCATTTGACTTCATTTCCTAGACCTGCCTTTCTACCCTCCTGTGTGAAATTAATTTTGGCAAAACCTTTAGTGAATTAAATGGCTTCACAAGTGTTCTATTGGCTCAAATCATGTTTAAAATCCACTGTCATTTTGATTTATATCGAAAAGAGGCACTGGGGCAGGCCAATTATCCCCTCTTTTATTTGCCTTCTTGTGCATTGAGCCTTTGGCTACTAAAATTAAATTGGAAAACACAATTAAGAGAATAACTGTAGCAAACTTGCAAAGAAAAATATCATTCTGTGCTGACAGTAGTATTCTTCATATTGCTAATCCTCTGCAGATCTATCTGTGCTATTAGATTTGATAGATGCATGTTACTTTCTCAAGACACCAAATTAATTGGAACAAGTAAATCATATGCCCAGCTACAGAAGGAGGAAAAGAGGAGATGTGGCCAGATAGGAAAATAATGAGAGATTATTTTTTTTTCCAAATGGATGTGGTTTGAACCTAAAATACAGCAGCAAAAAGGAGCTTCCTAATATGTCTGGCTATCCTGACTTGAAAACTACAGTGTAGAGGGCTATAGAAATGCCTATAACTAAGGTTGCAATCATCTGTGATGAAAAGTTCATGAAATTAGAATTACTGCTGATTTGTGGGTCAAACTCAGCAAGGCTGACTGAGTGCATTCAAGGTCAGAACTGAAGTATTTACATATCCCTAACCAGACTGGCTGTCCCTTGATACCTTTTATTTAAGGTTCCCTAAGTGGTTGATGCACTGTGCCAGTTGGAGCCTCTTTCTGTGCATCTTCAAAGTTCAGAAGGAGAGTGGCATTAGTGAATGTCCCCTCCTGCAAACCTCAGGAAGTCAGATAGGGAAGATCACCAATGGACTGTAGTTTCCTTAAGCAGTCAGTGATGTCTCAAAGATAGCTGGGAGTGCTGGTAGCATAGGGCCTGAGGAGAGAGTCTACATAGCCAGACAATTCTGCTGTCAGAGTGCCAATGTCTGAGATGATTTGTGATTTTCCAGAAAACACCATCCTGGCCACTGTGGATGTAGAAGCCCTCTACACCAACATTCCACACAAAGATGGACTACAAGTCATCAGGAACAGCATGCCCAATAATGTCATGGCAAACCTGGTGGCTGAATTTTGGAACTTTGTCCTCACCCGCAACTATTTCACATTTGGGGTCAATGTATACCTTCAAGTCAGTGGCACTACTATGGGTACCCGCATGGCCCCACAGTATGCTAACGTTTTTATGGCTGACTTAGAACAACGCTTCCTCAGCTCTCGTCCCCTAATGCCCCTACTCTACTTGCACTACATTGATGACATCTCCATCATCCGGATCCATGGAAAAGAAGCTGTTGAGGAATTCCACTAGGATTTCAATAATTTCCATCCCACCATTAACCTCGGCCTGGGCCAGTCCACACAAGAGATCCACTTCCTGGACACTACAGTGCAAATAAGTGATGGTCACATAAACCTCACCCTATACCAAAAACCTACTGACTGCTATACTTACCTATGTGCCTCCAGCTTTCATCCAGACCACATCACATGACCCATTATCTACAGCCACACTCTAGGATACAACCGCATTTGCTCCAATCCCTTAGACAAACACCTACAAAATCTCTATCAAGCATTCTTAAAACTACAATACCCACCTGCTGAAGTGAAGAAACAGATTGACAGAGCCAGAAGAATACCCAGAAGTCATCTACTATAAGACAGGCCCAGCAAAGAAAGCAACAGAATGCCACTAGCTGTCACCTTCAGCCCCCAACTAAAACCTCTCCAGCGCATCATCAAGGATCTACAAGCTATCCTGAACGACTATCCCTCATTCTCACAGACCTTGGGAGACAGGCCAGTCTTCGCTTACAGATAACCCCCCAAACTGAAGCAAATATTCACCAGCAACCACACAACAAAAACACTAACCCAGGAACCCATCCTTGCAACAAAGTCTGTTGCCAACTCTGTCCATATATCTATTCAAGGAATACCATCATAGGACCTAATCACATCAGCCATACCGTCAGGGGCTTGTTCAACTGGACATCTTCCAATGTGATATATGCCATCATGTGCCAACAGTGCCCTCTGCCATGTACATTGGCCAAACTTGACAATCTCTACACAAAAGAATAAATGGACACAAATCAGATGTGAAGAATTAACATTCAAAAATCAGTTGGAGAACACGTCAACCTCCACAGACACTCAATTACAGACCTAAAAGTCGCAATTCTTCAACAAAAAAACTTCAAAAACAGATTCCAATGAGAAACTGCAGAACTGGAATTAATTTGCAAACTGGACACCATTAAATTATGCTTGAAAAAGACTGGAAGGGGATGGGTCATTACACAAACTAAAAACTATTCACCCATGCTAATTTTCCCCACTACTGTTACTCACACCTTCTTGTCAACTGTTTGAAATGGGTCATCCTGATTATCATTACAAAAGTTTTTTTTTCTCCTGCAAATAGCTCACCTTAATTGATTTGTCTGCTTAGAGTTGGTATGGCAACCCTCATCTTTTCATGTTCTCTGTATGTATATATCTTCCTACTATATTTTCTACTCCATGCATCTGATGAAGTGGGTTTTAGCCCATGAAAACTTATGCCCAAATAAATTGGTTAGTCTGTAAGGTGCCACAAGTACTCCTCATTCTTTTATCAATGACCCTAAAAAACTAGAATGCCTTAATCTTAATAGCACAGTGCCTATTGTCCTTTGTCATCAGAGTAAATAGTAAAGAATCTTAAAAAGAAATAGATAAAGATAAAGCAAATAATCTAGTGAACTCTGTCATTCCCCACCCTTTCATTAAAGACCTACAGAACTACTCAACATCTTGCAGGTTTGAGCCCTATGATTCTGTGTTCAGCCCAAAACATCTCCATATAGAAAACCTACTCCTAGACCATGGAAACACAGCGCTTACTGGAAAGAACAAAAAGTCACATTTAGGACAGGAGGGATATATGAATGTAACAAACTATAGAACCAAGAGTCTGTGGTGCTCAGCTTCAATACCTTCTGCATGAAGCGTAGCCCAGGATAGATGGGGATGGCTGAGTTTTGTTCGGGCCCTAAGTGACATCCAATAATGCAGGAAGGATTTGGATTCAGATGTGTAAAGAAAGGAATATGACAGGCTGGCATCTCCACAGGGTGAAATGTAAACTAGAACCAGACATCTCAACTACAAGTGCAACTGTAACACAACATTTCCTGCATTTCTAACTTTTTAATTGTAGTGTTATCATTAGGCAATAAATATACTTTCAAACCACTGATGTGCCCGCTACCTCAATTTCAGTGTTAAAGTTTTTCTTACGGGCATACTTTTATAGGCTTGCATTCAACATGGAAAGAAGAGCTCCACATTGTTCTTCATCTGTAGTATTTTCTTTTATTTTTGATTGTTACTTGAAAACAACGTGTTTTCTGCAATTCTGGCAACAACTGAGATGTTTTACCAATAATCTTTGCCAGAATGTAGAGACTTTGCCAGAATGTAGAGACTTGGCGTAACTCCCCCAGTGCTTTGTTTATTAAACCTGATTACTCATGCTGTCACTCAGAAAACATGAGTGAAACTAACTTAGACTTGGGGAAACTGAAACTTGACACTATATTAACAAATATTCTTTTCCTTAATAGAAAAGAGTCCAGGTCCTCAGTTGGTGTAAATAAGCCTAGCTCCCCAGGTTGCAGTAAGTCTATGCTGACTTACACCAGCTGAGAATCTGACCCAAGACTTGTAAACTTTTTTTGATTAATGGGAAGCTGCCATTTAATTCCCTGATCAACTTTCAGAGCAATATTTTGGTTCTGGCAACACCAAAGATCATGGATTATCACAGGTTAGAAAGAAGTCAGTAGATTTGTCTTACCTATTGTCTTAATTCTATGATTCTATTAATTACAGATTTGTGAACATCATCAAGCACATTAATACCCAAAGTTCACTGAACTAACATGGCTCAATTCTATTTAAATTCACACAACATGTGTAATAAAATGGTTGGGAGTGTTAAAGCAAGATTAGTACTTTGTGCATGCAACTAGGAGTCAGAACTTCTGGGGTTTTTTCCCATCTCTGTAATGGATGGCTTACCAAAGATCCCTATATGAGTCAAGGTCTGAAAGTTTTGGCCTTAACCTCTCTGTGTTTGTTTACCTATCTCAAAGGTTGTAAGAGACTCTCTGGGACCTGATCCTGTCTCTTTCTCGCTGGCATGGCATGCTAATCATAGAATATCAGGGTTGGAAGGGACCTCAGGAGGTCATCTAGTCCAAGCCCCTGCTCAAAGCAGGACCAATCCTCAACTAACTACAAAGCCACCTCATGGTGGCAAACTTAACACATAACTACCAAAATACTGCTTGAATAAGAAATATTGACCCTAATGTGAACTGTAGCTTTCTGCACAGCCAGTATAAACCATATATTTTCAGTTGAATGAGTGCGGTTGTATGTCTGTGAGGCTAGTAGGCGCAGTCCTGCACTCTCTTTCAGAGCCCTAATGAAGTCTACACTCCCATTGTTTTCTGAGGGAGTGTTTTTCCTGTGAGTAGTACAAAACTTGGCACCAGTTCAGGGAACAGTTATCAGGAAACTCGATGCTACCTGAGACTGTGGAATTCCCCGTCCCATTAGCTGAAGGAACAACAGTCAGAGTTCATCAATACAAAAGTGACCACCACCTTTGCTGGTGTATAGGGTAGCTCTAGGTCCTAGAGGCAGCATGGCCTAGTCGGTAGGATTACTGGATTGGAACTGTGGAGATGTGGATTCTATTTGTGGCTCTGGTCTGCTAGGTGATCCTGGGCAGGCCACATCACTTCTCTGTGCCTCAGTTTCCCCATCTGTAAAATGGGGAAATATTACTGCCCTCCTCTGTAAAGCCCTTTAATATTTACTGATGAAAAGTTCTATAAAAGAGTTAGATATTATTTATTATTAACGTTAGTGGATCTATGCTGGTTTATATCAGCTAAGGACCTGGTCCAAAGATTTTGCATTATAGTAACTATTGCATTTACAAGCTCTTTTCCCTCCATCAGATGCTTATCTTACTGCATAGCAAATGTCTCAAGGTTATTGAAACTTGATACTTCAGACACTTCGGAGGGAGGTGATTAGCTATTAATAGGAAGAATACCATGTATTTTAGCTTTAAATATTTCTAGTCTGAAAAGTGACTGTACAAATATATTTGCAGATCCCTTTAGCTAATAGCTTTCAACGATTTCTGTATCAAATGTGCTTCATTTCCACACAAAAAGTTCTTTCCAACTTCCAGCTCTGCAAACTCATGCTTGAGTGTTTGAATCAAGCTGGATTCCTTCCATCTCATTCATCATCATCAATGATAAAGTAACACCTATGTAATCCCATTGTCTTCAGCTGACTGGCATTTAATAACAATTACACTGGTGATGCATAAGAAGGAAGTGAATCCAATGATGTTGGCTCTCTGTGATTAACAGATTTACAAAAATCAGTAAACATTTATTTCACTAAAGTCAGCAGATACACAGGGGGGCAAGTCTGATTAGCATCCAGAACACCTATTCTGGAGTAAAGTCACTTTTATTCCAGAATAAAGTATCTACATGGAGGAGTTCTACTAGCTGTGCTGTAGTCAGTTTTCCTGTATAGGCAAAGCTTAAGTCAGAGCAATAAGAAACAAACCATTAATATTTTACAGAGACAAGGTGGGTGCGGCAATATCTTTTATTGGGCCAAGTTCTGCTGGCTTTTGAGCTTATACAGAGCTCTTCCTCAGGTCTGGACAGATATTAAAAGATATTACCTCATCCACCTTGTCTCTCTAGTATCCTGGGGCCAACACGGCTACAACACCGCATACAATTAACACTTTACAGCAGCCCAGTCTTAAATAGCAATAAGATAATAGTGTTTGCTTCAAGCGAATCCTCTCAAGGTCTATGGCAGCCAAGAACTTCTCTCCCTCATAGGCAGAAAGAGTTCCAACCATGCTAAAAGCCATCTTATTACTAAGGGAAGATCCTCTAAGGACAAAACTTACCTCGGTGCCCAGGGGTAAGCTTCACCCTTACAGAGAACATCCTTCCCTCAGTCAACTCTCTGCCTTCTGTAGGGCTACTCTTTCTAGCTTCACCTGGGTCATATGCTCCTTCCTATTCTCTGCATTAGCCTCTTTAATTCTCATGTGCTCGTGTGTAAACATCATCACACCACTGTAAAGTAAATTTAGTTTTCGGCAGAGGTCAATGCCTCCCCTCCACTCCACACATGCATGCCTTTCTTGTGGGTCAGAAGTGGTTGTGTAAATGATTAAATCCAGATCTTCCATATTTATTCAGTATCAGTGATTTTATAAGACTTCCTCAGTTGGCAAGTCAAGACAAGATTTTTTCTACCTGCCAGCACTACGAGCTGAGTCTGGTATCTGAAAATCAGGCTGAGTTCCTTGTGCACTGTGCATCATTAATATTGAACTGAAGTGGAGGAACCGGTAGGGCTAAAGCAGCATGACCAAGAATGAGTTGGTTTATTCCGGTCTCTTAATATTTTTGCCTCTTTTTTTTTTTTGCATTTGAAAAGAACCAGATTTCACCCACAGCATACCACAAGTGTCCCCCTAAGATCAGTACCTCCCCTCCAACCTCCTATAGCATCCAGCCTTCTACAAATTACTCTATCTGAGTCTTGCTGGTGACCAGAGATTCTAGAATTAGAACGCAGCTGACAATTCTGTTGATATTGCCGGAGTCAGAGTACAATGCAGCTCCCACTTCTGCGGCTATACAAATTTGGCACTGTATTCAGAAGGCACCTCAAGCTGGACAGGAATGGAGGCACCTAAAGAAGAGTTGTTAGGTGGGGAGAGGACTGATCGTCTCACAGAGAAGATAGGAAAGATCTAGGCTGGGAACAAAGTCTCAGTTCCCCTAACACTAAAACTGACTTAATTCCCCATACCTGCAATAATGTCCCTGGCCCTAGCAAAGAGCAGAAACAATGTAAGAATCCACGAGGGCTGTTTGGAGATGATGCTGTCTGCATACATAGATGTGAGAGTGAGAGGGGGAGAATATTACAGTTTTATTAGGAGTATAGCTCAGTGAGAGTCCCTCTGTTAAATTTAAACCCAAAGAGGCAAAGACAACATAAAAACTCGTCTTTCACGGGCTTTTGAAATTGTACTATATGTTGTTTGGATTTCATGGAAGTCTGAATAAGCTCCTTATACAAGTTTTCAGCTTGCACTGAATTGAAAAGCTTTTACATTTGATATTAAAATTACTTAAGACAGAAAATTATATATGTAAGGAAGAAGTTTGCAAAGGAGATTTGTAGGCCAAATTCATGCCAGGCGAAACTACACTGGAATTGCATCAGGGATGAATTTGATCATGTATGTTTAAACTGAGCCCTGGTCTACATTGCAGGGGGGAGGAGGGAAATGATCTAAGTTATGCAACTTCAGCTACGAAGTCGACTTACTTAGATCGACTTATTGTGGTGTCTTTACCGTGGTGAGTCGACTGCTGCTGCTCTCCCATCGACTCTGCCTGTGCCTCTCCTGGCACTGGAATACAGGAGTCGATGGGAGAGCGCTCAGGGGTCGACTGATCATGTCTAGACTAGACATGATAAATCAAGCCCCACTGGATCCATCACTGCTCACCGATCCGGCAGGTAGTGTAGACTTACCCTAAGTAAAGAAATGGTTGGCTGATGCAGCAGTCACCATGATGACATTCCAGATGTGGCATCCTGCCAAGCAAGGCTCAAGATTGCTATTTTAGTTGATGTTGATTTGAGCAATATTGGTACATAGATATTATAATTATACATATAAATCTCTGTATATATACAGAAGTGTGTGAATATAAATAAGATTCAGTTTAACTGTTTAAAAGCAGATACACAGCAAGGTATCAATAAGTAGGTAGAAAGTGCTAAGTTAACTGTAGTGCTTTGCATACATTAATTCTTCACAATCTGACTGTGAGTAAGGTTAGTAAGAGTCCTTTCCCTCACCTCCCCCCTCAGAGAGAGGGAAACTGGTAAAGAAAAGTTAAGTTATCCCAAAGTCACAAAGGCAGCTAATGTGAGAGACTGCATTAGAATTTGGAAGTTCCTGGCTCTTAGCCTGGTTCTTGGACCACATCTCCTCAGTAAGCCACTTATTAACTCTCTGTGAAAGGTAGGATTCTGATGTAAATCTGATCCTCAGGCCCAAAAGAAGAAAGTTGAGAGACCACCTACTACTAAAAAGAACAGGAGTACTTGTGGCACCTTAGAGACTAACAAATTTATTTGAGCATAAGCTTTTGTGGGCTACAGCCCACTTCATCGGATGCTTGTAGCCCTCAAATACTCCTGTTCTTTTTGCTGATACAGACTAACACAGCTGCTACTCTGACACCTATTATTAATTTATTAAGGGCTTGATGGTGACTTGAACTGTCTCCAGTACAAGGGAATAAGATCCCTATGTGGGCTACTCAGACCATGAGCTGGGTAGTGAGCAGCCTGAAATGGGGATTTGTTTGTTTTAAATGTCAAGCCTTTAAAAGGTTCAGGCTGGAGAAAGCCTGGTTTGTCCAAGGTACATGAGAATCTCATTGCAAATTTTCTTGATTGCAATAAGGTGCAGCTATTGATCATGGTTCATGTTGTTGCTGCGCTGGAAAGGTAGGTTTGGCAGTACATCAGGAATAAAGATCCAGCTGAAAATGCAGGGTTGTAAAAGCCCAAAAACAACAGGATCAACCCTAATCCCATACGCTCAGATTGCTGCTTTTGCTCTTCATGCAAATCTCCTGTTGATGCCAATGAGAGTTATGGATATGCACCAAGAAAAGCAAAGGGCATTCTGAGTATTACTAATCGGAGATGAACCCCTTCTTAATATGTACCATGGCTGGAATCACAGTTGATATCATATGTCAAAAAACCCTATAAAAATACAGGCCATCATTAATAACATCAAGGGTCATCTAGTGGTGGTGTCAGGCAAGAGTCTGTGTCATAGAGTGGTGGTATCAGGAATGCTTCTGGAGAAGGGGAAGGGCAATCTGGTGTCACAATTCAAGACAGTCTATACCTCTAGTCTACACTACAAGTTCAGTTGCACCCCCCCTAGATCACTTGCCTTCCCCTCCCCGTGGCGGAATGTCATGATTCTCACCCTCAGACCAGGATACTAGGCTACAGTCCCCTGTGTGAGGCCTCAACAGGACCAGCTGGGTTCGAGTCCTCCAATTCTTCTCTTTGGGAGCTGTGACCGGTGTCAACATGGTGACATAAAACAGCTTTCTTCAGAGCAAAGTATGATTTAATCTCAACAATTGGTATCAAAGCTTAACAACAAAAAAGTTTTTAAACACAACAGCCCACATGCACCTGTCTTAGCTTGTCCAAACTCCCCCCTCTTCTGGAACTGGAATTCAGTCTGCTTCCCCTTGTCTCTGTGTGTCCGCCTCCTAAAATCAGATTTTATTTATTCCAAAGTTCTTTGTTTTCCTTTTCCTGCCTGAATTTCCTTCTCCTCTGCACCAGCTGGGCAGCGGCAGCAGGGGGCATTTAAACTCAGCCTGCTCCAGAGATAAGCTTCAAAGGGACTGACAACTGCATTGTTCCTTATTTGTGAGTGGGGCTATCTCAGGGGTGGGCAAACTATGTCCCAGGGACCACATCCAGCCATCCAGATGTTTTAATCTGGCTCTCGAGCTCTTGCCAGGGAGTGGGATCCAGGGCTTGCCCCTCTCCAGCGCTCCAGCTGGGGAGTGGGGTCAGGGGCTTGCCCCTCTCTGCCGGCTCCCAGAAGCAGTAGCATGTGCCCCCTCCAGTTCCTATGTGTAGGGGCATCCAAGGTCTCCACTGCAACCGCTGCCCCCACAGTTTCCATTGTCCAGGAACTATGGCCAATGGGAGCTGCAGAGGCGGTGCCTGCAGACAGAGCAGTGTGCAGAGCTGCCTGGCTGCGCTTTTGTGTAGGAGCTGGAGGATGACATGCTGCTGTTTCTGGGAGCTGCCTGAGGTAAGCGCCGCCTGGAGCCTGCACCCTGACCACCTTCTGCACCCCAGCCCCCTTCCCCACCCTTGATCCCCATCTTGTCCTCTGAACCCCTTGGTCCCACCCCGGAGCACCATCCCGCACCCGCAACCCCACCCCAGAGCCCTCACCTCCAACAAATACCCCAATCCCCTGCTCCAGCCTGGATCCCCCTTCTGCACCCTGAACTCATTTCTGGCCCCACCCCAGAGCCTGCACCTCCAGCCGGAGCCCTCATCCCCTCCTGCACCCCAACCCCCAATTTCATGAGCATTCATGGCCTGCCAAACAATTTCCGTACCCAGTTGTGGCCCTCAGGCCAAAAAGTTTGCCCATGCCTGGGCTATCAGAAATTAATAGTCTCCCTGCCTGCCTATGTGCTGTATGCATCTGTTGGAATTATCTCCTTTGTAATCATACCAACATAGACACGAGTAGATGAAAAGATAGTATTTATAAAATACCAGACACGAAGGATGTGGAAGATGCCAGTATAGACAAAGAAATTGCTATTTAAAAGATGTTCTCTAAATGGGCATCAGTTTCTTGGGATATATTTTCAAATGTAACAAAAGTACACTTAGAAACAACATTTTCCCCTTGTTACACAGGGGTTGCAATGGTAAGTGCATCTTTAAAGAAACTGGAGAGAAGAAAACCTAGCTGTGTAAAAATCTATGCAATTTGTTGGCCTTTGATATTGCTCTTGTCTTCTCAAGCACATACTCCCAGCTAGGCTAATCTTGAGAGAAGAGACAATACTGATAATATTTCAGTCTGGTTCTCATTTGCTTCTGTTACTTCTGCAATTTAGGGGAAACCTATACATCCATCAGCTATGAAGCAGAACACACACGCTTGGGAACACAATGGGCCAGATTGTGAACACAATGGGCCAGATGGTGAACCCCTTGCTCACACTAGTTAAGGACAGTTTCCATTTGAGAGAAATATTGCTACATTTGAAACTTTTTTTGCTAGCGGCAAGAAAACCTTCTAGAAACAAGAGAAATACTTCTTTCTTTCAAGGCTCTTTCACCAGACTCTTGGTTACTGTTCCCTGCCTTAGTGGAGACAAGGCCTTGTAGTTCCACCACGAAATAAACCAGGCAAGGTCAGCCTGGGTGAGGGGGAATATAATGCTGACTTCAGCTAGCTATCTTGTTGTTAAATTTACAGCTGCCTTGTCTCCACTAGGATTTGACAGCGAGATAACTGTGGCATGGTTAGTTATCTTCTTGTAAAAACAAAGATACATACCTTTGTGTCAGTGGAGACAGACAACTTCTCACTGGGGTCAAATAGTGTGGATACTTACATTTAAATATCATGGGATAAAGACCACATATTGCTACATTCCCAATACATTTCACAGTTGACACAGACTGCAGATTAATGATCACCCTAAGTGGTCACCCTGGCCCCAATCCACTGAGGTACTTAGGTGCATTATCATATAACCCAGACTCAGGCACTTAAGTCCTAGTTTAGGCTCCAGTGCAATTCACAAAATTCCCAGCAAACCCTTTATGCACCTAAACATACTTGGCAACTAAGATTTCATGGTAGAGGTTCCCCCAGTGCCTAAATTTCTGCCTCTGGACATGCACATTGCTGCCTCCTTGTCTGATTGTCTATCTTCCATACAAACCCTAGAGCAGTTCACAGACAGACAAATGAACCTTTATCTTGCATGCAGGGCCCAATTTGATAGGCATGCTCAGAGTTTGCTTACTAAAGTGGGTCCCATTCATAATCTGGCCAGCGGAAGAAGCAATGTTCCATGTTATAGCTTTTAGCCCAGTGGTTAGAGCATTCCTCTAGGATGCGGGACACCCAAGTTCAGTTCCCCCCTCTGCCTGATGGGGAGGAAGAATTTGAACAGTGGTCTCCCATGTCTCAGGTGAGTGCTCAAACTACTTAGCTATGGGATGTTCTAAGTCTTTCTCCTTGAAACTGTTCCACTGTGGATCAATAACAAAAGAGTGACTAGAGCAGGGGGGACTGGACCCTGCTGTCTCCCACCTCCCGTTTGGGTGCCCTAAACAACAATCTAGAGAGTCAGTCTCTCACCCAGTGACTGTTCCACTGTGGATGAACACTTACAAAGCCATTGGGTGGGAGAGAGAGTGATTCTACGGGCTAGTGTTAGGGCACCCAGCTGGGAAATAGAATTTGTATAGGGGTCTCTCTTCTTCCCTGGTGGTAGTGAAGGGGAACTGAACCTGAGTCTCCCATATTCCAAGTGAGTATTTTAACCACTGGGCTGACAGTTATAAGGCAGGCACCGCCACCTCTCATTCCCTCACAAAGTTTATTAGACATCTAAGGGGCCTGACTCCAGGAAACAGGTTCATGTTGGTGGATCACAAGCTCAGATCAGTACATACCTCCAAGAGAGGGGAGGGGCTTAGGACACATCCTTCTTGGCAGTATCAGTCATTGGCTAGCTTAGGTAGCCCCCCACCTAGCATGCTGGCTTTTGTGGTTTGCATTCTAAGGCACTTCTCTCTCCCTATGTGTTGTGTAAAGAGCAAAAGCACCTAACTAGGCTTTGTGGATCAGAGTGTTGTTCCTGGGATTTGCTCGGTGCCTAAAAGTTAGGCATTGCCACACCCAGCATTGCAATGCTTCAGTCCCTTTGTGAATCTGGACCACTGTATTTCCATAGTATCTCCAGCTATCACAGGAACTTTGAGTGATAGAGTGAATACCCAATCCCCCTCCCTATACTAAACCTGGAGAGTCCCACCTTGATGTTGGAGTATAAATTCTCTGCCAAGGCCATGAATTGGCTAGGCAGACACTATTGTATTGGGGAGCCCTAAGAGACAATGAGGAGTGGATCTGTAGAGTGACCTCACCCAAGAGACCTCACAACACAAAGATAGGGTGGAAATCACAGAGTTGGCCTCTTAAAGGTGCAAGAGATGCAGACCCCCAACTCCTGCCTCGCCTGTTATTCAACAGAACCACATTCATTCTATTACTTGCGGGCTCCCTGAAACCACAGTGGCGGGCAGAGCAGAATGAATAACTTAGGTACATTATCAGCAAGGTGCTCTAGCATCACAGGATCACAGAAAAGAAACCCAACTGCTAAATCATTCCCATTTAGCCCAGCTCCATTCTATGTGGTATGGAGGGAAGGTGGAATCGAATACACTGTAACACAAATGCACTGCAGTTGTGAGAACATGCAACTTTAGGTTTTCCAAGTGCAACAGAGTCCTACCTATCAGTGGGTGTTGTTGTGCCTCTCAGTTTGCCCAGTTCAGGTGTCTTCATTCTCCTCAGGTTTGCAATCTCCCTTCTGTGGGAGGGTCAGTTAGGTAGGTTGCTTTTTAGTGATTTGGCTCTCCAGAGCAACCAAAAGAGTCCAAAACAAAACACTTCAACCTTTTCTTTTTTTGCACCTTAAAGACTAACAGATTTATTTGGCCATAAGCTTTTGCGGGTAAAAAAAACTCCGCTTCTTCAGATGCATGGAGTGAAAATTACAGCTGCAAGCATTATATAATGACACACGAAGATAAGGGAGTTACCTCACAATTGGAGAACTACTCTTGACAGGGCCAATTCGATCAGGTCAGTGGCATTCCTAGTCTTAGCAAGACTTTGGTGGGGTTGTTCTACCCCCCGCCAATCTGCATCTGTGTGCCTCATTTTCACAGCAATGATAAGGCCTCATCAGACACAGCCCCATTCTGGGCTCAACAGTCTGCTGCCTCATTGACCCTGGACTAAAGAGACTCTTGGCATGCCTCAGGCTAAACAATTCCTTCTTTGGTTTTCCACAGGCCATAATTTTCACCTCTGTCCATAGAAGGGATCAAGAGGAGACTTTCTGCTACACTCACTGGAAATTTCAGCAAAAGGCCCCTAAACAACTGTGGCAGCTGCCATCTTGGCCAACACATCAGGGACTGAGTGGGAACCTCCAGAGCTGGAGGAGGGGGCAGGGGACATCTACAACAAAATCTTCTTTTCTATGGATTAGATGCTGAGGGGAACCTGTAACACACGCTCCCCAGTGGGTTGCTCAGCACACATGCCAACACCAGATCTCAAACCCACACTCGTGTGTATTATCCCAGGCCTTTTTCTTCACATTCTTTACCCCTCCTTGTTCTTTTCCTGCCTGTCTTTAGGCATCCTCCCAGATCTTATCCACTTACTCTAAGTCTGGCCTCTCCCTGGTCTTTCTATAACTAACCAAACATCTGTATTATAGAATCTTGCAGTCACCTGCTGTTCATCACATGTCTGCACTACATCTTCCATCAGCCTCTCTGGACTACATCCCCCAGAATTCCCTCTTCCATATGGAATCAGGCATGGGTGGTACTTGACCTATAGCCTCATTTAATGGCCCAGCACACACCCTGTTACAATGAGAATCAGTGTTCTGTTTTCTTAAAACTATAGCAGGAAATTCGGCAGGCAAAAAATTAGAAATGCTGTAAGTGAAACAGAAAGTAGCTTTAGGAATAATGTTTTTTTCCTAATGCTAGTAAAGTTTCTTGTTAGAAGAGAGCAATTCTTTTTGTGATGCTTTATCATTGTTGCACAAGCTTTGCTTTTTCAGAATTGCATGTGCAACATGAAGATTCCACTTTTTAAAATTAGGCCTTTGCGTATCTCTTTTTTCGTCTCTCTCTTCTTTAGATGGTGTTTGTGTACTTGAGTGTGTGTCAATATTTGCTTTCTAGACATATTCTCTGCTACAGATGGCTCTCTGCTGAGAGGTCTATCTTCACATAATCATTTTTCTTCTCTTGGTAATTAAAAGCCTGTATGTCCCAAATATATATTTGATTGTTGTCTTATGGTGGCTGAGAAAAATCAAATTAAGCAGGTTTGCTACAAATCAGAGAGGGCTGTCTATTATCTTCAGCTAAGTCAAATCCTGAGTTATTGTTTTAACTGAGTTGGTCATGGAGATAGTTTTGCAACCTAACTGTCCTGAACAGCTAGTTTTAGTGGCTGATTGCAGCCGGCAGCCATTGGTTATCTTTCTGAGATTACTATCCCCAGGCATTATGAAGCAATTTCTATCTTGAATTTCCCTCGTAAAGATTAAACTGCAACATTTTCAGCTTTGCAATTCCCACCCCTAAAGTTTCTAACTGGGTGATACAGTATAAATCCACAGTCCAAGAGGAGAGGGCAAAACAATGTGGCTTTGCAAAGAAAAAAGTTAAAACAGCTCAGGCAGAAATATTCACAGCATTAAATGATTGCATATTCTTAGGCCTTGTTTGCACAGGAGATTTGCCATGATCACAGCCATTGGTGGCCAGATGCCTCTGTAGCTGTGCCAAAGCAAACCCCTGCTGTAGACTGGCAAAGGCACTATAAGTCATGATTTTCACCTATACTACTTATCCTAGTTCACTCGCACTGGTGCAGACAGTAGCTTTAGCTGTCTACACTAGCTCGCATTTGGACAGCTACATGGGTAGTTAATATAGCTGAAAAACTCACTGATGGCAAGGCCTTTCCCTATGTTTTTCCATACAGCCTTAGGCAAACCTCAAGCTTTTCGTGTGTCAGTTTTCTTATCTATAAAATGGGAGTAACAAAACATATCTGGCTTAAGAAGAAATACAAGCAATGTGAGTAAATCATTGTTTGCCCCTGGCCTTGAAGTGCTAACCATTATTATTGCAGTGTTGTTGTAGGCATGTTGATCCCAGGATAGGAGAGAGAGAAGGTAAGTAAGGTAATATCTTTTATTGGACCAACTGCTGTTGGTAAAAGGGACAAGCTTTCGAACTACACTAGTCTAACCCTGTGCCAAGATGCAGGGTTTGTTAATGGCTATCCAGCCTCTTTTTGAAAACCTCCAGTGAAGGAGCTTCCATAACTTCCCTAGGTAGCTTATTCCATTGTCCTACTGTTCTTACAGTTAGAAAGTTTTTCCTGAGAAAAGTTTTTTCTGATTACCTCACCCACCTTGTCTCTTATCCTGGGACCTACACGGCTACAACAATCATTTTGAGACTTGGTTACACCAAAATATTGGTTTAAAAAAAAAAAACTTTACTGTTCAGTTTTATGCTTGATGTTTTGCACTAGATACTGATTGTCCCTATTATGATTTAGCGTCCAACTTCCTTCCCAAGTGCAGCTTGTTAAATAAGGAAATCCTGCCTGGAAAATGCTAGGAAGTGCTTACTTTATTCCTGTTCCCCAGGCACTGAAATCCTATCTTGTTTTGCAAGATGAAGGCATATCAACTTGAATTTGTTTTTAAACTCTAGATACAGGAGAACAGAAAAGGCTAAACCATAGCAGTAAATATACTGTGGCTTTAGTTAAAAAAAATGCAGCAACTTGCTTTCAAGTCAGCTCTATGGACTTTCATCAAATATTGCCACAGTTATAGATTAACGGGCTACTTTTTAAACCAAATGTTTTTTAATCCAATCTTTAGTTAAATATCTAGAGAACACGTTTGGAATGGGTACGATGTATGTTGAAAGTGCATCAACCTGAGACACTGTTTTCATTTCCTCCTTCTGCCTATGTTGTTAACTGTATTGTACTGTGGCAGGTCTAGGGGTTGTTCAGGCAATGGAAAATATCCTGAAACTGGCAAACTTTACCTTCCAAGAACAGCAGTTCTTGGGAATGCCATTACAAGCCCAGCCCCCTTTGGCTTCGCTCCCTTTGATTATCAGGCCACAGAACACTTTTAAACTTTGTTATTGGCTAAAAGGAAGTACTACTCCCCATTATACTATGATCTCTAATCTTTGGGCTAAGAAGTTGACAGACAGCCTTGCAGTTTCAAAATGATTAAAAACAAAACTTTCCATAGAAACTCCCAGTGCAGAGACCATCAGTTTTTCCAGTGGCCTTATAATATTTGTAGTAAACAATTTTCTACCCTATTTGTTATGCAACCAAAGCTTTTTTTTTTTAAACCACTGCTGCACTTTCAGAAGAGGTTTTAATACAATATCTACAACGAGGCCCAGGTTTTTTTCTTGAGTAGCTGCAGTTAATTTAGAAATCAGTGATGTGTCTGAATCATTCAGATTATTCCTTCTAATTTGCATTACTTTGCATTTTTGACAATTAATTTAATCTACCCCCATGCTGCCTATTCACCTAACTTTGTAAAGTCCTCTCTAAAGTTCTCCCCGATCTTCTTTAGCATCGACTAACATAAATAATTCCACCACTAAAAAGTTTTCAGTGTTCTTTGTTCAAATTTAGCCCCTTTGTGCCACAAAGCAAATAGGCTGGACTACAGGCAGGTCTCTCTATCTGAAGATCCCCCCGTCATGGAGTCTCCAGTGGGCATAGAACTGGCAAAAGAGATCTTAGATGGGATTCACAAAGATTAGGCACCTAACTAATTACCTTGATGAATCCCACCTCTTGGTGTTTTGGGGTTGGAGAGGTCTAGAGCTCCAGACAGTGACACTGCTGCTCAAGCTAGTAATGCAATGGGGTACAACAACTCACCAGTAGCTAATCCAATCACTGTGTGCTGCTAATCAAATCACTCTGTGTAACTCCAGTGTCGTTCTGTCATTCTCAGTCAAGCTAGGCTTGAATATACTAAGGACTTGTCTTCACATACAATGCTACAGAGGGGCAATTGCACTGCTGTAGCACTTTCGTGAAGATGCTGCTATGCCTACGGGAGAGCTTCTCCTGCCAGTGTAGCTAATCTACCTCCTCGAGAGGCGGAAGCTGCGCTGAGAGGAGAAGCTCTCCCGTTGACAACGCTGTCTACACGGGAGAGTTAGGTCAGTATAATTGTGTCATTCAGGGATGCAGTTATACCGATATAAGTTTGAAATGTAGACCTGGCCTAACTGCTGTGCAGACAAGCTGTTTGCCAAGTAGTTGTGCTTCCTGTCTTACTTATGGGAATAAGAAAGTTTACCCTACTTAAGAGGATAAATAAATGGCCCCCTGTTCTTCCATCTTGCTTTCTGCACCCACACAAGTCTTGAACACAGGGCTTGACACAAGCAAAGGGAGGGCCTTTTTGCAGGTGTACGATGTTACAATATTGTCAGGAGTCTCAGGACGTCAATATGTGAATGGCAGTTTCTCTCACTAAGAAAGGAGAAATCTCATTAAAATCACTCCCTAAGCATCAGTTTGTGTATTGCTTTTAAACTGTCTGAGGTAGAAACTACATCCCAGGCAAAGGCAGTCAGACACACAGCAGACACTTTACAGAAAGGAAGCAACTGAAAGGAACTTAGTTTTCTCTGCTTGCATTTTGGCACCCTATGGAGTGGTATTTATCTGTTCCATTTTCATGGAGGGCAAAGTCTCTCATCAAAGATAAGGGTAATAACATGTCATGCTTCTGGGCACAGGCAGATTGCTGTTTGTCAGGAATGATTTTTCCTTTCTCTAAAATGCTGCAGAGTCAGTTAGGTGGGTTATGGATTTCCCTCCCACTTTCCTCTGAATTATTAAAACTAAGATTCACAACTGCCTTGCACCTTGAAAACTTGCCTTCACCTATCAGAGAGGTAGCCGTGTTAGTCTGGATCTGTAAAAGCAGCAGAGAATCCTGTGGCACCTTATAGACTAACAGACATTTTGGAGCATGAGCTTTCGTGGGTGAATACTCACTTTGTCAGACGCATGTAGTGGAAATTTCCAAGGGCAGGTATATATATGCCAGCAAGCAAGCTAGAGATAACGAGAATGTTTCAGATCAGAGAGAGATGACGGCCGCTGTTCTAGCAGTTGAGGTGCTGAAACCAAAGGGAGGAGAACTGGTTCTGTAATTTGGCAAGCCCTGAGCCATTCACAGTTCTAGAATCATCAAGACTTCCGAGCTAGGTCCGCTCAATTTGCAGCAGGCCATTGAACTGAAGGCCTCAGCTGAGTCTCTCTATGAAGTCTTAGTCCTTGAAGCTTTTTTTTGCTCAGTCGGTGGCCCTTAAGCGTCTCTGCTTTATAGTGTGGCAGGCGAGGATTGAATATGTGCTTCCTACGGGTTTTGTATATGCCATTCTCTACTAATATTGATTTGTGCTCCATTTATCGCTTTTCCGTGATTAGAGATAGAGACTGTCCAGTCTTGCGGATGTGTACATAGCCAGAGGCGCAGTTGCGGCATGCATGATCGTGTATATGACATGAGTATCACTTGGTACACCCTGGGACGTGCGTATATTACATTGGTGGACGTGCAGGTGAATGAACCAGTGATGGTATGGCTGATCTGGTTAGGTCCTATGATGGTGTCGCTGGTGTAGATATGTGGGCAGAGTTGGCATCGAGGTTTGTTGCATGGATTGGTTCCTGAGCTAGAGTTGCTATGGTACGGTGTGCAGTTGCTGGTGAGAATACGTTTCAGGTTGGCAGGTTGTCTGTGGGCAAGGATTGGCCTGCCACCCAAGACCTGTGAAAGTGTGGGATCATTGTCCAGGATGGGTTGTAGATCCCTGATGATGCGTTGGAGGGGTTATAGCTGGGGGCTGTAAGTGATGGCCAGTGGAGTCCTGTTGGTTTCTTTCTTGGGTTTGTCTTGCAGTAGGAGGCTTCTGGGTACATGTCTGGCTCTGTTGATCTGTTTCCTAATTTCCTCGTGCGGGTATTGTAGTTTTGAGAATGCTTGGTGGAGATTTTGTAGGTGTTGGTCCCTATCTGAGGGGTTAGAGCAGATGCAAGACAAACCCAAGATGCAAACATGACTACATTGGCCCCTGCTGGATACTAGACTTGATGGATCAATGGTCTGCTTCAGTATGAGGAATCCTAGTAGGAGGTCTGAGGCCTTGCCTACATATAAAATTATATCAACCTAGCTACATCGCTTGTGGCTGTGAAAAATTTCATGTCCCGAGGATATGTCTACACAACAGATGCTACAGTGGCAAAATTATAGTCTACACTTCCTATATCGACAGAAGAGGTTTTTCTGTCAATGTAGTTAATTCACCTCTCTGAGGGATAGCAGATAGGTTGATGGAAGAATTCTTCTATCAGCCTAGCTGTGTCTGCACCAGGGGCTAGTTCAACCTAATCATGACATTTAGGGTGCAATATTTTTCACAGCCCTGAGCAACACAGCTACACCCTAAGAGATGGTGATTTCTGTTTACAATGGGCTAAATTCTGAAGTTCTTATCTGAACAGAAGTTTTATCTAAGTAAGAACTAAATACAAATGGTGAAATTCTGGATCCATTGAAGTCAATGGCAAAAGGCCAATTGACTTTAATAGGACCAGGATTTCACTCATATTGAATGAGGACTTCACACCTGAGGCCATAGATCAGTGGTTCCCATACTTGTTCCACCGCTTGTGTGGGGAAAGCCCCAGGGCCCGACGGGCCGGGCTGGTTTGCGTACCTGCCGCATCCACAGGTTCAGCCGATCGCGGCTCCCAGTGGCCGCAGTTCGCTGCTTCAGGCCAATGGGCGCTGCTGGAAGCAGCAGCCAGTATATCCCTCGGCCCGCCAGGGGCTTTCCTTGCACAAGTGGCAGAACAAGTTTGGGAACCACTGCCATAGATAGTTGCACCCATGTTTACTTATTCTAGGATTTCTGCTCACTAAGTAAGTTATTACTGAAAGTTGATAGAGCTGGTTGAAAATTTTCTGACAGGACAGTTTTTCTTTTGAAAATATTAAATATGTATTTGATTAAATTGAAATGTTTCTAGGGAACATATTGATTTTTGTCAAAATTATTGAAATGTTTCATATTTCATTTTGATAAGGTCAAAGCATTCATTTAATAGTTATCATTTTAAGTAATACAATATAATAACATAACTGAAACAATAAAAACAAAATGAGGTGTTTTGACGCTATCGAAACAACATTTTGATGAGGTCATTTTGATATTTCTGAAATAAATCTTATCCTGGGGGCATTTCAAATAAAGCCGTGCCCAGCCTGAAAAGATTGACGACTCCATCCTACACTGAGGCAGGACAAGCTTAAATTATTATTATTATTATTTATATAACAGGTGAGCAGAGCAAAGCAGGCAAATAGAGCTCAGTTCTGATCTCACTTACACCAGAGTAAATCAGAAATAATTCTAATGAAGTTGCAATGGTTAAAAAACGGTGAAAAGTGAGCTCAGAATCTGGTCCACTGACCTTCCTCTAAGGAACCTACAGTCTACATTAAATGCTGAGGGTATGCTACACTGGAGAGTTGCAGCGCTAGTGGTGGGTTTACAGCACTGCAACTTACTCACCGTCCACACTTGCAAGGCACATACAGCGCTGCATCTCCCTGGCTGCAGCGCTGGCTGTACTCCTGCTCTGCCTGGGGTATAACGATTGCAGCGCTGGTGATGCAGCGCTGCTCCGCCAGTGTGGCCACCAAAAGCGCTGTAATTGGCCTCCAGATGTATTCAGAGGTATCCCAGAATGCCTGTTCAGCCACTCCCAACAGTGCTGCAAATGCTGCAAATGTGGCCACACTGCGGCGCTGGTAGTTGTCAGCGTGACCGCACTGCAGCGCTTTCCCTACACAGCTGTACGAAGACAGCTGTAACTCCCAGCGCTGTACAGCTGTAAGTGTAGCCATACCCTAAGTAGGGGCCAGGTTGGGATGTGTCACTGGATAGATACACAAAGACAGGGAAAGTGCATGCAAGCAGCCTTCAATAGCACCCTGCACTCACCATACGAAGGCTGGTCCAAATCACAATTTTTGTGTCTACCTGAACACAAAACTGCACAAGGTTCAGGGAGGGTAGGAAGATGGCGCCAATGGCTGTCAGAGCTGCCAGGCCATGGAGGAAAGCACACACTGCTACCTCCATCAGGGGGTAGCAATGGCTGTGCTTCCCATGTGTAGACTTGCTACCCCCAGGGGCTGATTCACCTCTCACATCAGCATAAAACGAACCAGGAATAGCACCGTTTAATGTAGTTATATGCATAAGTGATGGAAGAATCAGGCCTCCAAACTGGGGCAATGCCTTAAAAATAGACCCCTGGGTGCACATTCACCTTGTCACTGAAATAAGCCTCAGGCCATTTGTGACAGTTGGTATCAAGAGTTCACATGCCACTAAAACAACATGGGGTCAGTTCTAGTTACACACCCATTCCTCTTTGCTTTTATGTGAATTTCATTGTGTCACCTCTCAATAGAGAGACCCAGTTGTACCCAGGACTAATCCTGGAGGAGCAGGAGGAAGCAGTTGAGAACTAAGGCCACTTTACTCCTGAATGAGAGACTCCACAGGGAGACTTAATTCACTTTCACTTGGGTGCATTAACGTCACACCTTTAGTTGTACGCTTTCCCTGTATAGATAAGCCCTGAGGCACCAAATGGAGATGATTCATTCCACTTGTGATCAAAGAGCTAGGGGCACCATTTGGACTATGGTCTCCAGAGGTGAAAAGCTAGAGTATGACAACACAGCACAGTGCTGTTTCCTTTTCCAGATTAGCTGGGTTCCTCTGCCCCAGCCATAGCACCAACACTCCATATGGTAATGTCAATGGAGAAACCAGGACATCCCTTGTCGCTAAGAAGAGGTGTCAGTGTAGAAAGCCCCTATATGCAAGAACATCTACTATACTCTGCCTCATTTGCATACGGCTCATATTGTCCGGTTAGGCATTTGGAGGTATATAGATTGTAAGCGCTTTAGGTCAGAGACCATGTTTTGTTCAGCAGCTGAACAATGGTGCCATGGTCCACGACTCCTCTGTGCTACTGCACTACAAATAATGATGTTCATCTTCATGAATTTAAGAGTAGGTTAGATAAATGTCTATCAGGGATGGTCTAGACAGTATTTGGTCCTGCCATGAGGGCAGGGGACTGGACTCAATGACCTCTCGAGATCCCTTCCAGTCCTAGAGTCTATGAGTCTATGAATGCAGCATTAAACATTACCCATTTTTCATGTTCCTACTGTATTTTCCACTGCATGTATCTGATGAAGTGGGTTTTAGCTTATGCCCAAATAAATTTTTTAGTCTCCAAGGCGCCACAAGTACTCCTTATTCTTTTTGCATTAAACATGAACCTCCATGCCTCTCATGATGCTGAGAGTGTGCCTGAAAGGACAGTTCTGCCATCTCTACAGTGGGGAAACAGAAGTAAGGAGTTTTTAAAGGGACACTTCAGCATGTTTTACAGAAATTTGCACAGGTATTGAAAATGCCTACTGATCAGGCATCGAGGGAAGAGCTATTGGAGGTGCAGAGCCAGAATGTTTTCTTGGTGTAGTGAGTAAGGCAGATCTCATGTACCTGGGTTTCTTCCATTATCCTCGCATGGGACAGGGAGTGAGGTTATCCCTTATCAAAGGCCTGTGCATTGGTCAATGAATAGGTGCCAGAGGGATTGCTTGGCAGCTAGGCAGAGGCTGATCAGATACATTACTTTTCCTAGTGAGCTACTTCAGCTCCTGCAGTGTGCCAAGGCGTAGAACATTTTTTTAGATAAATGAAATATGAAAACTTGCGTAATTGCTTCGAGGTGATATTGTGACCCAGAAGTTTCAGTGTGTGTGCAATTCCCACAGAATGGTCATTTTCACCTTCAGAACCTGCAAAATTGTACATGTCACCTGCGCAATCTACAGTCAGAAAGATATTTTAATTTCAGAATGGGAAACTAAGATGTGTGCAATTTTCCCTCTTAAATATGTCTATTTTATAGTGAAAATGGGCTGATTTTGCTACCAAATCATCCTACCTTAGTGTGAAAACCCATACAATTTTATGGGGTCTTTTTTATGAGTGAAATTTGGAAATTCAAAATGAAATGTGACACCATCTTTTTTTGGGAAGGGCCTTTGAATGTTATTTATCTTTTTTTACACCCTTCTTTTTCAATGTGAACTTTATTAATTTGGTTTTAAATGAGGACATTGGGGGTACCATTTATTCCTGTTGTTATTTCTCACTTATTCAGCACCATAAATGTGCATGGAGCTTTATAAGGAACAACAATAGGAGGACATGGTCCCTACCCCGGGAGGAGGGAGGGCTTACAGTCTAAGGACCTTGTTCCAACAGACACTTACATGCATGACTAGCTCTAATCACATGATTAGTCCTATTAACTTTGCAGATTTGGGGAAGTCTGTTGGCAAGCCAGAGAAGGGTCCAAAATGCAAGATGAAGAATGAATCCCTATCCCGGGGCACCTTCTAACTTTCTGTGAAATCTATTCTACTTTCACTTTTGATCCCACTCTATTTCAACAGTAAACTTTGGGCAGACATTCCTGTTCCTCTGGAAATGAGATGGGAGTTTTCAAGTGGGGCGTGGGGGAGGGGATACAATAAAAATATGAATGCTACAGCATTTAGCACACAGACTTTTTGCTTCCAATCACCTATTGGCAAGTTCATCCTAACACAATTTTCTCAGCTGTTTTGACCTGCCCCACCACTGAAATTTCTCGGGTACATCTTCACTGGCTAAATCTGTCAGGAAGACTGTGTTGTAGGGCTGTCACACGTTGAACAAATACAAGGGTATCATTGGGGTACCTGTCTGATAGGGAAGTCTATAACCCTAATATAGTCCTGAAATGTCAACATCAAGTGAATTCAGGTCTTGCTGTGGATTTCAACCCACAACCATTTGCATTGTCAATGGATCCATACTGGCACTGTCTATCACAGACAAGACCTCTTCAAAGCTACAGTAGCTCTGAGGCCTGGTCTACTGAGTTTTTATACTATGTCGGTTAGGGATGCGATTTTTTTTAACCCGTATACTGCTACAGTCCCTAGTGCAGATGCACTTATTCTGTTATGAAGATATTATAAAGAACTACCCTTATGGGAAGGCACCTTCATACCAGAATAACTGCATTTGCTCTAAGGGAGATTGTACTGCTTTAACTACACAAGTACAACTTGCTAGTGTGAACAAAGTCTGAGTAGAAGAGACACAGTTTTCAGAGTTTAAATAGGAAAGTTGGAGGGAAAAGAGAACACATGCCCCCCCCCCACACACATACCGAGTATGGTGGCTCCATCCTCTATGAGAGAACTAGTAGTAGCAGATGCTTTGGTACACACATATAAACAAAAGCACTTGGAAATCTATGTTTTGTTTTACATTTTTGAAGTGAATTTAGTGCTTGTGAGGGACAGCCCTGGAGACCAATGTGCGAACAGGCACAATAGCCATATCAGCTTACCCACAGAACTCAGCCAGAGTACCAAAACCCTGACCCGAAGGAACCAACTTTAATGGTACATGGGGAGTCTTCTCTACTGAGCCTGCTAGCAAGGCAGGGATGGAGGGGTGGGGGGAGGAAGTGAAGAAGGGGGGCAGTGCTGCCAACTTTCATTTATCATAAGTCTCATGATATTTGATGTTGCTCTTAAAGTCCCAGATTCTGGAGTCAGGCAATTATGTAAGAATCTCAGGTTTCATTTAAAAAATAAAGTGTTTCTAGACTGGAGATTTTTCAAAAGTGCCCAAATCCCTTAAACACAAATCCTACCAAAAGTCAGTGAGACTTGTGATCCTAAATTGCTTGGATGCTTTTGAAAATCTCCTGCCTGGCTCTCATGGTTGTGGACAAACGAAAGCTAAAGGCTCAAAAAGCAGATGGCACATGAGAAGAATCAAAATTGCTTGGGGCAGGCAAAACTGGCTTTGTGGGGGGGGACTAATAGCCAGTGGAGTGGTCTCAATCCACCAGCAAGTTGACTGAACTCACCAACTCTATAGGTAAAGGCTATCTTACAGGAGAACCTCCGTAAGGCCCAGGAATTTCAATGAATATCAATTCCACCAGACTGTTCTTTCAAGAGAACTTCACCTTCTTGAAGCTCCAAGAAATCTTGTGGATCTCAGAGCTTAGGGCTGGGGCATTTGCACAGAGGCCCAGTTTCTTAGGAATCATGTTCCAATGGTTCTCTAAGGACAGCTGTCCAAAAATGCTCCTCAAACGAAACCCAGGATAAGTTCAGGAGGGCAAAGTCAGCAAATCTTACACTGCACACTCTCCGCAGGTTGAAGGTGGAATGATGCTGTGAAGTGCCCCTATTTGCTCCCACATCCTTTTCTCCTCAGCCCTGTCCCTAGATCAAACTGCCAGCAGAGCCTGCCAGGCAGCTGAGAACATCGCATGAAGGCCCTTTTTTCAGTTCCTTCTTTTTCTCACCTACCCTGGGCTGTTTTCGTTTGTTTGTTTGTTTTGGGTTTTTGAGGGGATGGGGGTTGGGGATTTGACCTTGCAGAATGGAGGAGAATAGGATTTTGGTGTTGCTTTTTTATTGCATTTTCAATACACATGAAGAGTATGATTCTGACCTCACTCCCTCTGATGTAAATCTGGAATAATTCCTTTGAACTCAATGGGGTTAGGTTGGTGTAAAACTGGTGAGACAAGCGAATCACGATCTGTATTAGCTTGTGGCAGAAATTGCAGCTTTACAAGGAACAAAGAAAAGGTTGCTAAAAGCTAGCTATTCAAAAGCTATTTAAAGGAAGAACCGTGAATACTATTTAAATGAGGCCCTCCCCTACCCCCCAGTCTATTTTCCAGCAGCATTGCCTATACAGCAAAAAAAGCAGACCTCAAGGACACACTGGTTTTGCAAACACGAAAGCTGGATTTTTGTGGCTGCACTATTTTCATGTGCAGACTTCAGGATTATTGTTGTTGTGCCTTCTACCCTCCCGCCCATCCCCATTTCCTGGAGATCAGCCAGCAGGGAAATCCTCTAAGGGGGTGGATGAGAGACAAAGTCTGCAGCCCTGCTCAGCCACGAACAGCTCCACCTCAAACAAAGCAAACAATAACAACCTCCCTTGTTGCCTCGCTCGCTCTCCCAGTCTGTGTATCTTCTCTTTGTGGGCGCACCAACCATGAGGCTGCCTACGGCTGGCCCCAGCACTGGCCAGACCTGTGGGCTTGTGCTGATCTCCGCTGTGCTGCTGCAATCCATTTGCGTGGCGGTTACTTTCCTTTACTTCACTAATGAGCTGAAACAGGTAAGTACCACGGCGATGATCTAGGTTGCTGGATTCAGCACTGCTCAATCTGCAGGCTGGTTTGGCCAGCCTACAGGCAGTTCTTCATTCTCTGTTTCACTCTCTCTCACTGCAAATTTAGCCAAGAAAAATCAACGCATCGTGTGTGCCCTTGTCCTGCTCAAAGGAAGGTTGTATGGATTCCTGCACGAGTGATCCTGTTCCCACTGTATTTGCAGGGAGCAGGATTGGGCCCTAGCTGAACTGTAGTTTGGCAGTGTTTATTGTAGCAGGAAAGCCTTAGAGATGCAGCGCTTTTGCTTTCATTGTAGGAGAAGTAGGTTAGGCTGGGTTTGTTTGTTTTTCTGGTTGGCTGGGTTTGTTTGCTCTTTATGCAGAACACGAAGGTCACGAAAAGAGAAGTTTTAAAAACTCACCTTAGACTTTTATTTCCCCCCCCCCCAAAACAGAAATGCGCTTTTCATTAATATTCCAAAGTTGCTGTTTTTTTTCACTCCAATTTGTGCCTTGTCAGCAGTGCTGGAACATTAGTAGCGCTCGGGGCTAGAAGGAGAGTCAGCTTTCTCACCCGAATAGTCAGTCACACGCTTAAAAAGAAACCGAACAACACTACTTTGCTTTCAGACAGTGACTCATCCCGATAGAATTTCAGGCAGACACAAGCTGATCATTGCCCCCCACGCAGAGAGTTGGAGAATGTCTGGGTAGTGGGCTGTGCCTTCCGCACTCCGCAACCACAGGTTCATATACTGGAAGCATCAGCTCAGCCATTTATCTTTTCTTAAGTACGTGATTGAAGTTCCATGCAACGTTTGGCTGGTTGACTTTTGCACAAGACTTTAAAAACCATGGTCCTATATGGATATTCATGACCCCATGGCAGTTCTGTAGGGATAGTGGGTTTATCTAGGTGTCCATCCACGTCTCCTATCCTGCCATCCCTACTATAGTGTGCTGTCTATCTGGGTGCTCTCCCTAGCTCCAGAGGTGGCTGAACACAAGGAGCATTCTAGGTGTATCATTTCTGTAGGGGTTTGAGATCCTTGCATTTGAAAGGTGCTGTATAAATATAAAATACTATTGCAACCCTTGAATTTACCACCTCTACAATTTAGTAGTACTCTACTTGCAGCTTCTTTTGAGATAGCTAAATCAGATGGTTTGGGAAATTCTTATCAGATGATTCGCACCACTCTACAATCAATACCAGACTTGAGTGTATAAAACTGGGGACCTGTCTGCTGAGTTTGTTGCTCTGATAGCTTGGTATCTGGTGAAATTAGGGATCTACAGAAACATTACATTTATCTTAAGAAAATAGGTTACACTGTACTGGCGATGAGAGAGAAATGTAGACAAAGTTGTTCCAACCCTCATCTACTTGGTTCAAAGTTCTTTGTTACCAAACTTTTGAAAATGAGCAATTTTCCACAGCACCTTCTCCTAATTGTTTTTCCTCCAACTATGTATGGTTTGAACTTTTGAAAGAGTACTCTACTATCCTGAATAAACCACGTCCAACAATTCTTACCTCAGATATAGCTCATATTATTGCAGGAGAATAACTAACTCTTTTGTGGTGTGAAGGCTGACTCCAGTCCTTTGAAGGGAATTTCTGTTGGGCTGAAAATAGCCTAGGTACAGTATCTGCATAATAATATTATATGGTGTCTCTATTACACATGTCCTTTTTGTTCTCCTGCACACAGATGTAAGGTATTGATATATTATTACTGTAAATACAGTTTGTTACCTTAATTGTACCTGTGGGTTATGGTTAGTGATATTTATCAGTGAGCCTGGTCCCTCTTTTCCCTTCTTTTTGCTGTTTCATAGTATCTGTATTTCGAGACTTCTGTCAAATAATAATCACTGTTCAGGTGTCAGATCCTTTCAGCAGGCAGTACAAATTAAAAATCTTATTTAATGCTAGGTAATTTTTCTCAGTCTACATGGATAGTCATCTGATTAGCTAAATGTAACCATCTGTTGATCATAAGATGGATAAAGCTTTTTGAACAGCCTAGTTTGGCTTATGGGAGGGGAGTGCTGAAAAGCAGTTACTCAGCCCGGTAGAGTTAATTACACATCCAGGACATAGGAGAGTGAAGAAAACAGACTTCTTTTACTTCAAAAGCATAATCCAAATGTTGCCCTTAGATAATGGGTGAAGTTGTAGAAATACTTCACTAATAATACTCCACTTAACACTTCTGTGGCACCTTCCCTCCATGGATCTCAAAGTGCTGTACAAATATCATTTAATTAAGACTCATAATGCCTTGCACCTCCACTTCCTTAACCTCTAAAATGGGGATAATACTTCCCTGCCATACTCACGTTTGCAGAGTGAATTAAACACTGTAAATGCAAGATACTGTAGCAACACCAGGTACTAGTACAGTAAAGTTATCTCAGGGGCGAGGTGTGTGACAAGTAAGCAAAAAGCAGAAATGGCAGTACTGTTTGCTTCCAGATTGAAGAGAAAAGTTTTGAAGCGCCCTGGTTTCCTGGTCACTAGATCTGGTAGGAGAGTGGTCTGGTAAGGGCTGGTCTACACACAGTTATATTGGTTTAAAAACCAACCCCTTCTCATGGATGCAGTTACTCTAGTATAAAGGTGCTTAGCTTATTTCCACCAATTTAAGTAAAGTTCCGAAAGTAAGAAGCCTTATATTAAAAACACTACCCTATTCTGTAGTAATGATCCAAAAGCCTGTAGGGCTACTCCTGTCAGTCAGAGCATTTTGCAGTCAATGATTATAGAATAGGGTAGTATTTTTAAACATAAGAGAATTCTCTGTAGATGCTACTGCACAAAGGTCAAGAGCTTAAGGTTAAGTGAGGTAAGATTTTCAGGGTCAGATGGCTGAATTCTCTCCATCTTGCTACAGTGGGTAATCTATAGCTTGCCTCCTTTGTTTTCAAGCAGACAGGAAAGGATGGGAATGGTGGGGGGAGGGGTGGAGAACAGTTCCCCCTGTTCTCTGGTGCTGAATGTTCCAAGCTTGAAGGATAGTTTAAACTGTGACATGTTAAGTAAATTAACTTCCAGAGGCAGCGGATTAACAAACAAACAAACAAAAAAACCTTTAAGATAGGAATGGTTCAATTTAAACTATTAAATCAAGAAGCAGCAGCCAGTCTGAATGCTTTGTATGTTCACTAGTTTCTTTCCTTTCCAAACTTTACTGGCATACAGGTCTTAATAGGGGTTGTGGATGATGATAAACCATTGAACTCAATGGGATCATGAGATCTCTCTAGGCTGCTTAGGTTACTGTGTTCTTACATTAAGCAACAAGTGTCAGCTTCAGTTTTGATAATGGGTTATCCCCTGCAGAAACAGCAGAGCTTGAGGAAGGGTTTCATTGTTCGCTATATTCTTTACTATTTGAAACTATTTAAACTATTATTTTTAAACTATAAGTGGGAAAGTTATTCCTGACCACAGTGAAGACACTGGGACTTTTGCCATTGACTTCAGTGGGGTCCTGATTTCACTCTCTCTCTCTAAACATCAGAAGAAGGAATTCTCTCTTTAGATAGGTGAATGATGTAGAGATGGGCCCAACTCACAAGAGCGAGATGTGGAATCAGATCTGAATGCCAGCTTCCTCAAAATTCATAGGGAAGAGTTTTGAATGTGGTCTTCTGGCCCCCTTCCATTATAGAAAATGCCCCAAGCTGCAAGGTTTGAATCTAGGGTGGAATTTGCCCAAAGTGCAGACATGGGGAGTGGGTTAGTGGCTGATGTTCAGACTCATCCTCAGTCCTCAGTGTAGGAACTAAATTCTAACAATGTCAGAGCTGATAAAATAATTCTCAGCATTAGTGACGTAGATATTGCAAGTGCATAAACTTATTCAGCTGAGTCCTGGATGTCCAGTTATGACCATATTGAGATAAAAATGTAAGTGTATTCTTGCATATTAGGTATCTGGTTGTAACTAAATAAGCATGTAAAGTCAGGATTAACTCTCCTTTATAAAATAAATAAAAATAAATAAACTTGCTGTAGCATATTGGTGTTATTTAGAACAGAAAAGGTTTTCCTAAACATAAGAGTTGTAGAAATGCATCATATATCTGCACAGTAAGTGAATTAACTAGCTTATTGCCTTCTACCACAGCTCCAGGACACATATTCCAAGAGCGGCATTGCTTGTCTCACTGGGGAAGATCTGGGAACTTTCATAAAACATGTGGATCTAAATGAGAATGAAGAACGAGAGAGTGACCCCTGCTGGCAAGTGAAGTGGCAACTAGGAAAGTTAATTAAAAAGGTACTTTGGAACTTTCACACAAACTAAACAATGGAGCTTGGTTATAACAATCCAGATGGTTCCGAGAGTTAAGCTCCAACTAGTGAAATAAAATGCAAATCCCAAATTGTTTCCCTGCATTATAGTGGTCAAATCACAATTCCAAATATAAAGGAATTCTGTCTGCAGTTCTGTCTGAGAACAAAACTTGTCATTTCACTATAAGAGTTTCACTGTATTTAGGAGACAGAAAATACAGGTGACCAGTTATTACTAAGTTCATCCCAAAGAGGGGTTCATCCACTACTGTTTGTCTAGCATGCCCACTATTTAGAATATCTGTCTATCCTTCTCCTTATTTGTGACAGAGCATGGAGATGTAGGGCCTGATTTTTCACTCACACTAGCAAATCAGGAGTGATTCCACTCAAGCCACAGGAAATGTAAGAGGTGTGAGATCAAAATCTTGCCCACAGTCCCTGTTATCATAAAGAAAACCACTTTTCACCTCCTGCCTCACAACTGTACAAAGAACAGGTATGTCATGAAGCATTGACAGTTTTATAACAATCTAAACTGGAAATCTCACTCCCCCATTCCCCACACAGCTTTACCCTTCAAGGTCAGGTATTGTGTGTCAGCCTTTCAAAACACACACACATACACACTAATAAATTATATAGGCTTATCATTGATACTTTACTCTCACTTTTATCGCAAATGTAATTTTGAAGAAATTTTACTTTGAATAAGGGGTTGCCAAATTGAAAAGGATGAGAAACACTGATCTAGTAAATTAATAGTGATTTAGTTAGCATACAGTGATGCACCAAAGGTCTGTTTTAAATAAAATATTGGCCCAAACTGAAGTCCACAGAGTTACTCCAAATTTAACTGGTATAATTGAGGGCAGAATTTGGTTCACTATATTAACTTAGTAGGTTTCTACAATGGGAAAATTCATAAATGTAAAATCCATAAATGCAGTGTAGTCCTGCAATTATACAACATAGTTGGAGAAAGGCCCTTCACCCTGTCTGCACTACAACTTCTAACACTGCTACCACCGGAAAGACACTTAGGTATGGCTACACTTGAAACTTCAAAGTGCTGCCTTGGCAGCACTTTGAAGTGCGAGTCTGGTCGCAGCGCCAGCGCTGGGGGAGAGCTCTCCCAGCGCTGCATGTACTGCACATCCTGATGGGGTTTAGCTTGCAGTGCTGGGAGCTGTGCTCCCAGCGCTGTGGCACTGTTTACACTGGCGCTTTACAGCGCTGTATCTTGCAGCGCTCAGGGGAGTGTTTTTTCACACCCCTGAGCGAGAAAGTTGCAGCGCTGTAAAGCGCCAGTGTAGCCAAGGCCAAAGGATTCAGAATTTCCTAGAGAAGCAATTGCTGCATATGCATATAGTAGCTGTTTCCCAAATCCATATAAACACTCTGCTAGAAAGAAAGCTGTTCAGTCAATGAAATGCAGATTAAGGTATCCCAGAGCCATTACATTCTGTAATCTCAGTGTTCTTTAGATAATGGCAGTGTCTCTTACATTTCCATGGAGATGACAATGTTTTTGTTGTTCTCATGGAGCTATTAGGATTGAGGAGCCATCATTGCTTAATGGAAACTATTCCAGTATTTTCAAAATACCCTTCCCATGACACTGGAACCATGAGTTACAGTGGAGATATAGTAATGGCTTCAAGTGACAGAATGTTTTTGCTTAATAAAGAACTAACATCAAAATTACATGAAAATAAGGTGGGATCTGATTAAAACCTCAAGAAAGCCAGGACATTTATGAGTGAGAACTTTTCACATGAATCTTAGTTCAAGATGTTGAATGTAAGTTTTGTGATAGACTGCCTGAGAACAGGGTATGAGATTTACTACAGTAAATAAGGGTAAGTCTACCCTGCCCACATTACAGCGCAGCTGCAGCAGCGCTGTGACATGGGCAGCCTAGTCACGCTGTATCACCGGGGGAGAGCTCTCCTGGCAAGGGGTGGTAGCTTTATCACCGGGAGCTACAAAGCACTGTGTATACTGGCGCTTTTCAGTGCTAAAACTTTTGTCACTCAGGAGGGCATTTTTTCACACCCCTGAAAGACTAAAGTTTTAGCACTGAAAGTGGCAGTGTAGACAAAGATTAAGCTAGATAAATTCCTGCCATTATTTATATATCAATAGTTTTGCCACTGTGAAAATTGCTGGATCTAATTCTCCTCTGTTGTACCAGAGTTAATCTGGAGTAACTCCAGTGAATTATTCCACAATCAAATTTCTCCAGACCTACACTGGAGTAATTGCAAACAGAATCTGATGCCCTGAACACTATATTTCCTCTTATTGAGGGCCAGATTTTCCAAAGAACTTTAACACTCAGTTGAATGAGCTCCCTTGCAGTTTGGCCCCAGATATTTAAAATCATTGCAAAACAGTTTGTTGTGAGAAATGAATGATACAGTTTCCTTTTGATGTCCACTTTTATTTACAAATAGGAATAAAATTTGTTTGATGTTTGATGCTGGAGTTTGTTCAGTTATGTTGCGTATAAGAGTGTGTGGAATAGTTGTGTTTCTGGCATCTTTGTCACTGCTCTACTGATTTCCTAGAAAGAAAACAGTTTTCTTTACATGTGTTTGCAGATGATATCAAGAAACTATGAGGAAAACATTTCATCTGCCGTGAAAGGTATTTTTAATGTAACACATTTATTTAGCACATAAAAAAGAAACTGCGATGGTAGCAGATGTGCAGTGGTTCCATACATGTTTTCCAGTTGTAGAGAATAGTTCCTAATTTCTTACTCAGTTGTACAGTTCTTCTGCAGCAAAGCATGGAAGATGAGTAACAGTTAGTATTAGTTGGTATTCTTTTAAGAGACATATCAAGCAGTCAGGAAATGTGGTCAAGTTATTAGAGCATGGAACTAGGATTCAGGAAAAGTGCCTGGATTCTGTTCTTGTCTCTGATTCAGTGATTTTATGCAATTCATTTAACCTCTCCGTGCTTCAGAGAACAAATAGTACTTTGTTGTTGTGCAGCTACATTAATTAAGGATTGGGCACAGCTCTCCTCTGAAACTGATACACCCCTGGAGGACTATCAGGAAGCATTCTGGCAGAGGAAATTTTGCTTGAGCAAAGACCACAGAATTTGGCCTTAAAAGATATTTACCCTTTCCATGAGCACATATTTATTTTTAGTACAGGGTGTTTGGGCACTGGTTTTGGGGGTGAGGGGAACATATAGAAGGCTTAAAAAGGCATTTCAAAGAGAGTATGGGAAGTTCTGAGAAATTTTGACCATATCAACCATTACACTTCAATCTCTCATTGATTTGGTCAAATAAAATATATTGACAAACACATAACTCCTCAAATACTGCCAATTTAGTAATTAGACAGTCACATATTTCCATGGAGATGACATGTTTCTAATTTGAGATTTAAAATGGTTATTTCTCATCTTCATGTAACTGAAATGTCTCTAACTCTTCCAGGAACTGAAGAACAGGTATCTCAGAACCATGGTCACAGAATAGCAGCTCACTTAACTGGAAGCCGCAATAAGAAGAGCTCTCTATCCACATCAAGTAAGATATTTTGCTATATTGATAAAGGAAGAAAATGGATACAAAATAGGGAAAGGTCACTGAATATGTGTGCTTTGCGATTTTCCAGAAATGAATATTAACTGTTGATTATTCTAGGGCACACTTTTTGATTGTTTCTCATGGACTTAATGCAATTTTTTGGCCAGAAAACAGGGAAAGTTTTAAAAAAATCAAAGATTTTCTAGTTTTGGTCAAAATAATTCTTCAGCTCACTCTAATAGTAGTATCAACCCCACTCAACTTGGGTATCTATGGTGCACCTTCCTTCTATGTCTTTAGGTTTTTTTCTTAATAAAAATTCCCTCTTCATAACTCTGCCTATCCCCTCTGCAGTGTCTTTTTGGAGAAAGATATGTGTCTGAGGGCCTAGAAGCTAAGGTGATAGGCACATAAAAAAAAATAGAACAGACTTGAAATTCACACCAGATTTATTGAAAGACTTGCTAAAGTTCTCAAATCTTCTGGGGGAACCCAGGGGTGAGTTAGGATTCTCACATTGTTTTGCCCAGTAGCCACGTGGCAACTTGGATTAATTTTCATTCTGTATTTCAGGCAGCAGTGGGGAAGGATTCAAAGATCAAAACTAAAATGATCCCCCACAAAGTGATGTGCTGAATTGCTACTTAATGGAATTTGAAATCTATGGGCTGGTCTACGCTACCACAGTAAATCAATCTAACTTAAGCAACTTCAGTTATGTGAATAATGTAACTGAAGTTGTCGTTGTTAGATCCACTTACCACGGTGGCTACACTGTGCTGTGTCGACAGGAGAGCGTCTCCCGTTGACTTCCCTTATGCTTCTTGGGGCAGTGGAGTACTCAAATGCTCTCCCATTGCATCAATTGCAGCAGTGCCAATCTACCAGCAAATGAAGACACACCCTTTACGACTTATTGGGCCCAATCCTGGACCATCTGAAGCCAATGGATGCAGGATCTGGCCTATTGCTCTTATTTAGTTTTTGAAAAACAGTCTTATCAGCTAAGAGACAGTAGACTTTGTTGCACACAGCATTATTTAGCTGTATACTCTTCTCTGTTTTTTTCCCCTCAAATAGATTCCTCATCCAGAAGAGGTGTTGGGCAGAAAATAAATACCTGGGAACCCTCAAGGAAAGACCATTCCTTCCTCTATAATGTGGAGTTGAAAAATGGGGAGTTAATCATACCCAGAACAGGGTTTTATTACATCTACTCTCAAACTTACTTTCGATTCAGCGAACCTGAGAACGAGGATTCAGAATCAGATCCGTTAGCACTAAGCAGAAACCCTAAGCAAATGGTCCAGTATGTTTACAAACTGACAACATATCCAGAGCCTATCCTGCTCATGAAAAGTGCAAGAACTAGCTGCTGGTCTAAAAAGGCAGAATATGGACTTTACTCCATATATCAAGGTGGAGTATTTCAGCTAAAAAGGGATGATAAGATTTTTGTCTCGGTCAGTAACGAGGACATGGTTGACATGGACAAAGAAGCAAGTTTTTTTGGAGCCTTTTTGATCAGCTAAACGACTAACAGAAGACCAGACTCCCAAAGGAATCATTTTTTAAATTCTATAATCTAAGGTGGCAGAGGAGGGAGGAAGTCACTGTGATAATACAGTGACTTTGAAGCAATAGTGGGAATGCAAGAATCCCCACTGTCAATTCATCCTGTAAAAGGTTTGATTGCTCTGAGAAATGATCCAACGGAAGAGCAGCAGGTGGCTACAGCTGCATATGACTGTGCCTTGTATAACAGCACAGCAGATCCCCAAACATGCCAGTGTTCTAGGACTTGCCAGGATTTTAACGTGTCAAAGGTGAATGATTTTGGCTAGGATCAGATCAAGTGCAGGCAGGCACTGTCTGAGGTTCCCCATACCAGTCTACCAAAGCCTCTCAAAACCTCATTTGTGGCAATCCCTCTGCAGGAAAGGTGGATTTGCACAGGGACTAGATGGAGACTATAGACTTGCACAGGGGATTAGATTGAGGTTGGAAAATGGATTTTATCATGAACGACACTTTGGACCCTATCCTGCTGACTCTTTCTCCTGTGAGTACTCTTTACATGAGCAGAAGTCCTTCTGATGTCAGTTGGACTGCTCTCTTGAGTAATAAGGTTTGCAGGATCAGTCCCTATGTTTGAATCTTAGATTTCCTAAAATGAAAGGCTAACAAACAATTAAACTACAGTAGCATTTAAGCAAATACTTAACTTTGACATGTGAGTACTCCATTTGAAATCAATGGGATACTCACGTGCTTAAAGTTAAATATGTGCTTAAGTGCTGCATGGGATCACAGCCTGGTTATTTTTGTCTTCATTAGGGTATTGTATAGATGATGGAATGAAGTGGCACAGCAGAGCCATTGAAATCCATAAGTCAAATTATGAGTTCCCAGTACATTTCAATAATCTCATATCTGCATTGTTGACTAATATTGTATTGCAGAGATTTTACCACACTTAGAGCATGTTCAAATATGGAATCACTCTATACTTAGTGAAAATGAGTATTTGATCCAGAACCCAAGTGTTTTCCTTTAAATATTGCATTCAGAGGACTACATTATTTGTCTCACATCAAGCATGACATGATGTGGTTCTTTCATGTTGATTGGGATGATGCCATGGAACATGATATGATGCAGAATAATTAGCTTGGATTTGAAGGAGAACATTCTTACTCCTGGAGAGGATACATGACTATCTCTGCTTCAGCATGGGCTGATTTTAACTTAATACTGTTTAGATTTTTGTTTTATTTGCAGGGCTGTGTGGGAACTACAAAGCATTTCTTTTTCTACCTGAACTGAATATTAGATTTGTCTGCTGTAAGATTAGAATTGTTTTTTAAAAGTTTAAGTTTTGTTAAGAATAGGCAATATAGCCGGATCTTCAGGTAGCACCACTCCAGTCACTTTAGTGGAGCTACTCTCATTTACACCAACTACAGATCTAGCCCAAGTTCAGTGGAAAAAACATATATTTCTGAAAGAAAGAGGGAGTGAAAGGCAAGTGGGGCAAGGACGTCGTATGGACCAAATTATCTGCAGATGTAAATCAACGTAAATAGAATTAAGCTAGTAGAGAATTTGGCCCTATATTTTTGATATAATAAGGTTGCCTCAGGAGTCATAAAATGATGAAAGTCAGCAAATGGCCTTACTTACTTTGTCCATGGCCTACAGGAAAAACAGGTATACCATTCACCCTACTATCTTTTTATGGCCAACTGGAAATGAATTTGCATCAGTTGCCTCACTTGCCTTGTCTATATAAATCAGAAAAGTAGGCACACCAGTCATTCTATTTACTTTACCTATGAACATCAAGAAAAGAATTTACAGCAATCACTTTGCTTTGACTGGTTAGAAGAAAGAAGCATATGCAAGTTGATATTCAAAACCATTGTTCCAGTCTGTGTTTGCTGTTTCTTCCTGGAGGAAAATATGGTAATTTCGATGGTAACCAATTCTGTGAATTGCTCCACCGCTTACTGGAGATGCTTGTTTTGCAGTGCAGTCATGTCTCATATACATTATATATTTTTCTCAACTAGTCTTTTGAAGCATTTTCTCAGAATTCTCCAACTACACACCACAGAGTTTTTAGCTTTATTTTGTGGCTTCCTAATTTGGATACAGTATGAATTTGCACTAGTTTCACACTGGTCCCCACTGACTTTGATTGAACTGCTCCTGATTTACACTGGTATAGATACTTCAGGTCTTTCTAGCTAAGCGAGGACCAGATTTTTTGCCCTTACTCATATTACATAATACTTTAGGTCCCAATGCTGTAATGGGAGTACTCTTAGTGCACAAAGTTAAGCCTGAGTGTAGGTGTTTGCAGGATTGAGGCCTCACTTTGCAAGTTGTTCCATTGGTTTTCAATGGAATTGTTTGTGGAGTAAGGGCTTGACCCTGCTCCCATTCAGATCGGAGCAAAAACCTTAATGGGGCAGGACCAACCCTTTAGGTATTATTCAATGAGAGGAAGGCCAGCACAATCTGATCCAATCTGATTAGGAAATATACTGTTTATTTTTCACAAAACTGACTAATTTTCAAACTAGTCAGTTTAGCTTAATACATTTTCAAAAGAGAATAATTTGCAGAGAACTTTTATCCAGATTTTCTTCCCAATTCTAATTTTTGAATCAGCTAGCACAGTGTTCTTACTTAACACAGGAGTACTACAAGACTGCATTAAACAGCTCCCTCCGGTCCTTCAAAGTCTTATAGATGTGCTTTACTTTACAAACTGAGTAATCCCATAGACTTCATTTCCTGGATCAGGCTTGTATTATTTAAATCCTCAGCAACATACTCAACTACAGCATATAAATAAAATAATGGATTTTTTTTTTTAAAGTCCAGTTATTTTAGGTGCTTATTTTTTTTAAAAAAAATTCTTAACAGAGAAAATTTCAGATATATTAATTGCAGCCTAAAAGTGGAAACCATACATATAATTAAGAAAAAGTCTATATGACAAAGATCTCAGGGAGACACAGATGGAAAAGGATTTGGAGAAGCCGTAGGCGCTGTGCACAAATTCATAGCTGACAGTAACTTAAGACAGATTCTACTATCTACTACACACAGATGTTTTTCATCATTTTGTCTCTGCAACTTGATATATAATAATAGGCCCAATTTTATTTAGGAAGTGCTCCCAGGCATTTCCAACCTTTTTGCTCTCCATATGTACACATTTTTATGTCACTCCATTCTGGGAGAATATATGTAGCACAACAGGGGGCAGACTGAATAATCATATTTTATTTTCCAGTAATCCAAAGACACGCTTAGCCTGGTGAAAAACTAACAAGCATTATCTGACAAGGACTCATTTGAAGACAAATAGAGGTATCTACCATTTCCGTTTGCGGATTCATTCTCTCATTCCCCAAGCCTCGTTACCCTCTTGACTTTCAACAGTAAATGTAGCAAATAGTTCTTTGTGTTCAGTGTGCGTGTGCAGCTGCAAGAACACTAACTTTTCTATAAAAATTTGTAATTTTTGTACATACTTTTTATATAAAATGTTTTTAGTAAATACTTATTTTGTCTTTTAATTATTATGCTTGGTCTTTTAAGGGTGCCGTAACAACATCTCACTTACTCTGATATCTTGACAGTGAGATGTGTATGGGCCTGATCCAATTCTCAGTGAAGTCAGAGAGTGAGTTTCTCTGTTGACTTCAGTGCAAGGCCCATAATGCATGTAATGTTGCAGCATTATAACATGAGGAAGTTGCTTCCTGATCCCAGCTGGTAACCGGTTTCTCCTCTGAAGCACTGGATTGAAGAAAATTGAAAATCCTTGTATACCCAGAGACTGTTCAATATTGAGAGCCTTTCTGGAGTGTCTCATCACCTTCCTGAAATAGGCCCATAATTTTAGCCATAGTTATTGTAAACAGAGAATCTCTTCTTAGTCATATAAACATTCAACCCTTTCTATTACCAAACTGCAGCATGGGACCCACTGAACTCATAGGACGGATTGTCCCTGGTCCTTGCACAGCATGTTGAGAGGGAGAAGGCAGACAGGAGCTCTTCAAAAGGGCAATGACAATTGTAACCCCAAATTAAGGGGGAGCACAGAGGACTGCTCCGCCCATGAGCAGACATTTCCCTAAATGGTGTGGAGGAGACTGGGCTACTTCCCTCCTACCCCCATGACGTAGAATAGTGCACTTGGGGAACAAAATGTGCATTTGTACTCTGCACTGGGAAGTCTGAGTAAGGATGGTACCTCCTGGAGATGCCATCCCACAACAGAGTTTTCCCCTAGGCAGGTAAAGTCCACACCAGCCCTACCAGGGCAGTGCCTACATAGTACAACATATTTTTATTGCACTGTGTCCTAGAGACCTCAGCCCTATATGCCCGGCACTGTACAAACAACAAAGAGCTGGCCCTGCCCCAATAAGTTTACCATCTAAGTAAATTCACCACAATGTTTGTTTTATTGCTGTTCGAATAAAGGACACACCTCAAACAGTGGTAATAAGCAAGGTCACAATCCTGCAAGTTGATTCATGTGCCTGGAGCTCAGCACCCATGCAGTCCCCCATTAAAGCAAAAAGCAGAAATCTGGCAGAGTGGCTCATCTTGTAGCATTGGTGCCCAAGATGGTAATGACACCCACAAAACATGCCTCCAAAATATTTTATGTGTGTTGCCTTTTATTTAAGGGTTCCTTCTTCTTGGTATTGTTATGGGAAAGGATACATAGGATCAGCTAATTGACTCACTGTATACTTCACTTGACCTTCGCCATATTAAATTACATTATTTATATTGCTGTAGCATCCAGAAGTCCCAAACAGGCCCCACTGTGCTAGGAGCTGTACAAATATATAAAAAAGCATAGTCCCCACCCAGAAGTTTTAAAGCTCATGCATGCTTTTAGATTTAAACCAATCTCTAAATATTAAGGATGAAGAGGAGACCTAATGCGAGGAGCAGATTATTTCACATTGCTTTAAGGTGAGATTTTTGCATCTTCCTCTAAAACATTGGATATCTGCCACTCTCAGAGAGAGGATACTGTACTGGTGGGGCCATGGTTCTAATCCATTATGGCAATTCCTATACTCCAGAAGAGCATACAGATGAAGAGATTACTGTCTAATTTGTCCTAGTCTCTCAAATCTGTAACACAGAAGCCTCTAATCATTTTCATTGCCCTTCTTCAGAACTTTTCTGCTTCTCTTTTGTTGCTCTGAAGATGAAATCACCAAAATTGAATGCCATATTCAGGGTTCAAAATGTACCATTAGTTTACATAGAAGCACTGTAAATTGTTTTGTTCACTCTCCTGATTAACACAGTCTAATACCTCCGTTGATTACGGCTGCACAGTGAACGCAACTGTCTAAACCAGTGGTTCTTAACAATGGGCAGAGGCCAGGTGGCAGGGCAGCAGTAGCCCAGACTCTGACCCTGGAGGCTTACTGCCCGCCCCGGACCTCTGACCGCACAGGTCCAGTCAGGACCCCTGGAGCCCAGCCTCATGGATCCGACTGGCTGCCTGACACCGAACCCTGCTGTCCTGGACTCCTGCTGTGTGGGGCTGGGCAGCAGCCCTGGATCCCCAACCCTTCGGGGCCAGCTGGCAGCCTCGACCCCGGACCCCCCAACTCTGCCACGCTGGGCGTCAGGCAGCCTGGACCCCACCATACGGGCCAGCCTTTAGTACACAGCTGAGCTGGGCAGCAGCAGTGTGCTAATTGGGCACCAGGCGGGCTGCGGGTTGAGAACTGCTGGTTCTATACCAATTCCAAGATCCATTTCCTGAGTGATTTCTAATTCAGAATCTCTCCAAGTATTTCTTTCCATTAATCTCTTCTCAAATTCATATGGACAACATGAAATTGTATCAGGAACATGAGAGTAATGTTGTCTTACTGGTTATGGTCAGTGCATTGATTCCTGGTATTAGGGCTGTAATTTACAGTGTGCATATGCTTTTTATGCAGCATCTCATTTTTATAGGCTGTTCCTATCACATTTAGCATAATTTATATTCTTTCTCTATGATGCACATATTCCCACTCCACTGGGCAGGGAAGTCCTAAAACGTATGATATATATATAGCACCAACAGCCTTAGCAACTGTTAAGGAACCATCATTTTTCACATTCTTACATGTGGATGTAGTCACTGATGATTTTATCAGACCAAAGTCCACATCACCTATTTCTCTCAAATGTATTTTTGGTTTTGTCTGGTTAGAACTCTTTCAGATCACAATGTTCTCTTTTTTCTATTAAACCATCTGTACTTATTCCCTATAATCACAGGGTGATGACAAAGCAGATTAACTGCAGATTTCCATTTCTGGTGAACTCAGTCAGCAAGCTACTTCTCTCTGTCCAATATGAGAAACAGACGTACCAACAAGTAAGTATGGCTGGGCATGATTTATTTTCCAATCTGAGCCTGAGCCTTTCGGCACTAATGCAATACAAATAAAATGTAATAATAAAATACACAATGTCAAGTGAAGACCTCTAGCCCTTGTCAGTGCCACCTTCAGTGGTTCAAAGTTTGTTACCTTGTGACTGCAAAGCTTTGTGGAAAGATGCTGTGCATCCTAACACTAGTCACAACTTTCTATCTGGGATGCCAAGGGAAGAAAATATTATTGGGTAAAATCCTGAAGCCCTTACTCTGGCAAAACTCTCATTGACTTCCGTAAGAAATACAATAAAATCTTCCATTACTCTTTTACGCCGTAAGTCATTTAATATTATCTCTAGATTTTTATTTAACTGAGAGTAAAAATCAATGCTGATTAATTGGAGAGGGTTCAGAGAAGAGCCACAAAAATTATTAAAAGATTAGAAAACATGCCTTATAATGATAGACTCAAAGAAAACAGTCTATTTAGCTTAAAGGGGTGAATTGATTACTGGCAATAGGTATCTACATGGAGAACAACTATTTAATAATGGTCTCTTTAGCAGAAAAAGGTATAACACAATCCAATGGCTGGAAGTTGAAGCTAAACAAATTCAGACTGGGAATAAGGCATGAATTTTTAACAGTGTAAAAGACCACTGGAATAGTTTACTAAGCATCATGGTGGATTCTCCATCGTGGACAATTTTTAAATCAAGATAGAATTTTTTTATAAATTATGTGCTCTAGGAATTATTTTGGGGAAGTTATACAAGCGGTCAGACTAGATAATTGCAGTGCTCCCTTACGGCCTTGGAATCTATGCATCTATGCAGTACAGCCCTGACCAAAGAACCACAGCCTCCCTCTCCAGCTTAGTGAGTAGGAAGATAAGTGATGGAAGCATTAGTATGACATGGCCTATTAGCGTAATGGATTAAAGCACTGCAAAGAGGTAAAGTTAAATTAGTGGTGCTACAATAGAGCGTCACTGCTTAAATAACACCATTTCTAAGCCTCTTTGCAGATGTTTACCTCCATGTAAACAACTGTGGAGTCACTCAAGATATTGTTTTTTTCATCATGTTAAAGTACAAAGATTTTGTTTGTTGTTAGTTATGAAATGGTTTATTAGTACTTCAAAAGCATATGTCAGATTCTACCTGAGTCCTCAAAAGAGCCTTTCCACTTGATAAAATATATAATACAAGTCAAAACACATTCTGCCCTTTGATATAATCAAATATCTGCCTTTTGCTTTGCTGTGAATTTGCTTTGCTGTAGATACGTCATTTTTCAAAGGGAGATTTCTCCCTCCCAGTCTGTTTTTCCATTTTCTTCATCTTCCTGCAATAAAGCCACAATCATGCCATGTTCAGAACTTTCAACGATTCCAGTGACAACAAACTGTGACATAAGAAGCAGGAATTAGTACTTTAGTGGATGAAAAGAAAATGGAGAAAACATCAGGGAGAAATAAATGGAAACTCTCTTGCAACCTTAACTCTAGTGCTTGCTGCACAAAAGCAGCACAGATATTTTGAGAGTAAACATATTGTATGTAAATGTACATTGTTGTGGGTTTTTTAAATGTTGTGTCTCATTCATCCAGTTAATGGATAGAACAGTGAAAAAACAGTGCTTGAAATAAACAAAAATTAAAAATCTATGCAATTTTAAACAGTGATGAATTAACGTTTTCCCTTTCCCTGGACCAGCACTAAAAATATTGCCCCCTGCTGCTGCTGCAGATAAAAGCAAGTAAATAAATATTTGGGATCTAAACCAGATTCCATCAAAGTCAATAGCAAAGCTCTTTGTCTCTGCACTACACAATTCCCAAAGTATATGCATTAATGCATGAGTCAACGGAGTTGTACCTGTTTACCCCAAGCCTGAATTTGACCCACAATTGCCAAGTTCTCAGAAGACCAGCAAGGAGATCACAGCAAACACATGACCAAACCAGACGGAAACAAAAATTGTTATAAAAAAACATCTGTGCATCCTCTTTGCTCAATCTCATATTGCTGCTGCCCTAGGTCTAGCCCTGATTAGGTAAAGCAATTTGAAAACCCCTTGAGTCATAATATTGTTTAAGCCACAAAGGCTGGAATGCTGTTAAATCCAATGAAATTTTGTATTTATAACCCAGTCATGCCATTATTCTACATAAATCAGTAAGAGTTCTGTGAAATGATTTCAGGATCAGGCCCATATTCAAACTCCACCTATATAAATGCATCAAAGAGGGGATACTGCCTGGGCACCCTCTTGTGGCCCCAGAGCAGCCTTGTCAGTGGTCCTTTGCCTTCGTTTTCCTCCTCACAAATCCATTTATCCATTCTCCTCCCTTCTTGGGTTCTGCTTTATGAAATTAACAAACATTCAAAATAAAGTTTTCGAGTCCGTCCATTCTCCCAGGCCTTTCTTACCTGTTGTATCACTTCCCAAGTTTCACGTTTCTGTACTGGAGTCCTAGCAGCCTCTGTATTGCTCACCCCCACCCGCCTGGTCTCCCTGAGAACTTTGCAAGGCCAGCAGTCCAGTTTCTTTCTGCTGCTCTTATGATTCCTGCTCAGGTGTGCCTCCTTAGTACTCAGGGTTGGCTGGGCCCAGGGCTCTAGCTCTTAAGGTGCAAACCATGCTGGTACAAAGTGGCACAGACTTGTAAGCATTAAGTCCCTAAAACACAGAGAATTTCCCTGAGCTGTGTAGCATATCATAAGGTGATGTATAACATTTGAAAAAAATACAGATTTTTATCTATTCTGTTGAATTATAATTGTATGCAACATTTTTCAAAATCAGGTATGTGCCCATCTTTCATTCCCTTTTTTGCCTAAAATAAAAGGGGATGATTTAACCATATTTATATATAAGCTATTACATACAAATGAACAAAGCTAAAAGAGCAGTATTTCGGTTGCAAAGTCAAGCACTCAACAATCTTAATTCTGCCCCCTGTGTTGCTCGAGCTTGTGCACTGAAAGAGGCTGGAGTCCTGTGGAAATAATAGCATGTGATTATGTATTTAAAGACTCTTATGATATACCCAAGGAGGCTGAATTAAAGTTGCACAGGCAGTCATAAATTTGACATTTCCTAACTTTTGAGTGCTTGACTTTGCAAACTAAATAATGTTTTTAACACAATTGTTTTTGTTTTGTGTGTTTGTGTACAAGTGTTTGAGTGTGTGGGGGGGCTTCTTTAGCCTCCCCTTCCCCTGCCTCCACCACTGGGACTTGGGGAGTTCCAATCCTATGTAGTGCCCGTGAGAACAGGGGGAATATGTGCAGGGGGCTAAGTACTCGGTAAAATGGGGGTTGAGATATGTGTTTGGGATGGAAGCGTGGCCTATTTCCTTCCCCATGTGCTGCACCCAAGGTTGACATAGGTTACTAGGGCCACATGATAGGTCAGGGGAGTGGGGAATCCAGCACACATATTCACTCCTCCACCTGCCATACACACAACTGCTGTGACAGCTCCTACCTATTTTCAGTACAATGTCTGTCTGATGCTGAGGTTTTGGCAGCAGCATGTGCTCAGCTTTAGAATGTTCATGTGTTCCATTATTATTTAGGCAAGCTGTCACAATTATCCTGAAGAACAAAAGTAAGAGATCGGACATGGTGATTTTTGGCAGTTTTATACCTCAGCAAAAGCTGAGCAGAATTTCATGAGACAAAGAAAAGGCACATTAGTAGCCTGAGGGCATTCTTCCTGCCAAGCATCAAAGGTCTGCTAAAAACAACAAAGGTGCAAGAACATCTCAAAGAAAATGTTGCAAGAATTCTTTGTATTCATGTAATGTGTTAGACAACCTAAATGTAGGGATCCCTACCAGTTCCCCTATTATATAGAGCTATATGATTTAAATTAGCTTGGACACAAAATAATAATATGAAAAGTAGGGAACAATCCTGCATTAGCAGTATGTGGACTGGATGATCTGCTCTATCTTTTCCATCACTAATGTCTATGATATAGAGCGCTTCAATCAACCTAAGGGATAACAAGAACTGATGGCAGGAAGTGGAAGCTAGACAAATTTATAATGGAAATAAGGCATAATTTTTTAACAGGGAAGGAATTTATCACTGGAACAATTTACCAAGGGTTGTGGCAGATTCCCTATCACTGGAAATTTTTAAAAATAAGATTGAATGTTTTTCTAAAAGATATGTTCTAGTTCTCCCACAGCTATTGGATCTGAAGCAGGAATTAATACAGGAAAATTATACAGACTGTGTTATGCAGGAGGTCAAACAAAATAATTACAAATGGTCCCTTCTGGCCTTAAAATCTATGAATCTATGATGCTTAATAGGGTTGTCAGGTGTCTGGTTTTCAAGTGGAACACCTGGTCGAAAAGGGACTAGGCTGGCGGTGCAGACCAGGCCACTAAAAGTCCAGTTGGCAGTGAAGTGGGGCTGGCAGACTCTCTGCCTGGTTCTGGGTGGTTTCCAGGAAGCAGACAGCATGCCCAGCTCCTAAATGCAGGGGCAGCCAGGGGGCTTCACACACTGCCCTGACCCGCACATGCTGCCCCGAGTGCTGACTCCACAGCTCCCGTTGGCTGGGAATCACAGCCAATGAGAGCTGCGGGAGCAGCGCCTGAAGATGGGGGCAGCGCATGGAGCCACCTGGCAGCCCTTCCACCTAGAACTCGGAAGGATATGTCACCACTTCCCAGGAGCTGCCTGAGGTCAGTGCCACCCAGAGCCTGCACCTCAAACCCCCTCCTGTGCCCAAACCCCCTGCTCCAGCTTGGAACCCCCTCCCATACTCCAAACCCCTTAGTCATAGCCCAGAGCCCCTACTACATGCCAAGCCCCGTCCCCGAGCCTGCACCTCCAGCCAGAGCCCTCACCCCCTTCCTGCACCCAACCCACTGCCCAAGCCTGGAGCCTCCTCCCACACCCTGAACTCCTCCTTTCTGGCCTCACTCTGAAACCCGCTTTCCCAGCCCAGAGACCATACCCCCTCCCACACCTCAATCCCCTTCCCCAGCCTGGAGGCCCCTCCTGCACCCCAAACCCCTCATCTCCAGCCCCACCCTAGAACCCATACCTCCAGCTGGAGCCCTCACCCCCTCTCCTGCACCCAACCTCCTGCCCCAGCCCAGAGCCTCCTCCCACACTCAGCCCCAGCCCGGAGCCCCCCAACCCTCCAAATCCCTCAGACCCAGACCCATCCTGGAACCCACATCCCCAGCTGGACCCTCACGCCCTTCCATGCCTCAACCCCCTGCCCCAGCCTGGTGAAAAGGAGCGAGTGAGTGAGGGTGGGGGAGAGTGAGCGATGGACAGAGGGGGATGGAGTGAGCTGGGGAGGGACCTGGGGGAAGGGAAGGGGCAGGGGAAGGAGCAAGGGTGTTTGGTTTTCTCCAGTTAGAAAGTTGGAAACCATAATTAGAAAGGCAGTTGAATAGAGAGGCAGCTAGATGCATGGAAAGATATTTCTTCAAATCAACCACCACGGATTTGCAGCTGCTTCTGGGGTGAAATCCAGCAATTGTTGAATAGCTCAGAGGAACATTATGCTACAGTCAGAACTGAATGATACTGACTCCAACTGAAAGTCCAAGAAGAGTTTAGATAGGTAAAACAAACTTAAGCAAACTGGAATATGGCGAGGATGCCATAACACCCCCATGATTGCAAAAAGTACTATGGAATCTTCAGTGACTATAAGTGGTCAGGGCTCTGGTATTATGTGTCATCTGAAAGAAGTCAATTTCAGAGGTATAATGCCCCAGTAGTGTGTGGTGCTTAGGCCCAAGTCCTAGACCAAGATCTGTAGATATTCGATAGTGACCCTAACAGATGCTGCAGAGTTAGCAATCTAGGATTTTATCAACTGATAGTAGGAAATCACAAATTTTGGGGAATTGTGAATTCTGTGATGTCGGGTTTTTTTCTGTTTTCTGCAGCAAAAAATGCCTGTAGGTTGTCTGATTATGGAGATACTTATTATTATATAATAACTAACACAATGCTGCCCTGTTAACTAATGATGGGGAAATACCTCATTACTCAAAACCAGGTGATTGTCACTGTTTTGGGATCCTACTGTTCAAATTCTCCTTCCCCTAATACAAATGACAAATGCATCTCAGGACTTCCACTCCAATTGGCAAGACCCTCTCCTTCATCACTGCACAAACTTACTTTAGTCTGGCATTTGGTGACCCCATGGTGTCTTTGAGACAGCCAGATGTCCCACTTCTCCATTCAGTCCCTTCAGAAAGTCTGATAAGTGAACCTATTCTCTCCCAGTCCACAAGGAATCCTCAAAAGGTGAGACACGTAAATGTTCATCTTGCAGTGAGACCTGTAAATGTTCACCACAGTCCTGCTGTTACAGGTTCTCCAAGTTGTGCGGCTAACGTGCCTCAGAATATACAGGGAAAAGAAGCTCTGTGGACACTGTCACACTGTCATTAGTAGGTACAATTTACCAGGTTCTACAACATTACAGAAGGGAGCAGAGCTGCATTTAGTTTTGGGTATCACTCTTCATACAGAAGGGACAAAATCTTGTTCCCATTTAAGCAAATGGCAGTTTTGTCATAGACTTCAGTTGGGCCAGGATTTCACCCCTCGTACCCTTAAGCACTTTACTAAGTGGTTGCCTGATGGTAGAGGAAGGGGATGGGGAAACCAGTGCCCACAAAATAATGCAAAAGGGAACAGGGCATGCTTAAAAGCTAAACTTAAAGTGATACATCTGGGATATTATTATAGGGAAAATCTATTTCTTTCTGTGCATGTGTAAAGCAACTACATTAGAACCTCAGTTTTACAAACAGGCCATTACATGAACAATTTTTCCTGACTGGAAAAAAAATCACATAACAAATGTGGTGCTGATGAAGAACAAGTTGACCTCCCTTCACATGCTGCTGCCTTCAATGCACCTGAAATGGCTTTGCAGTGGTTTGAAGGACAAGAAGAAAGTGATGCAGTTAGGCAGCAGCATACCTACAGTGATTTTGAGATGTTAAATTGTATGTACTCCTCAATCTCAATTAGTCTGTAGAAAGGAGTTAGAAAGGAGAAAGGGTAGATCTACTGTCTGTTAAAAAGTCAAGTGTTCTATGAGGTAAGGTAATTTTCCAAGCATCATGCACTACATCATTCCCTCCCTCAGAAGCACTTATATTCATACAAATGAGGACATTGTAAAGACAGTGTATGTATTCACAGGGGATATATTGTTGAGTTCAAATGACTTTAGAGATTCTTCTGGGTAAACATTTGGATTAGGGGAAACAAATTCTGAGAGTTCAGATTCAAGTTTGCCTGGTGTCTGCATGGGTCTAAAGGAGGAGATGATGTAGGGAACCAAGAAACAATTGCAGTCCCTCTTAGCACCTCCTGGGGCATAGCCAGGAGTGGGATAGGAGTGATGAGGAAGAACCAGGGTCATGTCAGGCTTGCCCTGTCCCCCAGTACAATGGCCAGTAGAAATGTAGATAGGGGAGAACACTGAACCCCTTGAAGGCATGTAGCATTAGGCATCCTCCCACTGTCCACCTGAGAGCTCTGGGAGTTGGTTTGCCATCCCAAAACTCCTCCTGCATTGCCTTTGGCTAGTGCTCATCGGGCACAACATGGTCCTTGTATTTAGGAGCACCTCATAGTTTGGGAAGCATTGGGTTAGATTATATATAACAGTTCCAAAGTACCCATAGGCCAGAAAGGACTGTGACAGGAACACATTAATCAGAGTCTCAATATATGTAAATAATTTCTGAGGGTAATTGCTGTAGCTGCAGTGTATGTATCCTCACTAAATTTGTTAGTCTCTAAGGTGCCATAAGTACTCCTGTTCTTTTCACTATGCACTGTATTCCTAGATATACCTGCTAATGAGGGACTCCAGTTGCAAAAATCCCTTCACTTTATATAGCAGTATTATAAAGTTTCTAGGTGCCCCGTAGTACCTCCCATCTCTGGAGATTGCAGTGTACTTTACAAACTTAATAGACAAACTACACACAGAGACCATTTAAACCACCAATAAAGTGCAGTCACCTGTAGGTCAAAATGTAGCAGCTGTTCAAGAGATCATAATCTCCCTTCACAACCACTGATGTCAGGAACTGAAGAATATATCTTATTCAGCTGAAAAACTGAGGGGAATGTAGACAGCCCCAGAATGTACTTAATAAGCTAAAAGAGTATTTATCTAGGACACTATTGTAGTGAAAAGTGTCGATACCTCAGTTAGAAATCCTTTCCTAAAGATGACTTGTAAACAAACTGTAGAAGATATTGGGCCAGATTCTCAGCTGGTTTAAATCAAGTGTAGATCCACTGACTTCATGGAGCTGCACCAATTTACATAAGCTGAGGAACTGGCCAAAAAGGTTTGTTTAATTAACATGAACCTCAATTTTTGTATTCACTATTCCTAACGTGAACTATTTGGTGATACGTTGACACCTAGGGCCAGTTGTTATTTTGCAGCACACAATGGTCACTTGGAATTTCATGGTAGTAGATCACCCTACTCTGGGGCCCATAAACAATTAATTCTAGCTGATGGCAATAAAGAGCTTGTGACACACATTTGAGAAGTCTGATTCCACCCTTCTAACATACACTAGATTCTTTCACTCTCTAACACACAACTAGTTTATCATGATACATTTCTGTCAGGTTTGTCTTGAACAGAGGGCAATATGCATCTAAAAGGAGGGTTTGTTTTAAAACCAGAGTTTGTTCCTGGGTAAACACAATCCCGCTTCATCACTAAGGAGCAGAGAATCCCCCAGTACAGTGGGGGAAAAATCTTCCAGAGCAACAGTAGTTCCTTCCTTCCTTGTACGATTTGCTTTTAAAAGTTTGATTTCACAAGTTCACTGCTCAATGTCATTAAACTACAGATCTGAATTAAGAGAAGAAAACATCAGACTGCCTTGTTCCTTTACCAGGAGTCACATAATTCACCTACAAATTCAGTCATCATGTCATTTGCACCCTAATGTGTATCCTCCTCTTCCTCTTGGGAACCCTCTTGTAACAAGCTTAGCAGCAAAAACAGCAAGACACATTCACTGTGGCCCCAGGCTGCACCAGGTTTTTACTGCACACATTGAGGAAACAAACTAACCTAAACCAATACCTAAGGAAATATCAGAAAGTTAGAAATCAATTACAAGAACTATCAGCTCCTTACTCCATAGTTTTACACGTGTAGATTTGATTTGCTGAACAAAATAATGTAGCCCATGTGGTTCTTTTCTTCTCTCTGGCCTCCTTTCAGCAGCTGCGGATCAGTTGTACTGCAGCTCTTCAGACATTGACACATGGGGCTTCTTTCACTGACCTCTAGATTTCTTTCCCTGAGAGCTTGGGGACTCTTCCTATCTGACATTGCTAACCCAGCACACAGCATACACTGTCTGCTCCCCTCCTCACACACTCATTTCCCCCTAAAAAATCCCAAACTTCTCTCTCTCCTCCAACACCTTTTACACACTCTCTCTTCAGAGATACTAACACTTTGCACTAAAGCACACTCACCCCTGTTTGGCACCCCTCATCTGCCCACCTTCCTGCCTAGCACTCATACACGGCTTGCATGTACACACACAGACCCCTTTTTTCAACCACACTGACACCTCACACACATCCACACATTTTTTTCTGACACATCCATGCTCTGTCTACAAACCCCCTCACACATAGCTATCTCTTTTCTGGCACTTTTCCACACTCTACACTGACTTTGTCATGGACAATCTACCTTTATAGTCACACTCAGCTCTTGGTTTGGCTGAAAGCCATTGAACAAATCTGTAAACCCGGTATATGATAGAAACCTCTTCAATACAGGGGGTGCCACTGCACCCCCAGAACCCCTAGTTCCAGCATACCTGCCCTCTCCTCTGACACCAACAGGCTCAGTACACCCCTACCTGCTGACACTGACATACAGACAATAGACGTCCCCCTCTGACAGGACACATATGCATGATACACCCCTCTCCTCCGACACAGACAAACACATACCCTCCTCTGCAACCAACACACATCAATATACCCCCCTCCGACAGGACACACACACAATACACTCCTTCTTCTGACACTGACACACACCCTTCTCTGACGGTACACACACAGTACAGCTCTCTCCTCTGACAGGGACACAACCCCTGTATACCTCCTCTCTCTCTCTCTCTCTCTCTCTCTCACACACACACACACACACACAGAGTACAGCTCTCTTCTCACTTTCACTCTCTCTCTCACACACACACACACACCCCCTGCACACACACCCTCTCTCTCTCACACACACACACAGTACAGCCCTCTCCTCTCTGACACACACACACACACCCTGTACACACCCCCACACCCCCACACAGTACAGCCCTCTCCTCTGACAGGGACACACCTTTTCCTGACACAATCACACCCTCTCTCCTCACACACACACACAACACAGCCTTCTCCTCTCTGACACACACACACACCCTGTACACCCCCTCCTCTCTCTCTCTCACACACACACAGTACAGCCCTCTCCCCTGACAGGGACACACTTTTTCCTGACACAATCACACCCTCTCTCCTCACACACTGGCTCCCTCCCCTCCCCGGTCCCAGCGCTGCCGGGATCTCCGCAGAGCGCGGGGAGGCGGGGTCGCCGCCAGGGCCACTGGCCCAGGGGGAAAAGGGCAGCGCGGGGCCGCTCCAGCTGTTCCCCCCGGCCGCACCTGCGAGCGCAGCAGTCCCCCGGTCGGAGCCCGGCGGCAGCGGAGCAGAGCGGCTCCAGCGGCGGCCCGGTCCCGGATGGCTGGGCCGGCGGGGATGGAGCTCGGAGGGAAGGTGAGCCTGGGAGGCAGAGGCAGGAGCAGTTGCAGGTACAGCAGAGAACGGGACGGGGGCTAAAGCTGCTGCTGCTGAGGGGGCAGCCACCGATGGGGCGCCGGGCACCTGCAAGCCGGGGGGGCGGGTCTCGCACCTGGTGCAGAGGCCAAGCGAGCTGAAGCCGAGGGCTGGGGGCGCAGCCGCCTGTGGCCGAGGGGTGGCTGGTGGGGCTGGCTCGGTTGCCAAGGGCTCCAGGCCCCCGTCTCTAACCTTGTGCCGCCCGCCTTTGCTTCCTTCCAGCACCTCGGCGCCTCGGGGCTGCCCGGGACGCGCTGAGCCGCCGGGCTGCGCGCTGAGCCGCGGAACCTGCCCGCCCCGGGCCCGCGCGGAATAGGCGGCAGGATGTGGAACCAGCGCGGCTCGCCGAACTCCAGCGCGCGCGTCCCGGACTACGAGAACGACACCTGGCCCGAGTACCCCGTGCACCTGTTCCCAGCCCCGGTGCTGACGGGCATCACGGTCACCTGCATCCTCCTTTTTGTCGTTGGGATTCTAGGCAACCTCATGACCATGCTGCTGGTGTCCAGGTTCCGAGACATGCGGACTACGACCAACCTCTACCTGTCCAGCATGGCTTTCTCCGACCTGCTGATCTTTCTCTGCATGCCCCTGGATCTCTTCAGGCTCTGGCAGTACCGACCCTGGAACTTCGGAGACCTCCTCTGCAAGCTCTTCCAGTTCGTCAGCGAAAGTTGCACTTACTCCACCATCCTCAACATCACAGCCCTGAGCGTGGAGAGGTACTTCGCCGTCTGTTTCCCCCTCAGAGCAAAAGTAGTGATCACCAAAGGGAAAGTCAAGCTGGTCATCCTGGTCCTCTGGGCAGTGTCCTTTGCAAGCGCTGGACCTATTTTTGTCTTGGTTGGGGTTGAGCACGAGAATGGAACGAACCCCTTGGACACCAACGAGTGCAGAGCGACGGAGTATGCGATCAAATCAGGGCTGCTCACCATCATGGTCTGGACCTCCAGCGTCTTCTTTTTCCTGCCTGTGTTTTGCCTGACTGTGCTTTACAGCCTTATTGGGAGGAAAATCTGGAGGAGAAAGAGAAAGAACATGGGACCAAATACCTCTGTCAGGGACAAGAACAACAAACAAACTGTGAAAATGTTAGGTAGGACTTTATATTAATTCCATGTTACTGTTGGGCGTGTGTGTGTCAGAGAGAGAGACATTGATGGTGCTTTTAAGTGGTCACTAAAAGTGAAGTATTTATCGACCATTTGTACGATATGGTTAAAGTTTATAGTAGCAATATAACAAAACGCGTCACTGTCTGACTTATACCCGCGTCTTGTGCAAAATACTTGGGCAGATATTAATATATCAACCTCTGATATTGAAAAGAATAATCATGAAAAATATGAATATTACAATCACTATTACACTGAAAATTCCTGAACCTCTTTGTGAATAAGTTAAAGGTACCAAATGCCAGCTCAAGGAGGATTTGTATTTATCCATAAAACCAAACCCTTCTGAAAGCATGACATCTGGCTACAGGGGAGCTAAACGAATAGATAGATGCATGTAGAGAATTATGAGAATGTCAATTTATTTAAGCCTATTGAAGAAAACTAACAAATATAGTTAATTAATGTAATGAAAACTAAAGTTCTTACTAAGGAATATTCTCTTTTAGACTCTGTGATTCTGCTCCCATTGAACTCAATGGCAAAACTCCCAGAACAAGAACAAGTCATTAGCCCGTCATTTTTAATTTAGTATGTTTAAATATTTTCAGTAAAATAATATTTGCTTGTAAAATATTAACCTTAACATACAGATGGACACATCTTTAACCCTAAAGATCTGACCCCATAAGCACTTAATGTCAGTGAACAGGCATCCCATATACAGACTAGATCCACTAACACAGAAAAAGGTAACCCTTTCTGGCACCAACAGTTTGAAAAAAATTACCATCAGTTTATTGGTAGAAAATTACAAATTCTTGTATTATTCTAGCAGCATTGATCCTGTGCAAGTAGTCCTTTCACATGTGAGTAATCCCAGTGATTTCAGTAGATCTATTCATGTAGGTAACTTTTTTCTCACATGAATAAGGTTTTGCAGGAGACAGCCCGACCTTACTAAATTCAACTAAGTTGGAGTTATTGGCCAAACAGCTGCACAGTGTGGCTGCAATAGGCCTCGTGTATCTAAATTATTAACTGTATCTGATTGTTTTATTCATATTTTTTTAAATTTACTAGGCAACCACAAGATGTGTGATAAAAGCTGTGAGATACTTTGTGTACCTTCAATTACATTTTAGGATCGATAGAATACTTCAGAGAGTTAGGCATTACCCTGGAAGTAACTCACTACTTACATTTTTGTTTCCTGATCTCAATTTTCAGAATTATGAATTTTTGCTTATTACAGGAAGAAAACCCTCCTTACCTCATTTCCATATTTATATTCCTAAAAGTTTAAATATACCAATTTACAATTCTAAATTAATTACCTCAATCCTAAAGTGCTGCAGCAAACATTAATAATATTTCAAACACCTTACTTCACAGCACATCAGAGAATGAAAGGACTGTGGCTAGAATCTTTTATTGGACCAACTTCTGTTGGTGAGTGAGACAAGCTTTCAAGCCACACAGCACTCTTCTTCAGGTTCAAACTCTTGTCCCTCTCACCAACTGAAGTTGGTCCAATATTTCCTCCCATACCTTGTCTCTCTAATATCCTGGGACCGACACAGCTACAGTTACACTGCATGTGGCTAGAATGTCGTTTAACAGAAAGACAACATTCTCTACCTGATGAAAATCTAATGAAGGAACTCAATAATACAAGGTGTGTAATTCCCTCAGCTTCCATTTACTTGAATTTTCTGTTTAGAATTTCAGTTGGACAGCTTTAAAGCCTTACCAGTTCTGGAGCTGCAAATAAAAGAAGAGTAAAGGCCAACAATTCAAAATTATCAAAAGACAAAGTTAGGCTTCTATATCCATATTCAAGGACCTAAAAAAGTTGTCTGGCTTTCAGACATGCCTAGCACCCACTGATCCCAGTAAAATCAATAGAACTAAGCACCTTTGAAGAGGCTAAATATGGATCAGCATACCTAACTTCAATCCAGTCAAGCTGATTTTTCATACGTACGTACCTTATTTTTGAAAATGTTGGCCTTGGTTTATAATAGTAACTCTGATTCCTTAAGACTTGGTGAGGGAAATATTACTGTCCCATTTTACAAATGGGGACTCCAAGGCAGAAGCTAGTTAAATGGTTTTCCTGAAATCAAGCGCTGTCAGCAGAGTTGGGAGACTATGATTTCTCGCTGTATGTTCATTTAAGCATAGGAATCCTCTTTTGAATGTTTTGTGAAAAGCTGCTGATAATTATCTCCTTTCCATTGCTTTTCAGTCACACTTTATAAATATTATTTCAGCCATGGCACGACACACCGAATAAGTCCTGGCCCCACTGACGTCAGTGGCAAAACTCCCATTAAATTCAGTGGGGCTGGGATCTTATCCAGATAGGATAATAAACAAAATGAGTTTTCTGGTAAAATCAAATAAGTTAACTACTGTACCTAATGAAAAGGCTGTTAAAAACTCTGTCCTGAAATTCTTGTGTCTTTTTTGTGTGTGAATAGGGCTATTCAAAACAATTAAAAAAGTACTTTTGAAACAATAATGCGTGATGAACCGATAGAAAATATTCCTCACTTCCTAGGAAGTGTAGAAAGCAAAATGGGCAAGAGCTCAAGTTTTCAGATACAATTTTTTAGCTTTGCTCTTCTTAGGGTAACTCGTTCTCAAGAGCAATATATAAGCCAGAAGGTTCATAGGATGGATTATGCTTGTCTCAGTGGCTTTTTTTATTGTCTTTCATTATCTTGCGGATAAATCTTCCACAGCTCCAGATTAATTTTCCTTTACTTTGAGTCCTTTGTCCAGATTCAATATAGCTCTATGTCCTTATACTTTTAATGATAAATTGCAGTTCTAAAGCCATCAGTTATATTTATGAGCTTTGTTAAACACTGTGTATGTTACTCTTAATGTCAGTGTTTTCTTCACTATATTGTTCCTGCAATCCTGTTTTAGCAAAAAACTCAAAGTGATGTAGTTGAAAACTATTGTACACTAAACTCAGCTGTGATTTTTATATTAAATATGGCTATGTATTTTACTATATTATTGTTATTGAGATATATAATCTACTTTAATAATGTAGATATTAATTTAGGAAAAACAAATACAAAAAAAACCCAAATAAATTATGATCAGCTTTTTACTTTATGCAAATCAGATTCTTTAAATTTCACTAGTATTAAAGAAGTATAAGTACATTTAATTTTAAATGACCTATAGTTTTAATATCCTTCTGCTGTTTCCATTTCAGCTGTGGTGGTGTTTGCTTTCATACTCTGCTGGTTGCCTTTTCATGTAGGACGATATTTGTTTTCCAAATCCTTTGAAGCCGGATCCTTGGAGATAGCTGTGATCAGCCAGTACTGCAACTTGGTATCCTTCGTCCTCTTCTACCTTAGTGCTGCCATCAACCCTATCCTGTACAACATTATGTCTAAGAAGTATCGAGTCGCCGCTTGCAGGTTGTTTGGACTCAAAGCACTCCCAAAGAACAGATTCTCTGTTACAAAGCAGGAACATTCTTGTGCTTGGACAGAATCTAATGTGATTACATGACAACCTATATCAAGTGCTAAAGCATCACTTACCAATATCACACAGAAAGCCATAACGAAAGAGAAAGATATTCAAAGCAAAATGTAAAGCAGTATTTCTGTTCATCTTTGGGGCTTGCTAAAAGATATGATGTAGACAATTAAAGGTAAGAAAAATGAGTTGAGCACTGATCAGATAACAGGTGATCCATGCTTACAGAACTCTAGTATTATTTTCCTGCAGCTTTTGGTGCCTATGATTTTATATGAAGAGACTGGCAAGGGAGCTGGGCTTTACCATTAAAAAGCAGGATGCAACCCTGTCCACCTTACTTATGTGACTTCATTGGGAGCTAAGGAAAGCAAGATTTGTCCCGTGATAACCCACATGTCAATGGAATCAGGATAGCAATCAGATCAACTTCATCGAGAGTTTTGCCTAAGTAAAGATGAGGCCCTAGAAGTAGTTTAATTCAGCTGCCTTTTGCAGGTAAACATTGAATTTGTTGTGCTATGCCATAATCATGGTCAAAAGCATTCAAGAAGAAATGATTTATAAAAGAGAAAGGAATAAAAGTGGGAAAGTTTTAAACATGCTAAAAATCAGTGGCCTTCAGATCATGTCAGAACAGAAGGGAAATAAAAACAATACCTTAGGCAGAACTGCCTTACAAAGCAATTAGGGCAGTACTGATTTTTTTTTTTAATGTATCAGTGTGGCAAGGACAGTATTGACATCAGAATCACAATGATGTAGTAAGGAAAACTATTGAATGCAATCCCCACCAAAGTGATCTTTTAAAGAAGAAATATTCCTTAGCATGGTATTTTTTTCCCACTAAAAACATTAAATCGCAAATCTCACCAAAATGCAATTGAGAAGATAGCTATATCATCCACACAGTTTCTTTGGCTTGATTGTAAGTATCTTGATGTCTTTGAACTTGCAAGCTTTATTGTTTTAATATTGTAACAAATCTGTGACTCGCTAGGAACTGTCCATTTGTCACTGTGCTGAATACCATGGCCACTCAGAACTTGGTTACAGGGAGGGTAATTAACCATTGGAATGAACAATTTACTAAAGGTCATGGTGGACTCTCCATCACTGGCAATATTTAAATCAAGATTGGATGTTTTTTCTTAAAAAATATGTTCTAGGACTTATTTTGGGGCAGTTCTATAGCCTGCTATATACAGGAGGCCAGATCAGATGGTCAGATCAGATCACAATGGTCCCTTCTGTAAATCTATGAAACTCCTGTCCCAAAAGCACAGCTCCCTTTCATCTAAAGAATATCAGTTTGCTGTTACCAGTATAGTGCCTATGACACACAGCTGAGCAGTTCTGATTCCATCCAGTAGAGAGCAGTGATAAACATATATACAGAGTTGCTGATCTTTAAAACCCTTGAATTCCATTGATTTTTGTAACTCAGGTCTCTTTTTCCAGTACTGTCCATCTTTTATGCTGTATGCATGTCCTGTACTGCCTCTGCCGTTATGTAGGCTTATACAATCTAATAGCATGCATGTGGAATTTATACTTATTTTGTTTCTTGTATTTATTACTGGTTGGCCCATAGCTTGCTCCACTTAATGAATTATTTGTTTTGTCCAAAATTCCTTTAATGATAATGAGCCATATTCTGCTCTTTTATACCTCCAGTTAATGGAACAGCTCGGGTGTATTTGGCCTAGTCTGTATCTACTGTATGTTTTGCATATAGATTGTTTGTTTGAAAAGCATTAAAGTTAAGACTGCTTCTTTTGGGATGTGACACCTGAGTCCATTTTGTGGCCTGATCCTGCACTTGCTGAAGCCAGTGAGCATCTTTACTGTGAAGTAATTGGGTGAAAATGTATAGGTGAAGAGACAAAAGCAGCTTAGGGTTTATAACCATCAAAGATGCAAAGGGTTAACAAATTAAAAACTCAAGAGTGAGGCAAGCCTCTGACTGTTTGACACCAGTTCATGTTCCATTAGTATGAGACAAGCAGGTAATTGACAGACTAGACCAGAGGTGGGCAAACTACAGCCCGCAGGACCATCCTGCCTGGCCCCTGAGTTCCCGGCTGGGGAGGCTAGCCCTGGCCCCGCCCCCATTGTTTCCCCTTCCCCGCCGCTATGCCACCGTGTGGGCAGCGCTCTGGGTGGCAGAGCTACGCATTCCTGCTGAGCAGAGCGGAAGCATGTTTGGGTCCAGCTGGCGTGGCAGCCAGACATGCTGCTCTGCATGCTCTGCTCGGCATGGTAAGTGGGCCAGGGCCAGGGTGTTATATAAGGGGCGGAGGGTCCTGGGGGGGGCAGTCAGGGGACAGGGAGCAGGGGGTGGTTGAATGGGGCAAAGGTTCTGTGGGGGGGGTGGTTAAGGGATGGGGAACGGGGGGGTTCAATAGGCATGGGTTCCCAGGGGGCCTGTCAGAGAGCGAGGTGTGGATGGAGTCGGGGCAGTCAGAGGACTGGGAGCAGGGGGGTTGGATAGGGGGTGGGGTCTCGGGAGGGGGCAGTTAGGGGTAGGGGGTTCCTGGGAGGGGGCAGTTAGGGGACAAGGAAAAGGGGGTTGGATGGGTCAAGTGTTCTGAAGGGGGCAGTCAGGGGGTGGGAAGTGAGAGGAGGCAGATAAGGGGTGGGGGCCAGGCTGTTTGGGGAGGCACAGCCTTCCCTAGCAGGCCATCCATCCAGTTTTGCAACCCCAATGTGGCCCTCGGACCAAAAAGTTTGCCCACGCCTGGACTAGACTGTAGAATTGTCTTTGAGCTGGTCTCTAGCAGCATTTCTGCTTTGTTGATTTTTTTCATTTTTCTGTTGAGAGACAAACAGGGTTCTGGTTAGATGCATCATACAACTCAGGGAAATGAGAAAGTTGGGGATCTTGAAAAGACTGTAAAGATATTATCTGCTCACAAACTATGTTACTCTGTGTATGAATGGAACATACCCATAAACATTTCTAAATTTAACTGTGTCTGATAGTATTATGCGTGGACAGAAAATGTAATACATTTATGAGAAACTTTCCAGTACTACTGTTTACACTATTTGGGGAGGGATGAGAATTAGAAAAATTTCTAATGTGTTGCTTTTATTCCCAAGGTAAAATATAATTATTGCTCAGATTCATTACTTAGCATAAATAACTTCTTGCAAGTAAAGTTTGAGCCTGAGTCTCATTACACTAAAGCCACTTTACATTGCCAGAACGTGGTAAAGTGGCCTTAGTGCAAATAAGAATAAGGCCTGGTCTACACATAATTTTTATCCCATTATAACTATTTCAGTTAGGATGTGATTCTTTATAGTGAAATTGTTATACTGGTAAATCCCTTAGTGTGGACACAGTTATACTGGTATAATAAAGGTTTCTTTTACTGGCATGGCTATTTCCATTCCTTTACAGAAATAGCTCTACCAACAGAAAGCATATTTATATCAATATCACTGAATCCGTATGTGGGGGGTGGGTGGGATTGTATCGCTTCAACTGTACCAATATAGTTAAATTTTTGTGTGTAGACAAGGCCCTGAGACCCTAACTTTTGAATCACAGATGTCAGGAATGATGGTTGTAATGAAAAAGTCTGGCATTAATAATAGGGTTGTGTTATTTGAGGAAATACTGGAACACCATTATTTCAAGGGAAATAGGAACTGCCAGACTGGATGAGACCAATGGTTCTTGAGGTAGTCCAAGTATCCTGTAACCAAACGTGGCTAGTACCAGATGCTTCAGAAAAGGTGCAGCTCACCCTCCACCCTGCCCCCGGTGTGGATGAATAAGGAATAGCTTGCCCATTGGGAGAGTCACTGCCTAGACCAGGACAGGTAGGCTATGTCTTCACTGAAGAAAAAAAAAAGGTAGGTTTCTAAATTGATACAGCATTCCCCAGGTAAAATCTAGTGGAGAGAAAGCACAGGTAGTTTTTACTTCAGTGTAGCTCATTGAGGCCAGTCCTAGGAGCACAGTATAAGGTTAATGAGTTAATAGGTACCTGTGCCATGTCTAGGATTTTACATCAGGATAATTATCTCAGACTAACTCTCAGTATAAAAAAGCCACCATCTTTTGCAGTGAAGACAAAGCCTTAGTTGTTGGCTTATGTCCTGAAGCACGAGATAAGAAATCTGAAAAGAAGAACTTATTTCAAATACCATTAGAAGGGAAAGTAGCTTAAAATTCTTTAAAAAACCAAAGCAGCATCACGTAATAATTTTTCAAACAGCAAATGCAGCTGTATCTCTGAAACCCTCTTAGCCATGGAGTTAGTGAAAAAGAAGAGCATTACTGAGTGGCAGAGTATAGCATACAGATGACACAGCAGAAAGCAATCTTGGGCTTGATCTACATACCCCAATTGACATAGCTATACCAGCAAAACATTAGCATTAATAAAGCTCCTTGCCTCTAGTTAATCCACAGGCGGAGCAGGAGGATCCCACTGCATCTGCTCAGCGGGAAGCAAACTTTGCCATTCCAAATGGAAACATTTCCAGGAAACGCAATGAGTTGAAATTTGCTGCATTTTAACTCCCCTATCTGAGAAGAACCCACATAGGGAGCAATTTGCCCATTAGACTGAAGGTTCATTCATTAAATGATATAGCATTAAAATGCTTTTCTAGCTCTACATTGTCTATCATAGTTTCACAAATAATGAGGAAAAATTTGCCTGCATTTTATTTCTCAGTGGCAGGTTAAATTGGTGATGAAATAGGTCCCAAGCACTTTACTGGAAAGCTTCATTGATTTTATGCATGTACCTTTCATGAACTCAAACACAGGACAGAAAAACATGTCCTATTGTATTGTGGCCAAAAGTATTCCACAAGAATAACACTTAAATATCAAATTGCATAAATAGGCATTCAGAAATAATATGACAGTGGTTTATGTGTCAGATGGACTTGGGAGTGTAGTTGCTTTCCAACATACTGTGGCTGTAAACACAATCAAGAGAAGCAAAACCTAAACAGTAAAGTTGATGCTGCTGAGCGTACACTAGGATTTGGCTGCAATATAGCTTTGCAACACAAATTAGTCAGTGCTCAAATAAAAATGAAAATTTTCATTTTAACAAATTTCAATTATTATTGTTGTTTGTTAATGATGTTTATTACAGTAGTGCCTAAAGGCTAACCAGGAATGCAGCCCAATTGTTTTAGGCTCTGTGAAGACAGTCCCTGCCCTGATGAGCTTACAATCTAAATAGACAAGACAGACAGGGTGAGGCAAGGGGTGTAACACACAAGCATAGTGAACAATATGGTGGTAGCAAATGTCATGGTAGTACCACAATTTTTTGGGGAGGGGGATAGTTAGGAGGGGATCAGGGAAGGAGGTTGAGGGAGGCAGGCCAGGGGAAAAGAGGTGAAGAAACTGTCAGGATGGGGTAGAGGGCTGGAGCAAACAGCCAATCAGCACAGGGAACAGAAAGTCCAGTCAAAACCGAAGAAGGTTCTAAGCGTCCAAATTTTCCTACTCTGACTGCTTCTGCACCTACCTGCTGGAGTTTCTGGCTGGTTTCTGTCTGTTGTTTTCCCCCAAGTCAGGTTGAGGGGGTATGGGGGAGGGCAAACACCACCTGGGAGCCTAATACACTCAGAGGGTGGTTGCCTCTGCACAGTCCTGGGTCTACCAGGAGGGGTGGCTCTGGCTGGTCCCCATTAGTATAATTCTTTTTTTCCTATTGGGGAAACAGAATCACACATGAACCTTATGGGTTAAGTGCTTTATTTACATCCAAATTTTCTATCTTAGGTATCTCTATGGCTACATTACTATAGTGTCTGAGCCCCTCACAATCTTCAGTGTATTTATCCTCACTGCCATGGGAGGTACGGCAGTGCTATTAGCTCCATTTTACAGATCATAGGATCATAGATGATTAGGGTTGGAAGAGACCTCAGGGGGTCATCTAGTCCAACCCTCTGCTCAAAGCAGGACTAACCCCAACAAAATCCTCCCAGCCAGGGGTTTGTCAAGCGAGGCCTTAAAAACCTCTAAGGATGGAGATTCCACCACCTCCCTAAGTAACCCATTCCCTTGCTTCACTACCCACCTAGAGAAATAGTTTTTCCTAATATCCACCCTAGACCTCTCCCACTGCAACTTGAGACCATTGCTCCTTGTTCTTTCATCTGCTACCACTGAGAACAGCCTACCTCCATCCTCTTTGGAACCCCTCTTCAGGTAGTTGAAGGCTGCTATCAACGGAGAACTGAGCTATGGAGAAACCAAGTGACTTGCCCAAGGTCATGGGGGAAAGTCTGTGGCAGAGCTGAGAACTGAACCTGGATCTTGCAAGTGCCAGGCTAGTGGCCTCACCACCGGACAAGTCTTTCTTTTGACTAAGGCTGCTGAGATATATTAAAAAACAAAACCAAGTGCTGATAAACATTAAACCCTTGACTGTTGTCATGTGTGGGGCCAGACATTCAAGGGAGATCAAAGTCAGATTTCCAAGTACTCACAACCGACACCCTCTGTCAAATTTTCTCCCATTTAGGCACCTGAATAAGGGTCACATTTTCACAAGTGCTTAGCACCCAACATGCTCTGCTGCTTTGAAACCTGGCCACTTATTTAGGTGTTGAAACAGGAACAGAGCATTGCTGGGAGCCTGATGCGAAGTCCGTAAAGGCTATCCTGCTTCTGCTGGAATGTTCTTGCCTCTGGTCATACCACCTCAGGCTACAATGGTGCCAGCTTTTAAAAAGTTGGGCATTTCTGACCTTACCTCCAAGCCACAATTCTCCCCCTGCTTCCTTCTAAGAAGTAAAATATGTTACTTCTGGCTTATACCAGGCATATATTTCCATACATCCCCCTGCTCATCCAGGCTGACTCAATTACTCTGCACTGAATTTGGGGAGGTGATATGGAGTCACGCTCTTCCCATTCTGACCACCTGTTCCAAGGAGGAAGTAAGCAGGTCTGTAGCCCTGTTAACTCAAGCATATCTGGACCCAAGGTAATATGTAAGGGAGGTTCTTATTCCCTTTTATTCAACTGCACAGGCATACAGCCCAAGTCACAGAGTAGCCCTATGTAAAGGCTGAAGTACACCAATAAAAGATTTTATTAAATAATTTGATACAGGCAATTTATTTTCATTATTATGGAAGAACTTCTCTGTGCTGCCATGCTCCATTAAATTCATCACAGTGAACATTACATTAGCATATCAGGTTCTAAGTAGGTGTAAACAAAGGAGAATTTTTTCATTCTAGGGTGCGAGAGACTGCTGAGAACTGTCCTTTATTTGCAAAGATGAAAGCAGCTAGTTTTACTGAACTGCTAACTCCTTGTTTAATGAAGAAGCCTAGACAGCATAGGTTATTCTGATTAAGCAATCTATTTTTTTAAAGGGATTTTATCAGTCTCTGTGGACTCTTTCCCTGACAGTGTGTTCTCTGAGATTCCATCCAGCTCCCACTGAAGTCAATGAGAGTTTTGTGGGATCTGGTCATTGCTGAGAGGTAGAGTGTTGTATATCCATGGACCTCTGGAAATCCACAGACTAGGTTTAAGATTTCCAAATGGGTTCGCACCTCCATTTGAAATTTTTTAGGGTCCACAAATGAAAAAAGGTTCAAAATCACTGTTCTAGGGGGGACACTCTGGTCTTTGGCTGCAAAGTAAAACTAGATAATTAAAACAAGTTCATAAAAACTATGAGGAGTCTGGTTGCACCTTAAAGATGTAACAGATTTATTTGGGCATAAACTGTCGTGGGTAAAAAACCCACTTCTTCAACTGCATGGAGTGAAAATTACAGATACAGGCATAAATATATATTGGCACATGAAGAGAAATTACCTTTTAAGTGGAGAACCAAGGGTTGAAGGCCAATGTGGTCAGGCTGGATGTGGTCCACTCCCAGTAATTGATGAGGAGGTATCAATACCAAGAAAACAAGTTCATGTATTTCTGCATGCACTCAGGACAGCATAACTTATCACTTACACATCTACTGATGTCTTGATAGGTACTTATATATCTGAAGGCCTCATAATCATTAATAGATTTTATTCTCACATCACCTTTGTGAGGTAGGGAAGTATTACCCCATTTTTATGAGAGGCAATCTAAGGCACTGGCAGATTAAGTGGCTTGCACTGGAAATCTGTGGCAGAGGCAGGGATTGAACCTAGGTCTCTTGACTCCCAAAGATGTGCTCAGGAATTTGGTGCATGTACCACTGGCAGATCCCATTGTATATATATACATAACTGAAGTGACACACGCAGTCAGTATTTGTGTGGTCATACAAATGCTTATACATTTGTGTACCCAAGCAAGGGCACACTAGGTGTCCTGTATCCAAACATACATTATGCAGGTGCAATTGCAGGAACTCATACTTCTTTGGAACATCTGGCCTGACATATATTATTTGCCCTCATTTCTCATATCGTAAACATGCTGTTGCAATCAGAGATTACACAGTAATAGCCCAGCAGTAGTATAAACAGTACCTAATATGTATTGGAACATTTTGAAGTTAAGGTTACATCTTTCATGGGATGTAGCATCATTGTTTTTCAGTGATGTTAGGCATTTTTTGGATGTGTCATTTCACTTACATGTGTCCAACATACAATGATCTATTAGAGGGCAGTGGTGTACACATACCACCTCACCCACCTATTCACACTTGGCCTGTACCAGAGTTAAGTCACAGTTCATTCTCAAACCCCCCACAGAAAATATAGAGTTCACGGAAATGTAATGATCTCTTTGGCCAGCTGCTCTACACACTGGAAAACAACTCACGAGAGCTGAGGAGAAACCAAGGATGGTCTGGATCTAGGTTCCATCTGAGCTCAACTCCCAGGACTTGCATGAGAAGGGTTTGTTGGATGAATGGTTATGGCTTGGCCATCTCTGTCTTAAAATCAAGTGGTAGTTTATATTTTTCAGACCCTTGTTGGTCACTTGTTCTGGCTAGAAAAAAACAAACAAACAAACTAAAGGGTGTTGTGGATCCAGATCACCCTTCTATCTCAACCTTCAAAGTTTAGTGTGTGAATGAGATGAGAGTGGATAACTGGTTTCTGTTTTAGCCCATCACAACATATTTAACCTTCCACTCTAAATAAAACAAAAACATGCCATGCTTCTATTATTTGAGCTATGCGGAATCTATGTTAGCTGGCATCATGGCTTCTTTGTGTAGGCCAACAGTTACAGGGTGAGAAAACGACCAAGCTCTTTGGGCAAGTCTGTTTCACTGCAGTAGGGAGCAGGGGATACATACACCCCAACCAGTAACAGCATTTCTTTGAACTACTATAGCTCTTTCTCGCTGAGACTCACAACAGATTCAGCAGAATTCAGTTCAATAGATGGGTGATGCAGACACAGAGGAAAGATATTGCCAGGAGAGGTATAAAGTTTCATCATTGCGTCCATTCTATCCTGTGAGGCACCAGCTACATTGCCATCCTACATATAGCAGAAAAGGAACACTGCACTTGAGAGCATTCAGTCTCTCAAGAATTTTTAAAGAAGCTTCCAGAAGCCATATTTTATACCATGTGTTTCCTTTTATTATCTGGCTCTTTTTCTTCTTGTGACCAAAGCAGAGAAAGTGACTGAAGTCTCACAACCCCCAAATGAAGAAAATGCTTTAAATAAAGTTTGCTTAGTACAAAGAGCGAATGACATTTGAATGTGTTTTTTTCTGAACTACCCATCTTCCAGTACAGAATCTGAGCTGCTGACCATAAGCTAGATGGTGCAGATCAGTGCAGTTCCATCAAAGTCAATGGAGCCATGACGATTAACACCAGCTGAGGATCTGGCCCTGTATGTTCATATATCTTGGGATTTCAGTTACATCCAAATTGGAAGAGAGGCTCATTCCAGGCTTTGGATCTGATTCAGCACCAAAACAATAATTGCACTTTTAAGCTGAGGATTTGAAATCAAAACTCATCCACGCAAAATTCAGTGGTGGGGGTTCAGATTCCAGGTTCCACATTGGTCCCTCTTTAGGTTCCAGAATATCCAAAGCAATTGCTAGTCACGTATTTCTTTCTAAAAGAACCATTTCATTTTTACTAACTCCCCACCCCCCAAGTATGGCTAGATCCCATACTCTCAAAGGACTCAATGTTCTAAGAGACCCTTCCACTGATTGTATCTCCATGTCACTAATACAGCTAGCAGTTACCAATGAAGAGCTAAGGACTGAATGGGCCATGTGGGCTGCATTCCTCCCCTGCCCTGTAGCTGATCCCTCTAGGCTAGTTTGCAAGCACAACACCTACAAGCAACTTGCCTTCCTGCTCTCATTTGTGACTGAGGTGGAGGACTTCTGTCATAGCTTTTCTACTCAGATCTGAACCTTAGAGTTCAGAAAATAAGTTGCTAGCATGAAACCTCCAAGCTTAATTATCAGCTTGGATCTTATAGCACTGCCACCAGCCAAAAATTCCAGTGTTTGGCTCACTCTGGTCTCCCCAAAACCTTCCCTGGGGGACCCCAAGACTCAGATGCCCTGAGTCTCACAACAAAGGGAAATACCCCACTTCCCTTCCCCCTCTTTACCTCGCTCCCAGCGTCCCTCGCTGGGTTACCGCTGGAGATACTGTCACTTAAACTCCTTGAATTACAAAACCGAGAGGACCATATCACCTTCCCCTCCTCTCTTTTCCCCCCCAGTCTCTTCCCTCAGAGAGACGTATAACCTGGCACAGAGATCCTATCCCCTTGAGCCTCAACTAGAAAGAAAATCAACACAGTTTTAAACAGGAAAGCTTTATATAAAAAGAAGAAAAAGACTACAAATGGTCTCTGTATCAAGATGACAATATACAGGGTCAATTGCTTAAAGAAAAAATGATAAACAGCCTTATCCAAAAGAATTACAATTTAAACATTCCAGCAATTACATACATGTAAATACAAAAACAATATAAAACCTATATTGTCTTATACCTGTACTTACAATTGGGAAACAGAAGATTAGAAAACCTGAAGGTAGAAGATCCTCTCTCAGAGCGAGAGAGCACAGAGCAGAGACACAGACAAAACACACACCCAAAATTCCCTCCCTGACTTTGGAAAATGCCGGTTTCCTGATTGGTCCTCTGGTCAGGTGTTTGGTTCCCTTTGTTAACCCTTTACAGGTAAAAGAAACATTAACCCTTAGCTATCCATTTATGACACTTCAGTCTCTGGCATTTTTCATCTGCATTAAATGCAAATTAATCCGGCATTTGTCTTTGAATAATTCCTCCTCTGGAAGATAAAATTTTTTTCTTCCTCCTTGTGATTTTTCCATCATATCTCCCTTTATCTCAAGCTGCTCACATAATGAGATTGATTAACACGTATTCTGAGAATATATTGATTTGTTTTTTTGCAGAAGTCCAGGTAACACAGTATTATGAAGAAATCCCAGCAAGTTTAGTATAGGGTATGTTGCCAGGCCCCATTTGTTTATTGGGGGTCCAACTTCCCCATCTGGCTTTTTTTAGTTTTTATTAACTAAAAACTAGGTTGAATTAAACTTGTTGAAGTTGGTGGAGGTAGCAGCTGCCTTTCATTCAGGACAAATGTCAAAAGCAATCCAGCGCCTTTATAGAATAGAGAGCTGAAACAAAAGCAGCCTCCACCCAAAACACAAGGCACAAACAAGGCATCTATGGGCAGAGGGATTTTTCCAGGTGGTGGAGGTGTGTTTGTCTATATGTACATGAGAAGTGGGAGAAATAGCAGAGAAGCTGAGAGAGAAACAGTAGAAAGCCAAGGACACAAGAAGAATGTGGCCCTGAGACAAAGTCTAGAGAGAAGACTTTTGGGGCTGAGTGCTGGCTGAAAGGGGCTCAGAACAGTGAGGAAAGACACTATCTCTTGCTGACTGATTCCATGCTGTATGCATGGAAACAGGATTTTATATTTGTAAATGAACAGAACTGCATTAAAGGAACACCTGGCTCCATCATCAATGTCTTCTCTTAACTGAAACAACCCACCAGATTCCAAAGTTTGGCTAAGGAGTAACATTAATATAGTGCCACAGACAGGGCTGGTGCTACCATTTAGGCAAACTAGGCGGTTGTCTAGTGCACCAAGATTTGGGGGCACCAAAAAGTGGCGCCCCCCGCAAATGTTTAAAGCCGTTTCAGCGGCCGCTGTGCTGAGCCCCCGCCAGTGCCACTGGCAGCCCAGGGGTTCCACCACGCAGTCGCTGCTTCACTTTTCCTGCCTCCCAGGCTTGCTGCACCAATCAGCTGTTTGGCACAGCAAGCCTGGGAGGAGAATTAAAGCGGGAGCAGCGTGCTCGGGGAGGACACGAAGCAAAGGTGAGCTGGGGTGGGGAGGTACCACACGGCTCCCCGGGCCAGGGTTGGGGAGTTGCCTGTAGGGGGGCACCTCAGGGCAGGGGGGGAGCTGCCGCTGCGGGGGAGGTGCCTCAGGGCAGAGGCGGGGGGAGCTGCTGCAGGTCTAGGGGGGCGCAAGGTGGAAGTTTCGCCTAGGGTGCAAAACTTCCTTGCACCGGCCCTGGCCACAGAGATGCATTCACAGTGCAGAACAAAGGGATAAAGACATCTAGAAGAAATCAGGGTGACCATGAGCTTTCAGAACGAATGTAAACTTCACTTCTTTGACCTATCAGCCCCACAAGTGCTAACTGGGAAAGAGAGAAGCACAGAACATTTCTAAGACACTCACAGGCTACTGTGATGAGAGTAGTATAAATACCTAGCTACCCAGACAGATTTATTCAGAGGACAAGCACAGCATAGGCAACAGCAGTGTAAGCTTCACTACAGTATCCTGCCAAGTGCCTCAGTCCTACTCTCATGGGGCCACCTGAATGGAGAGAGAACTTAGCTTGGGGAGGTGAGGAAACAGATTGACAGAGCGAGATGGATACCCAGAAGTCACCTATCACAGGACAGGCCCAACAAGGAAAATAACAGAACACCACTGGCCATCACAGATAGCCCCCAGCTAAAACCTTTCCAGAACATCATCAACGATCTACAATCTATCCTATCTACAACCTATCCACTCTCACAGACCTTGGAAGGCAGGCCAGTCCTCACTTACAGACAGCCCCCCAACCTGAAGCAAGTACTTACCAGCAACTACACACCACACTATAGAAACACTAACCCAGGAACCAATCTCTGCAACAAACCTCGTTGATAACTCTGTCCGGATATCTATTCAAGGGACACCATCACAGGACCTAACCACATCAGCCATATCATCAGGAGCTAGTTCACTTGCACATCTACCAGTGGCGGCTCTAGACATTTCGCCACTCCAAGCACGACGACATGCCACGGGGGCTGCTCTGCCGGTCACTGGTCCTGCAGCTCTGGTGGACCTCCCACAGGCATGCCTGCGGAGGGTCCGCTGGTCCCGTGGCTTCGGTGGAACTCCAGCAGGTGTGCCTGCGGATGGTCCGCTGGTCCTGCGGCTTCGGTGAAGCAGACCCTCCGCAGGCATGCCGTCGAAGGCTGGCTGCCTGCTGCCCTCTTGGCAACCAGCAAAGCACCCCCCACGGTATGCCGCCCCAAGCACGTTCTTGGCGTGCTGGGTCCTGGAGCCACCCCTGACATCTACCAATGTGATATATGCCAGCATGTGCCAGCAATGCCCCTCTGCCATGTACATTGGCCAAATCGGACAGTCTCTATGCAAAAAAATAAATGGACACAAATAAGACATTAAGAACTGTAACATTCAAAAACCAGTAAGAAAGGACTTCAATCTCCCTGGACACTTAATAACAAACTTAAAAGTGGCAATTCTTCAGCAACAAAACTTCAAAAACAGACTTCATTGAGAAACTGCAGAACTGGAATTAATTTGCAAACAGGACACCATCAAATTAGGCCTGAATAAAGACTGGGAGTGGCTGGGTCACTACAAAAAGTAATTTTCCCTCCACTGATACTCACACCTTCTTGTCACCTGTTGGAAATGGGCAATATCCACCTTGATTGCATTGGCCTTGTTAGCACTACAAAAGTAATTTTCCTTCCCTTGATATTCACCCCTTCTTGTCAACCATTGAGAACAGGCCACTTCCACCTTAATTGAATTGGCCTTGTTATCACTGACCCCAACCTGGTAAGGCAACTCCCATCTTTTCATGTTCTGTAATATTTATACTGCTTACTATATTTTTCACTCCATGCATCTGATGAAGTGGGTATTAGCCCATGAAAGCTTATGCCCAAATAAATTTGTCAGTCTCTAAGGTGCCACAAGGACTCCTCATTGTTTTTGCTGATATAGACTAACGCAGCTATCACTCAATCCTATTATTTATACTGTGAGCTCTTTGCTGGAGGGTCTGTCTCTCATTGTGTGTGTGTGTGTGTACAGCACCTAGCGCAATGTGGCCCCAATTTCAGGTGGAGTCTTTAAGCACTGCCATAACACAAATAATAATAAATAATGTACAGTATTGACAGGCTGGGAGTCAAACGATCAGGTGACCTGGCTTGTCTGATTTGAAAAAGAAAAACTGGTACTGGGAATAAATTGGCCCAAACTTAACTACCTAGGTATGGCTTGAATGCTGCCTCATTATCATTCACCACCATTGCTAGAGTGTAAAGAAAAAAAACAACCCTCAGCAATGGGAAGAGGAGAAAAGACACAGAGGAGAGGACAGGATGTCACTCCTGTTTTTTTTTCTCACATGTATATTGATTTTCACATTGTTAGAATGTTGTACATCAAAATGAAAGCATTACACAGGCTCAGAGGAGTCTAAAGCAATCAATCATTCATGCTGCTCTTTGCTATACAGATTCATTCACACAAGCTGTCTAGTCCTCTGAATTATCCTTCACGCAGGAGGAGGGGAATAGAATCTATACAGTACTTTAACCATTTGCTGCAGCTAGTATAGAATACCAAAATCCCTAAAGCACATAACGGAAGTAAAATTAACACCTTGACCTTAATATGGAGAACTACAAAAGAGAGCAAAAGGCATCTTGCAAAATCCACATTCTCTATGAAAATTAATTAAGCCAGTATTCAAGTCAGCCACTGGTTCAAATCCATCTCAAACTGATAGCAGCTAAATATTGTTACCATTCAGTGGTTGTAGGGTCACCTGTGTGAAATTAGCTGTGTTATGGCAGGTGTCACCAGGTGGCGCTGCTACATGTAGTCTAATTTTTTTTTTTTTTTTTTTTTTTTTTTTTTACTTAGTGTGTTAACAAATTTCAGCCTTGGGAAGACATGCTGCCTGGTGCTAGTTTTGATTACGCAAAGTTCTGGTTAGAGGGAACTGTGTGAGTAGAAGGGGAGTTTGCTCTTTGTCATGGCCTCAGATTGGAGTCAGTTCTTGAGGCACAGCTGCTTTCTGGGAACTAAGCAAGAGTGTTAGGCTGAGATTGCTGAACGAAGGGATTCCCAGTGTACTGGTTGACCACCTCTGTTCCAGGACCGCTGTATATGTATAAATACCACAAATTACACATACCTAGATGCCACCCTACTGATTTCTTCTCCACCATAAAAAACAACAACCTGCAAGGTTCCAGACATCTGTTGCTACTCAGAGAGCAGCTGGTTGCCCCAGGCAATGATATAGCAGACAGATATTCAGTCACCCAAGCTGGCATTTTTGCTGGCAAAATCAATAGAAAGGCTGTAGATTTGAAAAAATGCATATCTGACTCCTACCTTCTCACCGTAGAATGCGTGGGCTTGATTCTGATCTCAATATACCAGTGTAAATCAGGAATAACTTTGTTAGCATTAATGGATTTACACTGGTGTAAGTGAGATCAGAATCAAGTCCAGTCCCTCCAGTCCAGGGTTGGGGCACGCTGGAGAAGCAATATGAAGACATTTGCACTGTCACTACCCATGCTGTACTCTGGAGGTCTCCAGTGTGATCATCCCATCTTCGCTTTCAAAAGGACTAAATTCATTTATTTCTTACTTCAAGGGTTGGGAGGAGGAGCACAAAGAACTCAGGACTACATGGTGAACTATGTGTAACTAACCCCTAATAAAAACTATATATTGAATAGATAGCCACTGAAGGCAGAGCAAACTACATACTGAGCCAGAGCCCAGTTTGAAGCACAGATCTTTAGCACCACAGATGAAACATTGTAGGATACTACAACCAACCGGTGATCTCACACATGGTTCAGCTCACAAATCCAGGTTTGTTTCCTGCCTCCCTCCCTTTGTGTTAGCCTCAATGCACTCTGGTAACCATTTAGCATGCATTGTACCCCAGAGAGTATCTATCTTTTGTAAACTGTAAACACAACTTTGAATTCAACAGCACTAGCTTTAATTTAGTGGCACATTGCCAGCAGAGGGTATTATCCACCGCTAATATTGAAATATGCAAAGTTGGTTAGTTATTTAATTTGCGAATTTAGTGATTGGCTCTCAAACATTCTGTGGACAGAAAATGGAGATAAATTTAACACGTAAATTATTCATTCTGAATGATTTGCTCAGCTCTATTCAAATATTAATCCCCACAACACCCTTGTGGGGTATTTTGTTGTTAGTCCAATTTTACTAGTGGAGAATAACAGCTCCCATATGAAAGAAAGTGAGGAGGAAATGCTAGCGAAATTTCCAGGAAGCCGCATTCACAAAGCACACGGAACAAACTGGACAGGGTATTAACTTTATAGTAATGCTAATATGCACTGTAAATAAAAGCATTGATTGTCCCTAGTGCCAAGACATCAATGTTAATACCAAGTCTAATAATCAATATAAATACACAAACTAACAAATAGCACATTCGCCTAAATAACAGTAGATCACAGATAGCTACATCTTTGCACTTGAAAATAACTAGTGGAACTTTGGATTTTTTTCTATCTTACCCAGCCAAGAATCTGTAGACTGTCAGAGGATGGGTGCCAAGAGTAGGGACTTAAGGGATCATTTGAACTTACTGTATAGATCTGAAGAGCTGGACTTTTCAGGGAGTCTCTGATGAGATTGTGCTCATCCCTGTGAGCATTCAGGGAAAATGTCCAGGCCTTCCTTTCTCTATTTACATCTGGTTCATATCTACAGGGAGCACAGTGAATGGTATCTGCACCAGCTCTCTAAATGTAGGTGAATATTAAAGTATCTAGAGTTCACACAAAATTTCAAAACCAGATTTGTTTGTAAAACAGATCCAGAACAAACTGCCAGATTCAAGTAGGAATCAATGATATTGTGCAGATTCATCACATCCACAGAATAAAGAAAGCTATCCAAGCTTTGCTCAGACCTCAGGAAAAGACCTCCATTTGAGTTCTGGGAGGGGATGTCTGAGTTGTGGGCCTTTTTTTTAAATCTGAGCTGGTTTACCCTCAGACCACATGCCTATGCCCAAATATGAACATGGACATTCAGTCGACCAAGAAACAGTTTATGGGTCTGATCATGCCAGGTGCTGAGTACCCTCAGCTTCTGTTGAGTTCCCAGTTCCGGCCTCTTCTCAGATTAGGGTCCTCAGCACCTCTCCGGAGACACTCAGCACCATGCAGTATTAAGATCCATTTTACCAGTGTATAGCAATTTCAGAATTAACTCCCATACATGCATCAGCTGCACTTTTAAACCTTAGCTCTGACAAAGGGCTCAGGCAGAGCTATGAAAGTGGTCAGAGGGAAATGACCTACACCGACCCCAATGTACAAAAAGGAAAGAGAAATGCTGGGGGGATAGGGGTGTTGTGCTTGGATTAAAGATTCCAAAATACTCATCTGTGGTTTGTGTCTATACAGTGTTCAAAGAGAAAATTGAGCGTTTGATGGAAAATCAGCTCTATTTCCCCATTTTTCCAATCTCAGTCCTCAACGGAATGCAATTCCCTACTGGAAAGAAACATCTCCGTCCCCTTTGTAGCAGTATCACTGTTGATGAAAGATCAAGTTTGTTAATTAATTTACCTTCTCCCTTTGCAGGCTGAGTACCTACAAATCCCACAACTAGGAGGGATTTGTGTGTATTCTGGTGTATTCTAGGACTGACATAGCACTTGACAAACATCAACTTCCTGATTGTGCCACAGCCCTCTGAATTGTTGTTATATGTGATTATCCCCACTTCAAAGAAAAAGTCACAGAATGGTTAGGGCTTACTACATTTTCAGATGTGAGTTGTATAAAGGTAAGTACCTAAATCCATGCCTCTGAATTAGGTGCCTAGCTCTGAGCGCCCAAGTTTGAAAATTTTGGCCTATGTGACTTGACCATGGCCACAAAGGAAGACAGTGTCAGAGCTGGGAACAGTCTCTCAGACTACTAAATTGTGCTGACTCTCACGAAAGGAAAATCCCCGTCTTGTGACTAGAGATCATGGAGCAGACTGGCTGAAGGCCAGAGGTAGTGGCTGAGTGCAGTCAGACTGCTGGTAGAAAGTTTGTAGCAGACTCAGGCCTTGTCTACTTTACAGGGGAAAGTTGATCAAAGCTATACAGTTTGTGTTACACGAATAGCGTAACTCAAGGTGACATGCTTAGATCTACTTACCACGGGGTCCACACTATGCTATGTTGACACTCTCTTATCGATTTCCTTTACTCTTCTTATTCCGGTGGAGTACAGGAGTCAATGGGAGAGCGATTTGCAGTCGATTTAGCAGGTCTTACTAGACAGGACCTTTTAAATTGACCGCTGATGCATTGATTGCCACACGTTGATCCCCCAGTAAGTGTATACAAGGCTTCTGTGTCTACAGCAGTAACTGCCCCTACAACTGTGAACTTTATTTTGCATCCTGTCAAAAATCAAATGATTTAAGATTATTAGACATATATGATAATTCCTGCTTCACACAAGAAAAAAGACCCAGGGAAAGCCCACTGGAGAGGCCTGGTAAAACAGCATTGGTTGAAATAGCCTATTAGAGATGGAACTGGATTGAAACACCTTCCTGGCCTTTGTCAGAGATTCAAAAACCAGATCTGAATTTTCCTTCTCAGGACTATTTCCATGGCCCTTACACAGTGGCATGTTAATGTACTTTGTAGTCTGGATATTGTTTAAATTTTACAAGTGCAACTGTATCTATTCACAGAGTATTTATGACTTCAGAGGATAGTGCTGATGAAATGCCAGTCCTTCCGTTCCAGTTATATGATGATGTATTAAAAATATGCTGACAGCTGTACTTTTATGATTGATCTGTTTGGAAACCATCCTTTCTTCCCTCAATTCAGATGAGAATGAGAATATTTACAAGGAAATATTTTCTTGTGTTCGATCCAGATTCTGTAGCAAAAAAGAGAATTGTAAAGTAATTGAACTCAGATCTCTCCTGGCTTAAAAGAATCACGGGTTAAAATATTGATCCAGAACTGATGGGTAATTTGGGTGATGCTGGCTCATGTTCAATCCCCACAACCTGTCTTAGCTAGGACTGTGCAAAATCATGTACTTAATTTCTGGATGCACTATGCTACTGAATAGTCTATGGAATAGATGACTTTCAGTTTGGAAGCAAATAGGATCTGTCTCAATGGATCTCACAGAAGACAGTTCTGTGGTCTGCCTTTGATTATCTGCTCTGTTCAAGCTGTCTCCGGCCCCTGGAATCTGCTTTAATCTTTCCCTGGTATGTTGAGTGGGTTTCTTTGTGAACAGTCTATCAAGCAGACACAATGCTGTTTTGTAGAGAAGTTAGTGATTTTAGATGGAGTTTATAAATGCAACTGTAACTTATCATGGAGGGCAGGCGTTCTCTGAAACAATTGCCCTTTAAAATTCCCCTGGATTGGAGTATTCATTTCACAGAAACTCCGTGGCATTCACCATGTTCTGAAGGCCAAGTTGATTTAAAAGGGATTCTTACTAGAGCTGGTTGGGTATTTGCCAGTAAAATGATTTTTGGTTAGTAAATGCAGATTAATCTAAAACTAAATGTTTCACTGAAATGTTTTTGTTTCAATGAACTTTTGCCCTGGTTTTCTGATAGGTCACCTGGTGGGTGGCTGGACTGCCCAGGATTCCAGGGGCTGTATCTGTGGGGCAGCCCCGCCATGTGGATTGTCCTAGGGATGGCGATCCCAGGGTTTCCAGAGTCCCTGCTATAAGGAGCCTAGAAGCCCAGACTCTACACTCTTAGCTTTGCAGCAGGAAGCAGAAGTGCTGGAACAATTTTTATAGTGGGGGGTGCTGAGAGCCACTGCACCAAGCTGTAAACCCGGTATATAATGGAATCCACTTCAAGCCAGGAGGTGCTGCAGCACCCCCAGCACCCATAGTTCCCTCACCTATGGGCAGGGAGTCTGGCATATCTGGTAGCCCTGGCTGGGGATGGGGATCTTAGAACCCCCAGTTAAGGTGACCAGACAGCAACTGTGAAAAATTGGGACAGGGAGTGGGGGGTAATAGGGGCCTTTATAAGAAAAAGACCCCAAAATCAGGACTGTCCCTATAAAATCAGGACATCTGGTCACCCTAACCCTAGTCCTCCCATCATAGAGCAGGGAGCTTGGCAGCCATGAAAATCCCAGGGCTCCCCTGACTCCTCGAAACTCCCCAGGCTGCCCAACTCCCTGGGAGCAGCCCAGAAAGTCTCCCAGAGTTGGGAGCAGCCTGGGGAGTTCCTGAAGGCGGGGCAGCCAGCTGCTCCATTTTGTTTAGAAAAAATCTATTCCTATATGAACAAGAGTTAACAAGCATGAAATTCAAGTGCCATTCCATGGCAAAGCACTCTTAACACAAGGGCTAAATGTGGCATGGCAGCAGTCTTCTAAAATGCAACCTTCTGCATGAATCTAGCAGAAGCTTACACACTGGAAGTGAGTGACATTGTGCTAGTCAATGGCTGGTATTATTCTCCATGTCCAGATTGCTTTCTTACCTGTCACTTTGCAAATGCATTGTCTCTTGCCGCAGTGCCACCTGCTTCTGTAAAGCAAGAGTTTGGTGGGGGTGAATAAACCCTTTTGTGATTAGGGTCTCACATCTTTTTGGAACTTTCAGTTTATACCCATAGCTGCGACTGTCCAAAATAAAGCACAAAGGGTGGATGGTTCATTTTTAAAAGGAAGAGATGGAATTGGTGCTACTATAGAAACAACAGTCACTAGTCACTATGACCAGACTTCACTACGAGGAAACATAGATTTGCTGCACAGTGCTTACCTATTGCATAAGTCTAGAGCTCATTCTTAGGGCCAGAAATAGCTCTTGCTATGCTCTCGCCAAAACATTCAGAAGCAGGCAGTCGGTCCTCTATTCTCCCAGTCTCTGGGAGTCCAAAGATCTGAAAGAGGAGGATACTTATCGGTAACTGGAGGCCCTTTGAGATGTGTGGGCCCTATCTGTAGTCCACTGAGCATTATACCATGTGCCATGCATCCAGAGCTGGAGCTTTTGAGAGTAGTAGTGTCCATTGGTTTACACACATGGCGCCCTTGCTCCGCCTCATGGTTTTGTTAGAAGCGATAAAAGGTGAAGCATACCAACCACACCCTCAGTGCCTTCCTCCATCGCAAACCAGAAATCCACAGCAGAGGGGAAGGAAGGTAGGTGGAATGCAGATAGGGACCAGACATCTGAAAGAACCTCCAGTTCCAGGTAAATAACCTCCTCCTCTTCTTCAAAGTGATGGTCCATATTGTATTCCACTGAGGGTGACTAATAAGCAGTACCTACATAGGAGAAGGTTGCAAGGAAGAGTAACTATTAATGGAATGCTATTGGATTGGAGGGAGGTCTCAAGTGGGGCTCCACAGAGATCTTGTTCTGGGTTCGGTATTGCTTAACATCTTTATGAGTGACTTGTATGTAGGTTAGAGAGCATACTGATCAAGTCTGCAGATGACAAAAGCTTGGTGTGGGAGGGTTGCCAATACTTTGGAGGATAGGGCTAAAATTCAGAGGCACCTTGATAAAAGGAGAACTGGGCTACAGATAACAAAAAGAAATTCAAGAAAGACAAATGTAAGGTGTTACACTTAGGGAAGAAAACCCAAATGCACAAATACAGAATGGGGGGAAACTGGCTTGGCAACAGCACTGCGGAGAAGGATCTGGGAGTTGTGGTGGATCACAACCTCAACATCAGTTAGCAATGCAACGCTGTTGCAAAAAAAGCACATGAACTTTTAGATGCATTAACAGAGGCATAGCATACAAATCATGCGAGGCGATAGTACTGCTCTTCTCGGTGCTGGTTAGGCCTCAGATGGAGTACTGTCCAGTTTTGGTCATCAAGGTATAGAAAGGATGCAGTGAGACTGGAAAGGATCCAGAGGCAAGTGACAGTGATGATCAAAGGAACGGAATGAAACCATATGAGCAAAGGCTGACGGAACTGAGTATATTTAAGTTTGAAAAAGAGGAGATTAAGGGGGGACATGATAACAGTTTTCAGATACTTGAAAGACTGCCATAAAAAAGACGGAGAAAAGTTGTTCTCTTTTGCCACAGAGGGGCAGGAGAAGAGGCAATGGGTTCAAACTACAGCATAGCAGATTTATATTAGATCTCAGGAAAAAAAAACCTTCCTAATTGTCAGAACAGTAGGACAATGGAACAGACTGCCTCACGAGGTTGTGGCAGCTTCTTCACTGAAGGTTTTCAAAAGGAGGCTAGATAGCCATCTATCTTGGATGGTTTAGACATAACAAATCCTCCACCTTGGCAAGGGATTAGATAACCCTTGCGGTCTCTTCGAACCCTATGATTCTATGATGTTCTCTGATTCTAAGATGATGGGACCACGGAACGGAGAACAGCTGCTCTGAACGAGAGATATAAAGCCTTACGTATCAGAGAATAAACCAGACTTAACTCTTGGAAGTTAGGAAGAAACTATCCTTATGGGCAACTTATTCCATAACTACCTACCATAAATTTCTTGCATTGCCTCTGAAGCATTTGGTACTGGCCAGTGTCAGACAGGCTACTAAATTAGATGGTATAATGGGAAGAGAGGGTATTACTGAGCCCCATGTGGCCACCTTACATATATCTGTAAGAGGCATGTTGTGAAGCGCAGCCATAGTTGATGTTTGTGCCCTCATGGAGTCAGCCCATATCCCATGGGGTGGAGATAGCCCTGATAACTGGTAGCAGCGTGTAATGCACCCTGACACCCACTTCGAAATCCTCTGAGTGGAAATCGTTTGCCCCTTAACAAGTTCAGCTATAGCGACAAATAGTCTAGGGGACTTTTTGAAGGGTTTCATCCTCTGCAGGTAGAAGGCCAGGGCCTTGTGAACATGAAGGGAATGAAAGTGCCTTTCCTCTGTCGAAGCATGAGGCTTCAGAAAGAAAGAAGGTAAGTGGTTGAGATGAAAACAAGACACAACTTCAGGGAGGAACTCGGGGTGTAAGCACAGGGAAACTTTATCTTTATTAAATGTCATAAAGGGGCGGTCCACCATTATGGCCCTCAGCTCACTAACCCTTCTCGCAGAAATCATAGCAACCAGGAATGCGACCTTCATGGAGAGGAGAGAGCATGAGGCCAGAGGTTCAAAGGAGGACATCATTAACATCACGAAGACAAGGTTGACGTCCCATTTGGGAGCACCTGGCTGAACAGGAGGGGAGATGCGAAGAAGGGCCTTCCAAAACCTAGAATTCAATGGGAGAGTAAAGACAGAGTGCCCCTCCAGAGCAAGGCCAGATGTTTTTAGGAAGAGGCGGTAGTCTAGGAAAAGGGAAAAGTCCATATCCTCAGGGGCAAACCCCTTTTGCTGGGCCCCAAGAGGTAAAATGCTTCCAGCTGGCCTCATAGGATCACCTTGTGGACTCCTTTCTGCTACTTAAAAGGACATTCTGTACTGCTTATGAGCATTCCCACTCTAACAAAGATGCCTATCCAAAAACCAAGCCTGGAGGTCAAGAGTTTGGGGATCAGGATGCCCAATCTGTCTGCCCTGTTGCGTGAGTAGTTCCAGGAGACGTGGCAGCGGAAGTGGGGAGCACACTGACATGCTGAGAAGGGGAAGCCAGAAATGGAGAGGCCAGAATGGGTCTATCAGAATGACCATCACTGTCTCCAACCTGACCTTGTGCAGGACTTTTGACAGAAAAGGTGGAGGGAGAAAGGCGTAAATGAACTGATCAAACCAGTGGAAGGCGAGGGCATCACCCTGGGAAAGAGTTCAAAGCCTTCTGCTGGAGCAGTACTGGGTACATTTGCAGCTGGTGTGGGAGGTGAAGAGGTCCCTGGTTGGAGTCCCCCATCAGTTGAAGATGCTGATGACCAGTGTCGTAAAGCTTCCTCTCATGGGCAGTCATGAACTTCTTGCTGAGAGTGTCCCCACTCATGTTCTGAGCTCTGGTAAGGTATGCTGCTGACAACAGGATCTTGCGGGCAATGCACCAATCTCAAAGGCGAATTGCTTCCGCACACAGGAAACCTTGTACCCCCTTCCTTGTTGATGTAGTAGACATGCTGATGATGTGACAGGAGGGAATGATCGAGAGAAATGCATGACATGCTCTCTGCACAGTCAAAAGCTCCAGGATGTTGATGTGCATCCAGGAATCTTGAGCAGTCCAAGTCCCCTGAGTCATACAGTCACTCAGGAATGATGTGTCTGTGATAATTGTTGTGGAGGGGGAAGACCGAAGGAATGATATTCTGATACAGACCTGGCTCGGAGCTGTCCACCACTGGAGGGAAGAGAGAAGTTTGCAGGAAACAGTGAGTGGAAAGTCCATTGAGTGTCTCATGGGAAAGTAAACCCTCTGGTGTTACCTGCTCAATTTAGGGCACCCCCAGTAGCGTAGCTAGTGGGTGCAGGGGAAGCACCTGCTTCGCCTCAGCACATTTTCAAAAAAGCCGCGCCTTAGGTGGGGTTACCATGGCACCACGGGTGGGGCCCACACTCTGCTCTGAAGCTTGGCCTACCCGGCTTCCCCCAGCGTGCTGCATATCCTGCCCCTGCCGATCAGCTGTATCTTCCAGCAGGAGGGAGACAGCTGATTGCGCGGCAGGGAGGGGAGGGGAAGAACTAAGCTCTTGCAGGCAGGCTTTGCTGGCTTCCCCTAGTGTGCTGCATAAATCCTGCCCCTTCCCTGCCTCCCCGATTAGCTGTCTCCCAGCAGGAGGGAGACAGACAGCTAATCAGGTAGGGGAGGGGAGAGGAGGGGAGCACTGCTTTGTCCCGTTATATCCGAATTTGTGTTATATCAAGTCGCGTTATATCGAGATAGAGGTGTAATTTGATATGTTGGGTGGCACCTTTTTTATGTGTTCACTCCCCCTGATGTTAGAACCTGGCTATGCCACTGGGCACCACGCCTATGTCCTACCGAGGATTCAAGGCGTGACCTATTCAATTAGGCACTCCCACCCTTTCCGCTCTGAGGTTCTCAGGGTAAAGGCACCTGTTCTTACCCAAGGGGGTCAGGAAGAAACCTGATCAATTTAAGTACCTGCTCTTTCTCTTGCAGCTCAGGGCAATATGGATCTGCAGAACCTTTTCCCAGTGAAAGAGCCTTACACAGCTGTGCTCCAAACATCTATTTATTAGCAACATACAGAGAATACATATATCAAGCAAATCTCTTATGCTCACCAATGCCAATATACAAACAAATTTCACCCGATAGCAAGTCAGGATTCATTCATCTGGGGTTCCCGGTGATGCCTCTGCACATCATGGTCATGAAGAGGGGTCAGAGTTCCAGCAGTGTTATACCAATAAAAACTAGCAGGATCTTATTAAAGGGGACAAGACATTTGTCACATTTATTAAAATACCATAATAAAATAAAAGATAACAGCAAACAACGTTGTTTGGCTACTTATTCCTATATATCCATTCACACAATCATTCATACAATTATCTGAGAGTGTAATAGATTATATTGACCAGTCCAAGTGCTATGGACAAGAATACTGGCCACGTATCCTCTACAACAAGATGAACAAATTGTCCAGTCAGTGCACCTGATGCTCCTTAAACTAGCGCGAGCAGAAACACATGACTCCAAAATTCTCTCATACTGTCAAGAGTCCATTTAGGGATTTCCCTTGTTAGTTCATAGAGTTGCTTCATCTGCTGTTGTTAAATAATCAGCAGACACTGGCTCCATGTCGCAACAAAGTTACCCAAAAAGTCTCTTACTCACCCTTCATTTCACAGACTTTTAGTTTGGATTCAAAGTCTATGATAGGTCCTTGCTGTGTCACGCTGCCTTTGGGTTTGGATTGATCACCCATCATTGCAGCCGTGACTTTCACCTTGACCTGGCCTTGATTTCCTTCTTTCTTTTTCTTCAGTGAAGCTTTTTACTTTTTAGGGAGGGTGGAGCTATTTTACGTTGTATCAGCTGTTGTCTACGTCTTCAAGCGTTGTAGTTGAACTTCACTACTCAAATCCAAGTACATAGCTGCGTTAGCTATGCTCATCCTTTATATCCCACCTTATTCTGCCTCATTCACACATCTAAACTAACTAATAAGATTACAGCAGGGTTTGCAAAAATGAAGGTTGGAGGAAGCTTTTACAAAATGGAGTGAGCGTTTTAAAATGGGGTTTGAATTACAATATGGCAAACAGTGAACAGAAGTTACAATGCAGGCAAGTATAGTGAATGGTGAACAGAAGTTACATTAATAAAGTGAACAATTAAAAACAATTTCATTTATCAGTTCTACAGCAGCTTGATGTTGAACTGCAGTCAGGAAATTGTTCCCAAAGGGCATTGTTTTTTGTTTACATTATATACGTAAAACTAGCTACCTCCTTCAAATTTACTAAACCTATCATATTATCCCATTCCTAAATAACAACAATTTAACCAATTACTCACTGGCACTTATGTAGCCTCCTTCCTTCCCAAGTTTTTTACATTTTATCTTTCATGCCAAAATTGTAACTTAGTTGTGACCTTCTCTGCTTATGCAGATGGTTGGCATTAAAATGCTGGTCAGAGCTTATCTTCCCATATATTGAGTTTCTTTCTGTATCCTCCCTAATTTCCCAGCACCTGGCTGTCTCTACTTTACAACCTTGGTGGTTATTACTCTCGTTAGGGACATTCGTGAGATGGAGGTGCTTTATCAACTGCAGAACATTCTTTTTTTCAATTTTAGGGTTTCACCAAAGCTGGTTTTATATGGAGTTGGGGGGCGGTGCTGATCAGGTCTCAGGCCTATACTGGAGCCACAGTTGTAGAAACCAAAAGCATAGATGAGCAAAGGCAGTCACATAAGTGCAAGCTGCCATGTGACCGAGAAAGGGAGGCCCTGGCCAGAAAAGAAGGACTGGATATCACCTTGGAAATTAGCTCCTGCAGGATCTGGAACCTGTCTTCTGGTAAGTAAGCGTGCACCAAGGTCGCATCAATGTGTGCTCCAGTGAATTCTACAGACTGAGTGGGGTCCAAAGTCAATTTTTCAGTGTTTACGCTTACCCAGAGGGAGAAGAGGAGTGTGAGCAGCATAGAGATTGAGGCTCGAGTTTCCGTTCTCAATCAGGCTGCCAGAAGCACTCATCTCAATAAGAGAACACAAGGACCCCCTGACGCCGGAGGTGAGCCACCACTACCAAGAAAACTATAGCGAAGACTCAAAAGGGAGTGGTGAGTCCGAACGGAAAAACCCTGTTTTGGAAGTGACAATGACCTCTGTGAATCTCAGGAAACATCTGTGGGTAGAATGGATATCCACATGAAAGTAAGCATCCTGCATATCGAGAGTCGTGAACTACATGCCTTTTTCTGAGGAAGGGATGGCTGCCACAGTGACCATACAAACTTTGGTTTCCTTATGAAGCAGTTGAGATGGTGCCCTTTTTCAGCAAGGACTCCACTTCTAGGATATTGTTGTGAGAGCAAACTCTGAAGCAGGCTCTGGGCAGGGGATGTGGATGAGGCAGCGTTTGGAACTTGATTGTACAGCCATGTCGAATGACATCCAGGACCTACTTGTCTGCTGTTGTCGCACTCCATATTGGTAAGACGAATGCTAGGCAGCCTCCAAAAGGGGTGCATCAGGGGCACAGTATAAGGCATGGTGGTTGGCAGCTCTCTAAGTGTACTCAGAACATTTTTGCGAGGATTGGGTATGGGAAGCTGAAGGTTGTGACAATGATGAACCCAAGGGACGGTGTCACTGGGTCCTCTGCCATTTGCGAAGAGGCTCATAGGACTGCTACTGAAAGAACTGGGGAGCTTTGAATCACTGAGTCAGAGGTGGGTAGTAGAACTTGTGCTTGGGTGCTGGTGTGTAGATGCCCAGCGATCACAGAGTGGCTCTAGAGCAGTGGTTCTCAAATCTATTTGATCAGCCCCCGCCCCTGCCCCAAGTACATATACCACCACCCACCTCTGAAGGCAGAGCGGAGAACAGCGGCTGCTGGCTGGGCACTCAGCTCTGAAGGCAGAGCGGAGAACAGTGGCTGCTGGCTGGGCACCCAGCTCTGAAGGCAGCAACGCACCAGCAGCAGCACAGAAGTAAAGGAGGCAAAGTGAAAAGTGACATTTGTCATCACTTTTCAGATCAGACTTAGTGCCCTATTGCCACCCTTATTTCTACAATGCTGCTGCCACCCTGGGGCTGACAGCTGGAGCCCCGCCTCCTCCAGGTGAGGGATTGAAGAGAGGGGAAGGAAGGTCCAAGCCAGGGCTGCCCCCTGGTGAGGGACTGAAGGATGGGAGGAAGGAGAGCCAAGCCCAGGCAGTGGGGCTCTGACTGTCTCCGTTATCCCTACCTCCTGGGTAGGCACAGTTTGTTGGGAAAGTTTATGGGCACTGAAGTCGACCAGGAGCACCCAAGATGCACCACTGGACTGGAACTTTGCCCAGGACTCCTGAACACTGTATGTAGACACATTGCTTGGTGTCTGCCCTTTCAGACTGATGCCTCTGGGCCTGTGGGGCCTTGTGTTGAATGCATCCGTTTTATTGCTTTCCCTATATATCCTCCTGTTGTTTTTCTCCCTTCATCCCTCTGTAAGTAAATATTTCCCTTTCTGATATTAATTGTACTTGTGTGTGTTCGTTCACTCATGGGGGTTTGGAACAGGTGCTCCTGGGGCGGAAGGAACTTTCTTTGCTGCATTCCTGTGCGTGCCTTCTCTTGGCCAGAGCTGCCTGCAGAGTAGACTCCATCTTGGCCACAAGGGTGCTAAAGTTACAGAATATATTGCCATTGAGCTGGCAGGGCCTTGGGGGGTAGTCACACTGGTGGTATGGGAGGGGCAGACCCTGAGCCCTGTCTGAATCCTCCGATCCTGAGAAATTAGAGTCCAGTCAAAATGGTGGTGCCGGTGGAACTGCAGGAGCCTTAGGGGAGTGGGTGGGAACATAGCCTGAAGGAGGCAGGTCTAGCATGGGGGAATGCACCCTCCAAGGAGGTGATGGCACATGAGGGTGTGGAGACCTCTCCTCAGGTCAGGTAAACGATTCATGAGGCTTGGGGGATGACCCGAGTCTCCTCGGCATCAGCAGAATGCGCTCCTCACTAGGAACTGGAACTGGAATGGAGGTCTGTCTTAGAACCAGCAACTCCCTTGACCATTGCGGTGCCGACCTGGAAGGCATATGAGTAGGGCTGGCTCCAGGCACCAGCGCAGCAAGCAGGTGCTTGGGGCGACCAAGGAGAAGGGGCGGCATGTCTGGCTCTTCGGTGGTGGGTCCCGCAATCCCTCTCAGAGGGAAGGACCTGCTGCCAAAGTGCCGCCTAATAAGAAAGCAATGCGGTGGAGCTGCCGCCGAAGTGCTGCCGATAGTGAACACAGCTTTTTTTTTTTTCCTGTCGCTTGGGGTGGCAAAAACCCTGGAGCCAGCCCGGAGTATGAGGCTCGGTGGATGGAACCAACAGATCCAAAGGTCTGTGTGGCTTCTTGTCATGCTTGAGTGCCTTGGAACGTGCCGCTTCTCCATGGCCAGAACTTGTGGATGGAGCAGTATCCTTCTTGGGCCTGGAGGAAGACTTATTGCCATGCTTATGTGCATGCTTCCTTGCCTCACAGCAAGGCCTGGATGCAGGGTCCATAGCAATGGTACCAGCAGAACAGGACTGGGCAGGGCTGCCTGGGGGGGGGCAAATGGGGCAATTTGCCCCAGGCCCCGCAGGGGCCCCCACGAGAAGTGCAGGGTCTTTGGCGGTAATTCAACGGCGGGGGGCCCCACCGCGGGTCTTTGGGGCACTTCGGCGGCGAGTCCCGGAGTGGAAGGACCCCTTGCCACTGAATTACTGCTGAAGCAGGGGCCCCCGCCGCTGAAGACCCCAGGTCCCCTGAATCCTCTGGGAGGTGGGTCTCTGTGGTAGGAGCTGAACTCCTAGATTGCTCAGGCTGATGGGGTTTTTTGGCCTGGATCCGACTGTGGCCTTTTCGCGAACTCCATGAGGTGTTTCTTGAGGTGGACAGCCCAGCTTTCCTGGGTATGGACAAGGAAGGGGAGGCAGATACTGCACTTGGATGTGACATGGCACAAGCAGTAAAGGTTGTGATGGTGCTCGTTGCTGACTGAGAACAAGTGAGGGCAGAAAGTGCAGATTTTGAACCCTGGAATCTTCCACATAATCCAGCACCCAGGAAAGTTGCTGGGGGGCAACAGGAGTAACTGGTGAAATGGCATCCCAAAGTCCTTAAAATCCTAAAAACTACTACTAACACTAAAACTATGACAAAAAAACATTATGTACAGAAATAAAAGAAAGTCTATTTTCTCAGTATACAGAAGTGCATCACAAGAGATAAGAGAACAGAAGAGCCTCCAACTCAGATCATGCTGTGCTGAGAAGGAACTGAGGTTGCAGTCAGTCCGCCCTGCCCTTTATCGCCTTGGACAAAACCATGTGGCAGAGCAAGAACCATGTGAACACTACTTCTTTCAAAAGCTCCAGCTCTGGACTCACGGAACATGCATATAACCCTCAGGGGAATATAATAGGGACCATCATTCAAAGAAGAAATGGCGAGTTGCTGCTTTACATGGCACAATCTAAGAATGATTACAGTGTGTTTTGCATTTCCTGAAGTAAAATCCAACTCTGGGATCTCTCTCTACTTATCACACAAGCTCTCTACTCTCAGACTTGGGTGAGAGGGGCTACAGATGATACACAGACACCATTAGCACAGTAACACATTATACTAGACCATATTACCAACGGGGAAGCCAGCAAGTGGTATCCATACATCTTATTTTACCCAGTGGGCTGGTTGAAGACAATAGCTTTCCATCATCTCTGCTCTCTCTCGTGATAATAAACTGCTGTGTGTGTGTTTACAGAGGAGAATGTTTCATCATTTTCATTCCTAGAAAATACAGTGAAGATTATTATTCTATAGATATTTTTAAAGGATATGAGTAGATACATACAATTTTGTTAAGTGCAGTCTAATGAGCAAATGTTGAGAGGCCAAATGAAAATAGTTACTTTTCTCTGAAGAAGGTGCATGCAAAATGTAAATTGCACTAATGTGCAAAATAAATAGCAATAAAACTTAGTATCTACTTAGTGCTTTATATCTTCACTGGACTTTAAAAAGGTGAGCAAAATTATATCAAGACAAAGCAAAGTAACATAATATTTACAGGGAATTATTTATGACAAATAAAGAAATTGTTTACATTTACTGAAATATTAGCTGAATCCTCTCCCTCTATTTAAAATGTTTTGTTTTAAAATAACAGATCAATAGGATTTTTAGCTTACTAAAATATATCACCCATTCTTAAGAGATTCAGAAGTGTTAAAGTAATGTAAAAAAGTTTTAAATAAATGATTAGACATTTGATTTTAAAATTTATTTCTTATCAACTTTTCACCATTGGTGGTCTTCACTGTTTTACTTTAAAAGACAATGGCCAATGGAATTCATTGCCATATGATATTATTGATACCAAGAGTTTAGCAGGATTCAAACAAGGACTGGACTCTGGATGTTTTTGTTATCTGTATCAGAGTCAGCCAGAATTTGGAAGGGATGTAAAGCCCACGTGTCACAGGATAAACCAGCCTTAACTCCTGGAAAGTAGGAAGAAACTATCCCTGTGGACAACTTATTCCATAACTACCTACCATTGTGTTTCTTGCATTTCCGCTGAAGCATTTGGTACTGGCCAATGTCAGACAAGCAGCTGAACTAGACTGAGTCACTGGTCTGAACAAGTATGGTAATGACTGTTTTCTTATGGCACACAAGCCAATGTTCTTTTACTTCTTTGTTTATGTAGCAGCATCACTGATGCTGAAACATTGGCTCAACTTTAAGAATCAGGAGTATTTATTAATTTGTCCTTCTCCTTTTGTAGGCTGAATACTTGGGGCAGGTGAGGGATTTGTGCGTTTTCTGGTGTATGCTAAGGACTGACATAGCACTTTACAAACAACAACTTCCTGATTTTGCCACAGCCCTCTGAATTGTTATATGTGATTATCCCCACTGCACCGAAGGAAAAAGATGCAGAATGGTTAGGACCTACATTTTCAAATGTGTGTTGTATAAAGTTAAGTACCTAAATCCATGCCTTTGAATGAGATGCCTGGTTTTGGGTGCCCAAGTTTTAAATGTTTCTCCTATGTGACTTGACCCTGGCCAAAAAGGGATATGGTGTCAGAGCTGGGAATGGTCCTTTACTCAGTCTACTAGACTGTGCTGACTTTCACAAAAGGAGCTTCCTCTCCTTGTGACCAGAGATCACAGAACACGCTGGCTGAAGGACAGAGGCAGTGGCTCAGCGCAGCCAGATGCCTGGTAGGGAGTTTGTAGCAGACTTATTGCCTACAGCAGTAGCTTCCCCATCAACACTACAACTCGTTATACATCCTGTCAAAAATCAAGTTATTTAAGACTATATTTATCTGGATCCCAAAGGCCAGTCCCTGGGTGGCTGTGTGGAAACTGTCAATAACCTGTGTACAGAGGCAAGTGGGAATTGGTTGAAAAATCTATTTTTCTCCAAGAAAAATTGTGAATGGAAAATCTATATTTGAAATTTGTTAAAATTTTTAAAGAACATTACAAAACATGAAATTTTCATCTAGATTCAGATTGAAATTTTCATTTCAATTTGGTTCTTGAAAATATTTTCCAAATTTCTAAATTTTACTTTTTTTTGGTAGTCTACCCTTCCCCTCCGTTTTTGCCACTACATGCAGTAGAAATGGATGTTTAGAGTATCCCTTTGCCCCCATTTTTTCTCTTTCCCTCTCCTTTTCTTTCCCCACTCTCTGACTGTTCTAAGCTTTGCCAGCTTTGCAACTTTAAAAGTTGAAGAAAACTTCGAAAAGTTAGAGTGACATTTTTCCTTTTGCCATTCTGTAACTTTTCCAAAGATGGAGATGTTTTGAAAAAAAATAGAGTGGAAAAAAGAAAAGAAAGAAAAAAGTGAAAAAATCCAACCGCCGTTGGATATTATTAATTTTATTGCAGCCAGAGGCAAAAAAGAAAGGAAAAAAGGCAGAGAAGGGGAAAATATGAAATTTTAAGATTTCAAACTTTTTTCATTTTTCAAAAGCAAAAGTTTCAGAATGAAACAAATTTTCATGTTGTTTCAAAACTCCTATAGAAGAATTTAACAAAATATAACATTTTCCTACAAAAGCATATTTCACTGGGAACATTTTGATGAGCTCTATGTTTATGCTCTCACCTTGGTGATCAGTTTGCACCGGTTACATTTTCATAACTTTTTCATAAGGAACGGAGCTGGAACATACATTTGAAAAAAAAAAAAAGAAGTGGAGATTCACCTTTGCATTTGGGGGACATGGGCATGAGTTTTGCTGGGCTGAGAAGGCTGTCTATACCAAATTATATTAGTGAACTGTGTAAGATGACAAGTCATAGAAAGATCTCCTAAAAAACAATTAACTGAAGCTTCCTCACCATCCACATGGGTATCATAGGGATGTTATCTTGTGATTGCAACAGTACCCCAGGCTGTATTGCATAACCATGCTGTCTGGTCAGGTTTGATCACTGCAGCCAAATCTTGTGCCCCCCCATTATGTCTTTATGTTGTGAGTGTATTGCATCAAAATCCCTATTTAGGGTCATATGTCAAGCAAATCTGGGATCTCTGGCAAAGCCATTCAATTAGGGTCTGAACCAAAGCCAACTGATGTCAATGGAGTCTTTCTATTCAGGCCAATGGGTTTTGGATTGGGGTCCTAGCAGCCACAAGACTTGTGATGCAGAATGTAACCCTACTTGGAAGTGGATGAAACTTTTCAATGGATGGACTAGGAACCTGCAATGTGCGTCCGATCAGCCTTAAAAAAGAGATGATACTGAGTCCTGTAGGTGTGCAAGACCTAAGCCATGCTCTGGTGGAGGCGTCTCTTCTATTTACCCAGCCACACAAGAGGCTACAGCAGTCAGTGATTATTTTCTCCTGTGACCAGACCATTTTCAGTAGATAGGGTAATGTCCCAGTAGACTGCTCATTCAGGAAAGTGCAACTCTTCTGTGGGGAAGAGCAGTATCTGGGATAGAAAAGGGGATGGAACTTTGGTTAAAAAAACAACCACCACCAAACACCAGGAGTTTGGCCAGCTTTCTCATCCCTACGTTAGTGAGCTTAATTTTCAAGGCAGTATTTAGTGACCTTGTGGGACTAAAGCATCCATTAAGAAAGCTATAGAAAATGAATGGACTTCAACAAGCACTTACAAAGCATTCTCTTTATAGTCTGAAAAGATGGTCCCAATATAATGACAAAGACAGGCAGATAATCACCCTGAACAGGAAAAGGAAACATGAACCCTTTTAAAAATCTTTAAGATTCCAACTTAGCAATATACTGGGCTTGATTCACAGCTATTTCTCCAGTTTTAGGCTGCTGTAACTCCACTGGCAGGATACAGACTAATACCTATAAGGATGTAAAGGACAAAGTAGTCAGTTAAAAATAACCACTGTTAATATCAGAAAGAATTAAAACATTTATTGGGCATAAATATATTACATATACACTACAGATACAGTTAAGTCTTACATACATAGCGTAGTATCTGCAAAATCTATACATTAAAATAGATATGGCAGTTTTAATACAATGCATATGAAATAGTCTAAAATTTACAATACAAGAAAACATGATTATTTTTCTCTTAAAGTTGAAAAGCTTGGAATGTATGTTCCCGTAGTGAGGTAAAAACATATTTATTTTTTTCAATTTAAAGAATTGTGCAAGGATAATGTTCATACACATTCAGTTAGGGCACTTTTCAGTTGTGACATGGAATACTGAACTACTGTAGCCAACAAAACAGGATTAGAAAATTACAACATTTCAAGTTCATAAAGAAGAAGGCAGATAATATGAAAATGTTTCTTTCAATTTTTCATATATTTTAAATATTTATTTTTTCCTTTTTTAAATTTATTTTTACAATTTATTGGAGCGCACCGGGTTTTTTGGGTTTGGTTCACATGACTGATATTTATTGGGCCAGGGAAAGGATATAAAGATGTACAGAGAACTACAAAGCATCAGTAAATTGTTGTAATCATTGATAATGGAAGTAGAAATGGGAATGGTTTAAAATCTGTAACACTTTATGGTTACATTGAAATGGATTATCATGGTATTACTACGATTATAATGAATTATAATGGCAGTATATACTAAGTAAATACTGATGTCAAATTAACTTAATATGGGCCTGATCCAACTTGCATAGAAGACTTTCCCCATTAACTTCAATAGGAGTTGGATTGGGCTCTTTGATTAGTGTGATTATAATGGATACCAAATGAATTCGGAATACTTAAAGTGTTACAGATTTCTGTTCTCTACACCTTTGCTCACTGCTTTTAAAACTACTCCATACTTTCAAACTTGCAGAAGAGAACATATCATCTAAAGCAAGTTTTCTTTATTACAGTATTTTTTTAAAAAACACACCAGGCTTAGATTTTGTAGCAGCACTGCAAAAACAGTATTCCAAAAATTCAAAAAGGGAATCTATTTAAATCTGTGGGTTTTCAAACTACAGATGACTTTTCACTATTTTAAAAAATATATCTTCCCCTCCATTGAAGACAGCTGTGTATGTTTTCCTCACAGAATAGATGCGAGATCACAAAGTTTCATATCACAAATAAATTTAAATAAAATCTAAATAAATTTGACAAGCCATGACTTTGGCAAAAACAAAAACTTATATTTAGCTCAATGCCATCTGTTTGCAAGGCTAAATTAAACTAATTATAGTCAATAACAAAATACAGAACATTTGTAATATTTGCTACATCTAGAGAGGCACATGGAATAATTCATTAATCTTAGCACTTTCTTTCAAGAGATGATTATGTGTTTTGGATACATGTAAACGTTTCAATCACTGATAACCTTTTTGGTTTTTGGCATTTAATGCACTAGATGCTCCCATCTTTAAAAACACATGAAAATGTAAGAAGGTTAATAATACTAGGAATGCTGCCAGGTAAAAAGTTGACCTAAAGTACAACAGTATAAAACAGACAAAACGTAACATGCTACAAGGGGGAAAAAAATTAGTACATAAGTACACTTCTTTATTTTATTTTATTTTTTTACAATAAATAAAAGATTGCACTGTAATGGGCATTTAAAGTACTGGATGCAGTATATTGTATAAATAAATCTAAACCACAAATAATGTTGGCTTCCCCATTACTTTGGTTAAGGGAATATTATGCTAATATAGGACACTGCATCTTAGACAATGTAGAGAGAGCACAAAACAGCTACGACAAAAGCAAAACCAAGTAGCAAAAATATACAAAAAGAAGAGGAAGGGATATACATTGTGTATCTGTTGCACCCTTTTGGAATTGATTTGCACCTCCAGCTCATTACTGTCCCTGAGGTACTCACACGTTGTTGACATCAATATAAATAACCCAATGATTCGGGAGTTAAAAATCTAGTATTCTGATGGATTGACACATGTATGTGTGGGCCACCGCTGTAAGAAGAGAAATGATACATTCGGATAACTACTCTGGCTTTTGCAATGTATCAAATATTTTGATTGACTCTGAGATAAGAATAATGTAGGCACCAATTTAAGGTACTTAAATTAACTGACCTCATTTTTGATACCCCCAAGACAGGTCTATAAAATGGATCGTCCTCCAAAAGTGACTGATTGACTGTAAAGTTGTTTACATTGAGTGTAAATCTTACATAATCAGTAGAGGCAGTAAACTGTCACCAGCTCTAATCTTATAAATCAGGCTGAACAAAATATAATATAATAAATCTATTGATTAAAAGTAGTTATATATACACACACAACAACAAACAAAAGTTAAAGCAGCTTTCCAACAGCTGAACATGGGAATAACTAACTATTGCACAATTCCCTCTTACTTAAAGTTACTGCTACGAATCAAAATGCTTAAAAAAAAATCTATAATGCTGCATAATTTATATGCAGTTTGATTATCTGATTTCTTATACAGGCAGTTCATAGTGTTGTAACCATAGAAATAACAGATAATTAAAAAAGTTTTACATGGCAGTACATTGTTTTGATTTAAATGCACTAAGCAGTTAAAATAATTGAGTGTACATTTTATCTTGAAAAAAACTGGGACAAATGTATTGTAGTGAATAAATCATAGGTAACATTGGTAATACTGGTCTGTGAAGGACTGGTACTGTTGACTAGCACTGCATTCTAGACTTATTACTATACACACTTGTGATTAATGTTTACAGATATAGAAGAGACAAAATAAGTGACTGAGGATTATAATTTACTAAATTGTAACATATATGAAAGACTATAAGGACTTCAGTAGGGGAAAAAAATCAAAATCAAACCAACCAAACAAAAAAAACCATAAAGGCAAATTGATTGCAATTCCGGAACTCTGAAGGAAAAAAATCTTGCTTTTGGTATCTGGGTTGCTTATTTCTCCAGTTTGACCTCCTCCTAGTTTTGAATTTCAAAAAGGTGCACCAAAACACGGATTTATCTTTTTCCTAGCTAGAACTGTAAAAATAAGAGAAGTCTATAAAATGTATGGCAGAACAAAAAGATTTCAAGGAATATCTGAATAAATGTGTGGATTATAATGCGTAGCATTAGTTAAATTTATACCTCAAACTTTCACTGGATTCTCTACTTCATAAAGAAGTATTGTAATATAAAGGCAAATAAAATTGACAAAGTTGCAAAGCCAATAACAATGAGGGCTGCAAATTGTTCATCAGTAGGCATCATGCTCTTTATCTTAGGATCATCTATGCGTCCCAATTCCCCTGTAAGCATGATCTCCCTTCGTTGGAGCATAAAGGCAACAGAGGGGCTGAAAGGTCCACTAAGTTCCTGTGAGGTATCCAAGCATCGGCGACATACGCAGACACGGAATCGGTAGTCTGTGTTGGTCTGAAGGCCTGAGATTTGGAATGTTGTCTCATCTCCCTTGTATACCTGCAAAACAAATTAAAATTCACAATCAAATTTAAAAATCAATGGACATTCATGTGCCAAAGATTTTTTTTTCTTAGCAAGAACATTCATAAATAGCATTATGCTATCCTTGACAAAACATCATTTGTGAGAGATTTAGATTTTAAATACTCAATTTACTACTTCATAATCTTAAATAGTGATATAGGCATTTTATGAAACCAACTGCCTCATCCCGCATTATATACATAGCTACAAGTTCCAATGAAGTTCTGGAGAGTTTTGGTTCTGCAAGGATTTGGCATCAGACCTTTAAAGCAAACTATTAAATCTGAGTCTTTGCAGGAAACAGACAAACTAATTTTAGGGAAAGATCTTAGTATGTCACAAGCAGTCAAAGAAGCCAGAATGTGGAGCAGAGAGGATTGTATAATAGATGCTCAAATATGGCAATTCTCCATATTCAGTACTTGTGAACATATAGTGAACACACAGAGAAAGACAAAAACTAAGGCAGGAAAGACTTCAAGCAATTAGTCCATCTCAGGAGGCAAAACTTTCTGAACATTTTGGTGGTTCAATAAATAATATAAACAACATTAAAGTTATGCTTTATCAGCACAACAATATAAATACAAATTTGGGGCCAAATTCTGCCATATGATGCATTCCACTCACAGGTCTGAGGGCAATATTTGGCCAACAAATGGAGAAAACCTGCAAAATCATGTTATTGGAAGGCAATTTTAGAATAATCTGAAACTAGTTACAAGTTTTGTTTTGATGTAACTTATTTTTCAATTGCTTTCTTCATATTTCCCTTACGAGCTATGGCCTACAATTTTACAATTTTACAGTAGTAGCAGTAGTCCATAAATGGCCTTAGCCTTTTTATATATATGTATTAAGGATAAGATGTTTATTAGAACAGCATACACAAAGTGTTGGGAGTTTATGGATTGTTCAAAGCTAACAGTTACTTTTCAACAGAGAGATTCATTTCCTTTTTAATGATAGTTACCAAACACTAGCATACGTGAGCAAAATACATTGTTTTTTATGGATGACAGGTGAAATCACTTTTCCAAGCTTACCTACGGTATGAGTCATGGTCAGAAATAAAATCTGACGATCTCCAAAAAGAGAAGCAAAGGGCCAGAGATAAACTGTTTCTTGAAATATATATGACATCCTGAGAGTGGGAAAACAAAGTATACAAAGCATGTCGACAAGGGTGATCCGGTTGACATATTATACTTGGAAGGTCAGAAAGACCCCACATGAAAGGCTTTTAAGCAAAAGTAAGCAGTCATGGGATAAGATGGAAGGTCCTCTCATGGATCAGTAATACGTTAAAAGATAGTAAACAAAGGGTAGGAATAATGATCAGTTTTCACAATGGAAAGAGATAACTAGCAGGTACCAGGACCTCGGCTGATCAACATATTCATTAATGTTCTGGAAAAGGGGATGAACAATGAGGTAGATTACTCAAAATAGTTAAATCCAACGCTGATTGATAAGAGTTTCTCACAAAAACTGGTTTCCTCAGCAACAAAATGGCAGATGAAATTCAATGTTGATAAGTGCAAAGTAATGCACACTGGAAAATATAATCCCAACTATACATATAAAATGATGTTCTAAATTAGGTGTTACCACTCAGGAAAGAGACCTTGGAGTCATTGTGAAGAGTTCTTTGCAAACATCTGCTCGGTGTGCAGCGGCAGTCAAAAAAGCTCACAGAATGTTAGGAACCAGTAGGAAAGGGATAGATAATAAAGACAGAAAATATCATAATGCTACTAAATAAATCCATGGTGCCTTGATGACTGTGTGCAGTTCTGGTTGCCCCATCTCAAAAAAAATATATTAGAACTGGAAAGAGTACAGATAAGGGCAACAAAAATGATTAAGGTATGGAACAGCTTCTATATGAGGAGAGATTAAAAAAGATTTGGACTGGTCATCTTAGAAAAGACACGACTAAGGGGAGATGTGATAGAATGATATGAATGGTGTGGCGAAAAAGTGTTACTTATCCCTTCACATAATACAAGACCAGAGGTCACCCAATGAAATTAATAGGCAGCAGGGTTAAAACAAATATATGGAAGTATTTTTTCACACAACATACAGTCAACCTATGGAACTCATTACCAGGGGTTGCTGCAAATACCAAAAGCATAACTGGGTTCAAAAAAGAATTAAATATGTTCACAGAGGATAGGTCCATCAATAGCCATTAACCAAGATGCTCCAGGGACGCAACCCCATGCTCCAGGTGTCCCTAAACCTCCCACTGCCAGAAGCTGGGACTGGACAACATGGGGTGGCTGTTTTGTTCATTCCTTCTGAAGCATCTGGCACTAGCCACTGTAGGAAGATAGATGCTGGGCTAGATGGATCATTGGTCTTACACAGTATGGCCATTCTTATGTAAAGTTCCTCTTGGTTGCATTTTATCCAATGTTTAATGTATCCAAAACTTAACCTATTAGTGGTAATAACATTTAAAGAATTTATGAATCAGTGAGTCTGAATCAGAGTAAGTGGGAGAAAATACAAATCTGAATAAATAACTGGGAGTGGATGTTGAGATTTAAGTGGAAAAAGTGAAATGGAGTTATTATTAATCCTGCAAACACATAACCATTTACAACAATTTATGTAGCAAAGGATTCTTAAGGTTGGTATTTTACCGAACACTGAAATGCAAAACAATGTGTTGCATGCCACGAAAATCTCCTGTGCAAAAACTAGACTGCCTCCATCTCTTCAGAGGTTGAAGAGCTTGTCTTGCATTTTGCTGTTTAATCACAGCAGGAATGGAAGACTGAGAGAGGCTCCATTCACTTGAATGGGAGAGTTCTGGTTTATAAATGGGAAACAAAAGAGAAATTAAAACTGAGCTGACAGAAAACGTCTTATATGTAGATCTAGAAAACGAAATACAACATTGCATATGCAAATAAAAGGAATAGCTCAAATGAATAGCAATTGAACACACAGATAACTCTGTGTCTTCTTTTCTGTAAAGCTGGGTGCCTGTACAAAGCTTAAATTGAAATAGACATTCAAGACCTCAATAATGGACCAATCATGTTCTCCCATGCATTTTACACCTCAGCCAAGAAATCAGAATTTCATTACTTGTGAAAGCCTAAGTCAAGATGTGCTATGGATATTTACTGTCTCCAAGCCTGCTACAGTCTTTCCATATACACTATTGATGAGGTTCATTTTGAAGAGCAATACTACTTGGCTCCAAAAGGTAAATAAAACATGTAAACTAAGACTCATATTCTCCCCCTATTTCATGTGTTCAACATTCATGGAGAGTTTGGCATCAAAGCAATAAGCAGAATATAATCCTTAACACATGTAAAACTGTCTTAAATTCTAGCACTATATAACATATTTTCTTACCATAAATCTCTATGATTCACCACATCTGTCTTCTCTTGTTATATTGGTGATCTTTCCCTGTCTTCCCATGCCCAAAAAAGAACTTAGCCATTAGGGTCAATGTGCTACGCACAGAGCTGCCCAGAGGATTCAGGGGGCCTGGGGCAAAGCAATTTTGGGGCCCCTACCATAAAAAAAAGTTGCAATACTATAGAACAGGGGTAGGCAACCTATGGCACACGTGCCGAAGGTGGCACGCAAGCTGATTTTCAGTGGCACTCACGCTGCCCGGGTCCTGGCCACTAGTCTGGGGGGGCTCTTCATTTTAATTTAATTTTAAATGAAGCTTCTTAAACATTTTAAAAACCTTATTTACTTACATACAACAACAGTTTAGTTATATATTATAGACTTATAGAAAGAGACCTTCTAAAAACATTAAAATGTATTACTGACACGTGAAACCTTAAATGAGAGTGAATAAATGAAGACTTGGCACACCACTTCTGAAAGGTTGCCAACCCCTGCTATAGAATACTGTATTCTTGTGGGGGCCCCTGTGGGGCCCGGGGCATATTACCCCACTTGCCCCCCTCCCCCCCTGGGCAGCCCTGGCTATGTAACAGAAGGTGCCAGCATGTGCAAATGTAACTGTCTGCAGAAATAACCTGACTGAAATTTCTATATGCAAGTGCATGTCACTCTTTTTAGGTGTCTCTCTTCTTATATTAACTAGTCATTGCTACCATATGGTCAGATAACCATCCTGTTACTAATGGCAGGTGGGCAGAAGTAACTGCCTGCTTACCTCTCCATGCCATATGATTCGAGTAGTTAGTGCTTCAACCTACACACAACATACAAGCTGTCAGACAAAGAAATAGAAAACTGAAGAGGAAACATAGCTTAAATGAGTAGTTGAAGGAGGTTAACTTGCTTAGGAAATCCCACCCTTAGAATGTATCTATCCACTTATCGATCTTAGATACTTACATCCCTTGTCCCCCTTAACGTAGTATCTGAGCACCTCACAATCTTTAATATACTGATACTTACTAAACCTCTTTGAACAACGTATGCCATCAGGACTGCCATTTTACTTATTTATTTCCATTTTAAAAAACATAAACAAGGCCCCTCTCAGGTCTCTAGCCACCCTTGCCATAAATTAACTCTCTTTCTGTCACAACCAGCACTCCTACAACAAAATGAAAACCTAGAAAAACCCAAATAAGGAAATCTACTTAAATAGGAAACTTACATATAGATAATGTTAGGGCGGGGATATATAAACAATCCTCATATTGTTCAAAAAGTTAGTTGGGTAAATTGATGATGTTACCTGTTTTCCTGTAAGGACGTTACATCCTAAGGTAACTGGGAAGCTAAATACAGTTAAATCACAGCTATAGAAAGATTTAGATCTTCATTACGGGATAATAAATATAGATGACCAAGAAAGTTCAATTAAGCAGACTAAACGATGACACTTTTTAGAATCAGCCCAGAGACTCAGAAGTGAGGCAAGAGTGATTTTAAAAAAGGATTAAAAGAGTTTGAAACTCAGCGCTGACCAAGAGTGATGAAGACAAATAGCTACAACTCTCTTTCATTAGACACAGCAGGTCAGTCCTCAGCTCATGTAAATGGCATGGCACCAATGATTTCAAGGTGAGGTCAATGAAGCTATGCTGATTGGCATCCGCTGAGGATCTGGCCCAGTAAGGACAATAACAGGGGAAATGGCAGCTTTGGTCTTTGAACAAGAAAAGGAAATAGGCAGCTTGTTAAAGAAGTTTAGTTAAAATCTAACGGAACCAGCAATGATAAATTGTGGTGTATAATGCAAATGCTAATGAGCAAGTTTATCAGCTTAACGATCAACATCTTAAAGCATGTGGGAAAAAGGAAAATAAAAACCACACTAAAATCAATTTAAGAAATGTTTTGGTTAATATTTCTCTCTCTCTCATACTCTTCTAAGAGAGGAAGGAAGCCCCCTAACTGAGGTTCAGTTCCTTGCTCTGCCACACACTTCCTGTGCGACCTCACACAATTCACTCTTTGTGCTTCCATTCCCTATCTGTAAAATGGGGATACTAGCACTCCTCTACCTCACTGGGGGTGTTGTGAGGATAAATATATCATACATTGTGAAGCACTACAGTTATGGGGGCCTCATAAGTACCTAAGACTGACTGTAGACCCTTCATATGTGGTTGTACAGCACCTAGCACAATGAAACCCCAATCTTCAGGATCCCAGGCACCACCACAATATACATATTTAATAATAATTAATAAATAATAAAAATAAAAATCTGAGTAGGTACTCATATGGTCCTCATCACTGTAGCATCTTCTGGATCCTGTGTTGATTCTAGCTATACATGAGCTGCCTATCAAAGCATCCTGCTTTGTATCCTCTCTCAGCAATGGGTAGGCAATTATTATTGTGTACACCATTCACACATGGCTGCAGCAGCTGCTTCATTCACACCTGGCTGCAGCAGCAACCCTTGAATCATTACACAGACAAATATCCCACTGATGTCAATGAAAGTTTATCTTCATTACAGTCCCAGGACCGGGCAGGGTCAATACAGGGTTTCACTGCTCTAAATCAGGGGTTCTTCAAATTTCATGACCCCTTTTGACAACAAAAATTACTACACGACCCCAGGAAGAGGGACTGAAATCTGAGCCCCGCTGCCCTGGGCTGGAGGGACAAAGCTGAATAAAGCCCAAAGGCTGTAACCTAAGACCTGCCACCAGGGCTGAAGCCTGATGGCTTCAGCCCTAGGTGGTAGGGCTCGGGCTTCAGCTTTGGACCTCAGCCCCAGCAAGTCTAACGCCAGCGCTGGCGACCCCATTAAAACAGGGTCACAACCCACTTCGGGGTCCCAACCCCAGTTTGAGACTCACTGCTTTAAGCAGAGAAGAAATCATTTTGTTTGACAGTTCTCTGCGCTGGAGCATCTCTCTCTGGAACAGGCTAAATGGATCACTGAATTGAAGTTTATTTTATATAGAACCAGAGGTGGATTAAGGTTGTTTGGGGCCCTGGCCTGAAGCAAGTGGGGAGCCCCCCACCATTTCAAACTGCAGTCCTACTCCCATTCCACCCTTTATGCCTGTGGCCCCGCCCATGGCCCCACCCATTCTGCTCCTTCCCCCGCCCCGTTCCACACACCATGAGCCCCATTCTGCCCCCTTGCCCACTGGTTCTCTCCCCCAGCCCACAGTGGTACCTGTGCTGCCGGTGGTGGTAGGGACAGGACTGCTCTGGTGCTGCTGCAGTTGCCTCCCTGCTGGGGCTGCAGCTGCCCAGGGAATGCCACATGCTGTGCTCCTGCTTCCCCCTGCCCATTCCCATATTCCTTTCTCTTCCCCGTCCTCTCCCTTTCTCCTCACCGACCCCTTGCCCTGCCTGCCCTCCCCCGCCCACAGCTGTAGAGGAAAAAAGTGGGCACTAGGACCCAGAAGGCAGGGGAAACACTGCTCAGTCTGCTCCCCACTAGCTGAAACATGGGTTGTTTTTTTTTTGCAGAAATAGGGGGGAGTGGTTCATAACACCCCTCATCCCCAGCCTCACCTTTGTTTGGGAGGGAAATGCCCTCCCTGTACCTTCCCAAACTACACCTATATGCCTGGGGCTGCAGTTAGGGTTGGGTGCTGGGACTCCGGTGCTCCTGCCGACCAGCAGGGTTGGGGCGCCCATTTTTATGGGGCCACTGGGCACAGGTCCTGTCGGCCTAGGAGTTAATCCGCCACTATATAGAATAGAAGCAGAAGTTGCTGTTTGGAAGCTTGGGAACATAACACAAATGTGCTGAGCTTTTCTGCTGGACCCCTCTCTGAAGCTAGCACCACAGCAAGTTATTTGTATTACAGTAGCACCTAGAAGCCCTAGTCATGGTGCAGGACCCCACTGTGCTAGGTGTTGTACAAACATGGAACAAAAAGTCCCTGCCCCATGAAACTTACAATCTATGTACATCACACATATCCTGCTGGACCTTCCATGACATTTGATACTACTGATCAGCAGCAATCAGACTGAACTCAAAGGGTTTTGTGGGCAACTGTTTTTCTACCTTTATAGCCCCTACCAGGAAAGTTCAATCCTAGTCATATATTAAAACGAGTCCCCCTGTTGTCCTATGAAGGAACAGGTTGTTAAGTATTGGGCACTAATGTTGCCAAATTGAAATGCACCTGATATAAGTGTACGAGAAGCACAACGTGGCCTTAGTGAGAATGAGGCTTATTGTGAATCCTAGGAGTGATTCTCATTATTACTAAAGCCACTTTACACTGACAGAGAGATAATGAGAATGATACCCAATTATTTCCAATACTTTAATGTCTCCTTCCAAGCCAGTGTAATGCCTTTACTGTGGAATCTTCCACTGAAATGAACAGTTTTGAAGGACCTATTAAGTCATGTATTAAAATAAGAAAAAAATATTTTATGCTGCTCATCAAGTTATTTTCTTTTGTGTATAGGTCTTTTTTTTTTTCTTTCTTGGTAATATTTAATTACTCTGGTCCTCTGCGAGGAAAAGAGAGATACAGAATGCTATCCTGGTGATTGGAAAGCAGGCTAAGGCATCACATTAGCTACTTAGGTTCTCTCCTTAGCTTTCCTATTTCCACCAGCAGAGGGACTGAATCACTCCAGATGGCATCTTCACATCCATCTCCTGTTGGGAATGCTTCCAGATTTTTGAAGATGCTTGGAGGTTTTGGGGGTTTTTCATACATAGATTTGCCCCAGGGAGTAATCTCTATGCATGAGGCAAACCCTGTGAAGAAGTAGTGCAGGCTCTCCACTTTATCTTCCTGCACAGCTGAACTACTCCTGAGTCCAGTTTCTTGTGCATTCCATGTTTTATACTTGTAGTGAACATTTACCCATATCAGTGCACTGGAAATGAAGGGGAGTGTAATGAATATGTCGATCGCAAATGATTCTGATTAGAACAACAACATTTGCCTGCAATTTATTAGCTATGCCACTTGTAACAATTTAAATATTTTCCTTTTATTTACAGAATATTTAATTAACTAAGATACCATTTATATAAAAGACTTTCGACTGCACTGACAAGAGAGCTTTAGGCAGGATAATTTAATTTAGGTGGTAGCACACAAAGGTGCCTTTGAGAGAATATACTGTGTATTTTCTATTCTTATTAAAATAATACAGAGTGAGTGGTGGAGCAGCACAGACCTGTCAGTCTTCCCAAACTCTCATCAACACTTTTTATGCTTAAACTCTTTCTTTAGAAGAGAGACAAAAAACAATTTGGTACTTTTAAAATGTTCACTTTTTAATCAAACACCAAATTCACTTCAAATAGTTCTATATAGGCTTTTATGTATCTATAAAAGATACACACACACTGCACTTAATATTTAGATTCTGGTTCTGGCTACTTTAAAGACAGTCTTTCAGATGCCATAATGATGGCATGGTATGAGAACATAGAAAAACAGGAAAGACTCCCATTGGGAACACTAAGCCAGTCAAGAGTATTTTAGTGTTAAAATCCTATATAGGCAGATAACGTATACACAACACATACACCATGCACAGAGAATCTTATTAACATTGCAAAATCAAGCATCCAGAAGCTAGTAAATACCACTATTAAGAGTGGCCATTTAACCTTAATTTGGCCCTTTTATTCATATGCATTATACACACTATCTTTTCCTACATGACCCCTGCCTCATTTAGTGCACGATGGATGGTGCTCACAAAATGGATGAAGGTAGTATAGTGGATTAAAGAGTTATCTGTAGAATCTCTGAGCCTGCGAGAAATGTTAATGTGAGATACCAGGGCAGTGCACATGCAACAGTACAGAATGTTGAGGGGTTTTAGCATGCTGCCAAAATCAAGCTATAGCTTGCAAACTATTAATGAGAAATGGCAATGGTCAGATCTGAACAGAGTTTCCTGAGGCTACAAAATAGTACCTTGATCAGATAGTACCTTGGTTCTTGAAAAGAATTTTTTATAATGGAAATTCTAAAGGCAACCTTAACATTGGAGTTGTTGCTACTCCCCCATAATTATGACAAGTATATTTAATTAGCACAAACTCACTTGGTATGGTGCTCAGAAAAGGAGAATCTGTCTTAGAATCCTTATATAGAAAACATTCCTGTAAGAAAGACTTAATTTCTTCTAAATAAACTGAAAGACTTTATGAAACTAGGTTTAGGATTATTATTATTTTATTCAGTCTCTTAATCAGTCACAGTGACTCCACTGCAGAGATAGTCTTAACAATTTTATAGAGAACCTTGTCTTCTAACAAACCATTTCACAGATAACTGAGAATAGTCAGGTGGCAAGTCACACTGTAAAAATGTCTAATAAAAATAAATTATTTTTCTGTCTCATTACACAAAGCTAAGGGAAGAAAGAAAACACACGGAGTAAGTTGTATTGACTGTAAGACTATAGCGAATATTGTGCCATTACATTTTCTGTTGATGTGCAAAGTAAACCAGGGTCAATTAAGTTTATTCAAGCAGCAAAGAATCTTGTGGCACCTTATAGACTAACAGACATTTTGGAGCATGAGCTTTCGTGGGTGAATACCCACTTCGTCGGATACATGTAGTGGAAATTTCCAGGGGCAGGTATATACATGCAAGCAAGCTAGAGATAATGAGGTTAGTTCAATCAGGGAGGCTGAGGCCCTGTCCTAGCAGTTGAGGTGTGAAAACCAAGGAAGGAGAAACTGGTTTTGTAATTGGCAAGCTGTTCACAGTCTTTTTTTAATCCTGAGGTGATGGTGTCAAATTTGCAGATGAACTGAAGCTCAGCAGTTTCTCTTTGAAGTCTGGTCCTGAAGTTTTTCTGCTGCAGGATGGCCACCTTAAGGTCTGCTATAGTGTGGCCAGGGAAGTTGAAGTGCTCTCCCTACAGAGTTTTGTCTATTGCTAGGAGGTACAATGGACACAATAGATTTAGGAATGCAATATGCAAAAACGTGCTGAGTCTTCAGTTATCCTGGCAAATTTGACACATAAGCTCAGGATTAACAAAGACTGTGAATGGCTTGCGCAACTACAGAACCAGTTCTCTCTCCTCTGGTTTTCAGCATCTCAAACTGCCGTAGACACAGGGCCCAGCCTCCCTGAGTTGCAACTAACCTCATTATCTCCAGCATGCTTGCCATATATAACTGCCCCCTGTGTTTGCTTCGTCGCCGCTACTTCTTTCCCTGCTCTCTTTCTCTTCGAGGGACGCCGCCTGCAGAGTGGGTACGGAGTCTTCTACAGTCTAGGCAGATATCGGTAATGAAAAAGGGCAAGGGAGGTATTAAGAACGAAATCCCCACCGAGTATGAACACTCATGCTCCAAAACATCTGTTAGTCTATAAGGTGCCACAGGATTCTTTGCTGCTTTTACAGATCCAGACTAACATGGCTACCCCTCTGATACTTACGTTTATTCACTTGCTATTTGAAATGAAGAAAAATGCATTTTTATTAATTAGAATTTTATGTAAATTAAATGTACCCTGAATACAAATTAGATATTTACATTTTTATCTAAATAAATATGAAACCTAGATGTAACAACAGAAATTAGAGATTGGTAAAATCAATTGGGTTCTCTCAACCATTCACTCACCAGTGCAGGACTGTTCTGTCTAGTATGTATGTCTTCAGTGCAGTTTTAAAAAATCAAAGTGATAGTCTCTCAAAGGAAGTAACAGGTCCTATTACACAGGCTGATGAATCTATAACCATGTATTTTCTCTCTCTCAAAATATATTGTAGGGTTACAAATAAGAATATTACAACAAAACATCATTATCCCTTTAATCTGAGAGGCTCAGATGTAGCAAACTTTGCTTTGGTAGCAAACAAATCAGGGAAAATAAGTTACTAGGTATATCACCCCCAATTCTATAAACGTGCATTACTATTTCCCAATGAAAACATGGCCTGTGGTATGATGGATAAGCCAGACCTAAAATCTTGTGACAAATCTCATAAGGCAAGACACCACTGTAAATGGTAAGACACATACTTGTGTTTACAAACTGAACTGACAAATGCAGAAACTCAATGAGATGCTTCGTTAAATTACAGTTATGGTTAGACAAGAGTATGTGAGAATGTCATCTCCTTCTTCAACATATATTTAAATCAAGTCTATTTATTTTACTAACAGAACTCAAACCCAACTATTAGAGAAATATATTTTAAATCTATATCTAAATTATCATAGATTACAGAAACTAGGTGCCTAAAGATAGGCTCCAAAGCTCATTATTAGGCACCTAAATTAGTGGTCTGATTTTCAAAAGTGCTGAACACCCAGCAGCTATTCAAAAGAGTCGGCTGCTCAATAATTTTGAGCAAACCAAATAAGGATTAAGAGCCTAACTTTAGGCTACTAATTTTGAAAACCTTGGCCCAAATTTTTTATTACTGCTAGCACTACAGTGTCAATGCAGCTCTTCTGTTTCGCACATTATCAACACAATTGTCAGCTGAATTCTAACTGCAGAAGCTCTATCACAGGTGAAAATGCAAGATGCAGAAAGAACAAATTTTGATCGCTGACTCTCAGGTTGAGTTTGCAGCAGGTTCACTTTTTGACTCATAAACAAAGCAAATTTGATATGGAAAGTCACAGCAAGAGAATAAAGATAGAGCCCTGTGATGTCATTTACAGACAGTCACTTTTCAGAGTATGAGTATCCTTTAAATATAATGAAAAGGAACATTCCATTATCATCTTGAAATGGGAACAGTAAATGTTTCTTTTTTATAGCATGGTTTTCAGGCATCAAGAGGAGACATAATAAATTAAATCTTTGGATAAAATTCTAACTGGAGAAGTATATAAATAAGTAGTGCCTATGGGAGAGGAGAACAGATAAACTGGTCACGTAGGTCCTTATCATATCCTCTCCCTCTCTGGGCAAAGAGGACAAGAACACAGACTCCCCAGGAGTGCTGGACTGAAGCAGGAAGTGCTATTTCCATGGTAGATTTCTCCCTTCCTTTAGACCTACTGTGAGTAGAAACACATGCAGGGAACAGGAGGGCTCAGAGCCATTAGAAACTGGGGCTCCCAGATTAGTAAACTGGTCATTTTTAGTAGTTGAATGTAATTAACTAACACAACTCCAACAGGAATGTTTATTTTATCCAATTTTAATGCATTCTTTCAATCTGACAGAGAGGAACGACTACTCGACACACACGGCGTCTCAGGAGTAAAGCAAACATCCCCCCTCCCCACCCCGGGCATACATCCTGAAATGCCTATTCCTGGATAGATCTTTCATTTAATATGCAGCAATAGATCACCATTAATGCTAATACTGTCTGTAAGTGGTAAAACTCACTTGGAGCTACAACTTTCCGAAGGGAATTACTCTCTCCTGCTAGTATCTCCTACTGATATTTTGCTCCCCAGCCCACTTGTTACATAGATTCTTGATGCAACACACACTGGGTAGGAGTTGTGATACCCTTATTCACTATACAGAGTACATTATTCCACAAATGGTCCCAATGAAGTCAGTGGGATTATTCACAGAATAAGGAAATGCTGAGCATGAGTAAAGGAGGCAGAATCTGGTCCATGGTTATTTCTAATTCGTACTCTTTGTCCCTATTAACTTGTGGCAAAACAGAGAGTAAGTTGAAACAGATGGCTCTATGCTCAGTATCCACACCAACTGTCCATGTCGTTTTGCTGTTTAATGAAAAATATTACCACTGAGGCAGTAGATTGCATGTTGCATCCTCAGCTGACTTCCTGGTACTGAGGGGCCAAGATCTGTATCAAATGCATCTTCCAACTATGGCACTTGATTCTGCAACCCTTAAGTACTCTGAGGGCAGGTCTACATTTAAAATACTGCATTGGGCCACTTTAGTGCTTAAGTGAAGATGCTCCTGCACCAATAAGAGAACTCTCATTGGTTTAGTTAAACCTCCTCCCTGAGAGGTGGTAGTTATGTCGGTGGGAGAAGCTCTGCAATTGCCGTAGCACTGTCTACACAGGGGGTTAGGTCGGTATAACTGCATTGCTCAGAGGTGTGGAGTTTTCACACTCCTGAGCGACGTAGTTATACTGATCTAGATCTGTAGTGTACACCTAGTATAGGCCTACAATCTGAGCATTCCAACTGAGTTCAAGGAGACTCCATGTGGAATAAGGTACCACACAGTGTAAGCAAAGGTGCCAGAAAGAGGCCCAGAATAGTCATGCGGTGAGGAACAGGGAAACTTACTTAATATCAACAATTTTCTTTGAACATACCAGAAAAGGATATTGCCCCACTTGGGTGCTGCTGACAGCAAGGCTTTTTTTTAAAAAACACCACCACCTTTTTTGAGTTTTAAAAGATGCAAAACTAAGATGATAAAAAATACCCTTACTTTTAAAACCAATCAGGACAGTTTAAAACTCCTAACACAAAATGAACACTGAATCCTGTATCATATAGAGCCCACCACCGTCTTTATAACATGCATTTATATTAACAGTAATATCATTGTTAGAGAAGCTTGTCAAATCTTAAACATTCCTCCCATTCATTATATAAGAAAAGTGATTCTCCTACAAAAGCTATTGAGCACAATGCTTTCTACTGTGAGGACAGTCCCTCTGAAGTTAATAGGTAGCAAGGTTGAAATCAAAGGGAGTTAGACACCTAAATAACATTGAGGATCTAAGTGTTTTGTAGATCAATCCTTTATGTTGGTTAGTTCTGTTCCAGAGAAAGGTGTTTCTGTGTAACTCACACACATACTCTTTTTCTCTACTTTCGTCATCACAAGTAAGTGCTTTAGCTTAAAGTTAAATGAGCAAAGATGTTCCAGTTACTAGCTAGCTACACTCATCTGAAATAAATCAATTGGCAGCAATCAGAGAGATGCTGTCCCATGGACTTGTAACATGCTTCCCCAATTAAGATGTTCAGCCCTAGTCTTAAATAGCTGCCCACATATTGCTGCAAATTGAGAGATCTCCTGACAATTGACAGTTACTGACTGATACGTCACAGGGGAACAGTTTTTGCTTTAGTTGGTTGAACTGACTTCAGTCTGTTTATTACTGTTAAAAAACCTGTTTTTATAATGGGTATGTCTGTTTTGAAGGAAATCTTAAAAGTGGATTTCTACTATAACTTTATCTATTATATGAAACTTGAATATTACTGTAATTTATGACCTTCACCTGTAGGATTTTTCTTTAAAGGTGAACTAAATAGGAGCCACAATCAAGGATCAGGACCCCACTGTGGGCTCTGCAGGCTAGCTTGTCACTTTTCCCTGTGGAAGAGGAAAGGTGTAGTTAGACTGCACCTGGAGTAGAGTTTTACTTCTCCGTTGGTCAAAGGGGAAAGTAAGCTACTCCAGGCCTTTCCCAGGCACAGACTAATTCCACTTCTGCACTAGTTTAGCTGCACTGGCCAGTGTGTTGCGGGTGGGTGGGGAAGGGAGCAGTGTTTGGCCACTCCTTTCCTGCCTGTGCATGAGGGGAAGTAGCAGCCTATCTAAACAGCTAACAACAAAAACATTCCCTCTGCCAGAGATATTAAAATAACTACACAGAGTCTGGGAGGGAAAATGAGAGTCTTTGCTATCTGCCCCAGCCACATGTAATTCAGTTTTATGAACCATGCAGACTCACAGCCTTGACTATAATGAGGTTTCTAGGGCTATCTACCACAGATGCAACTCCAACGCCACTATCAATGGTGAGAAATAGTGTGTGGACTGCCTGCTGGCATTTTTACGACTGTATCGTCTACTGAGGCCAAAATAGCTTAGTGCCTAAACAATTCTGAAATTTTAACCCAAGTGCTAAGAGAGCTGGGACCTTAATGATGTTCCTTTCCTTTGTGAGTCACCAACTGTATTTCAAGATCTGTTTCTCTAAACAAGTAGCATGGAATAAATAAAATGCCCCAACAATTCACATAGACAATTCACAAAACAAACTCAAAATTTCTCTTTGAAATTTCTAAAGTGATATTTAACTGTGTACCCTGGAACACGGCTATGTATGGCAGCAGAGTATTTGATAGTCATCGTTATGTCATTCATCAACAATTCTTCTCAGTAACAACCACTTCAATAGGGAAAGACCTGTTGGCTTCTGTTGTGTCTCCGCACTGGATCAGACCTCAGGTTTTTTTCCCCTTAAGTAACCAAATGCCATGGGTCAGAATCAGGCAGCACAAAAGGCCCAGAAAACAGTCAGAGCTCCCCAGAAAGGAGAGTCCCAGTAGGCCTACAAGAAGCATAGCCAGTTCCTACACCAAACTCTTGCAGTCCCCAGCATAGGAGGCATCTGCCTGGAAGAATGTCCCTTATGGGCCATAACCTATTGGCATAAATTAGATCCCTGAAACCGGTCTTATCTATGCTGCGGCTGGTATAAAATCAGGCCCAGCATCAGAAAATGGCAATGAGCTCCATTGTGCTTTAACCCCCCAGTCATCTGCATCCCATGGAATTTGGGCACAGCGAGAATCTGTGGCCATGTATTTGGAACCCTGCAAAGTGTAGAGCTGGCTTCAATAACTATCTTTAACATAAAAAGAGTAAGAAAAGCAGAAATAAGAACTGTGGTTTGTTGCATTTATTACCCTATCAATGAGCCATACGTCCATTTAATAAAGGTTACTGATCTCCCTCCCACTTCCTACATTATTCAAAGTTCTTGGAAAATGCATTGGGGACTGTACACGAGCACCTGATCATTCAGACATATATCCTTTTTTGTGGATGTATTTTGCAGCCTGCACTTCTATCAAATCTTTCATCTGTGTTTCTTCAAAGCTTTTCTTTATAGTATTCCTCTGGAATCAGATGCATTCACACATATCGGTTTATTGCACTTATCAGAGTGTATAAAACAGATTACTAAGGTAAATGGCACACAGCATTTGTCATGAGAATAAACTGTTTTGAACAGTGAAGGTTTTTTTCTGAGTCATTAAGAGTGTGGATTCCACCCTCTTATTCACTGCTCTCAGCCACTTTCCATCACTGAATTCGAAGTCTGAAAATGTCAGTTTTGGAACCAGTGCCAGGAGCTTTCTCCAGTGTGTCAGTTGTGAACAAAACAGCTAAACGTTTCAAAGCACCAAGAGCTTTTGATTTTATATTTGTTATATTAATGAGAAATGAAAACCTTAAACATAAGATCCTACCTGTTTATATTCAGATTCTCTTCCAACCACTACCTGCACCACATAAGTGATAGGGTCTCCTTTCATGGGTGGGACCATTTCCCACGTGATTTCACAAGCATTTCCATCCAACTGTGTCACTCGAGGAGCTGTAATAAAATTTGTGCATATTAGACATCAATGTAAACAATGACATTGCAATAAATGATATATAGGCTTGGAATGATTAGATTTTTATCACTAAATGTTGATTTCACTGTGTACACACAAACTGACAAAAAAAATTTCCATCAATCATAATAGAAATTTACAGATAAGCAAAGTAAGAAAAATGCTGCTTAAGGACTCATTAAGTAGAGTTTGATTTAGGGATATTTACTCTGTATATTTGACAAATTATGTTGACGATTTGTGTTTTAACAGTTATAAAGCTTTAGGTTTTTGAATCTCAAGGTCTACTGTCACTAAATAATTATTGTCTCACCCTGCCATAATCTACTACATCTGTGAAAATTTAAATAAATAAAAATAAAAAAATGCTTAAAAGTAAACACTTATATTATCCAAAAAATTATACAAAAATAAAAACCCAATTCTGCCAAGGCTAATTATACACCTTCTCTATACAAAAAGCACAGAACACTTTAGAGAGAGAATTGCAGGACTTCACAAGTCTGGTAAGAGAAACTGAAATGCATTCATGTAACTAAAATATTAAAAATATCCCCTGTACATTAACTCCTTTGTAAATTTTGGATTAGATCCAGTAATCAGGCAAAACTCCCATTTACTTCAAAAGTAGTTCTGCTGGAGCAAGAGGTGCAAGATGAGGCCTTTAGTCTGAATCAAAGTAAAATCAGAACTGGTTTCTGACTCTTAAGGTCAACACAAGATCTAAACGAGACAAAATATCTCATTCCGCCTCCCTCCCTCCCCCCAAAACATATGCACACACACAATAAATTACAGAAGTGTAGTATTTGAGAGTAGCAAAAGCCTTGGAATTTAATAACTCAACTGTAATGGTATGCATTGCATTTTTCAAGTAGAAAGCAATGAGATGACTAACGACTGCAAGATGACTTCCCATGGAATTCTGTAACATCAGTGAGCTACATCTGTACTATGGGAGCCATCTCTAAGAACACAAGAATGGCCATTCTGGGTCAGACCAATGGTCCATCTAGCCCAGCATCCTGTCTTACAATAGTGGCCTATGCCAGCTGCTTCAAAAAGAATGAAAAGAACAGGGCAATTATCGAGTAAGCCATCCCTTATTGTCCAGTCCCAGCTTCTGGGATCTTTGAATCATCTCTGTAGCATGGTCCACTTGTGAGGGCATCAGGATATGGGCAGCAGATACTTCTTGTTGGAGCTTGGTTACTACTACCTCATCAATTATTTTGCTTAGAAAGGCAAGGCTGGAGATAGACTGGGAGTAGGGGGAAGATAAATTTGAAAGATTTTCTGCAATAGAAAATTCTGTAGTCAATCAGAGTTTTGCCATTGACTTCTGCAGAGCCAGGATTGCACCTCAGGAGCGTTTTTTTTTTGGGAGGGGCGGGGAGACAACCAAGAGCGGGACTGGATTCAACCTAGAACCAAAATCATATGAATAGGTTCAAATACAGGGATTCATATATAAACCATGCCCTGATCCTAGAAGTTTCAGGGATTAGATTTGAGGTTTTGGTTCAGCGCATATATTAGAATCTAGGAAAGCATGATTTATCAGCAGCTGAAATGCTGTCTTCCTCACAAAATGATCTCTTATCAGCTAAAAGCCATCAGATTTCACTCTGTGCCCACCAGCAACAGCAAGCTGCCAGGTCAACAGACCACAAAGCTTTGAATGATGGCAATATGTTTACATATATACCTGAGCATCTGTCCTCTGCTGATTTCAAAACAACTGCAGCAGCATCTAGATTATAACAACCTTGCTGTTTGTCAGACAGAGGGAGCATACGGCTGAAAAGTGAAACTGTGAGGCTGGAGAGAATGATACGTGCTGCAATACACTTCAGGAAGCCATTAGCACATGCAAGAACACGTGCACATTAAAAGTAATCCATTTCCCAGCCCTGTGAAAATACAGCAAAATGAGAAGCCGTCAAAGAAACTGGCGCTGCTACCGCTGCCATATAAATTACATCAACCCTAAACTAATCTATTATCACTCAAAAGGGCCTTGTGCATTATATTCAGATCCAAATATAAATATAAATTTGCTTCTCATACCAACACCTGCCTACTTGGAGAGATGGAGAATGGAAATGTTCATCTGAGCTGGTACACCTCTCAACCTCACACACTCTTTTAGGTTTTTGTCTGCCAGTTGCAGAACAAAACATGACATCATATACGTTTCTTTGTCAAAATCAGGAAAACAATGTATCCTCTTTCTTAAATGAGTCGGGACACTGGAGGGAATCAAAAATGGCCTGTTTTGTTGCCTGACTCAACAGGACTCACCTCTTTTCCATTCAGTATCACTTTCCTGTTGCAGTGTCTGCGGCTACAGCGTTTGCCGTATTGTGGGGTCTACCATTGCCAGTATCCTGATGTTTAGTTATGTCCCTGACACTCCCACCCCACCCCCTATTCGTGGAATATCATAGCTACTTCACATTCAGTTCAGAATGTGAACCATGCTCAAACTAGGACTGAATACTTAGGCAGAAAGGTACTCTTCCATTTAGATGAAAAAATAGAGTTCTGATCCAATTATATTTTGGATACGGGACAGCAGAATGGACAAGGAGTGCTCTCCAGTGAACAAATATAATTTTCATCTTAACTTTCTGTCACACAAGTACAGCTTCAAAACAAAACACTAGTAGATTTCAAAAACAATGGGGAAATCCCTGTAAAGATATTACATACCCCCAGATCATCAGTAAAGATATTAGCTGTTTGGAGATATAGTACTAAAGCATTACGTTGCTCCTGTTGGAATTCCCTGTAGGTGTATAGTAGTTTTTTCCCACATTCACTAATTTAAATTGGGCGGTTGCAGTATCTTCCCGCTAAATTCCCTTATGATGGTGCCACAACACCACTAAAGAAATTTACTTCAAATATATTGGACAGATTGACTATACATGGTAAAAAGCAAAGCAGCATATTCACATGGTTAAGATGTAGCCATGGTGGCACGGAGAATGGACTTCCCTCTTGAACAGTCCCTTGCAAGTCTTCTTCCTATGGCAAGAATCAATATGGGAGGACTTAGGATTCTTAAATCCCTCACAGTTGAATCTTCCAACCTCATTCATGGCTGGCCTTGCACTCTTTTTCCGTTGACCTCACCCCTACAAAATTTCTGAAGAAAACCTCGTTCTGCATGTTGCATGTGTCCCAACCACTGCAGTCATCTTGTTCTCATATAATGCAAGATTGCAACCTGCCAGGAATGTGTGTCTCCTCATTTGTGAAAAAATCAAACCAATGGATAGTGAAAAAACACGGGAAACTGATTGATTTCCTTGCCTCAGCTGTTTTTAATGGCCAAGTTTCTGCTCCATATAACAGGGTTGTAATCACTACTGTGCTGCACATTCATATCATAGTTGTCACAGACATCCTGCCATCCAAATAGAGGTCTTTTAAGATGCTGAAATGCCACTGACACAAGACAGATCTGATATGTGACTTATCTGGTTACAGAAATCTCCTGCTATCAACCAACTACCCAGATAGATAAAACTATTCACTCATTCAATGCATAGCTTTGGTTTTATCACCACTGATCTTAAGTCCCATTAATTCTGAAGTTTTTTCACAGCTTTTCCAGCATTAACTGTAGTTGGTCAGTAATCTCTCCAAATAAGAAATCATCACCTGCATAATCAAGATCCTAGGAAAATGAATCTTCAAATTTTACACTTAACTTTTGCCTCAGTTAGCTTCATCACAGGTCTATTAGAACATTAAATAATGTAGGTAAGAAAACACATTCCTGGTGTAACCCTGATTCTACTAAAATAGCCTGTAATACAACCATGGACTCTCATACAGCTAAATGTACAGTGGAACAGTTTCTCCGCTAGGCACTCCATACTGGCATAGCAGTACCCATCGTGCTGACTAAAGCAGCTGCAAAGTCTATGAACACGATGTTAACTTTCTTCTGTCGCGCTAGTCATTCTTCAGCAACATTTTCCAGAGCATATATACAATGTATATCTACCTGTGTGGAAACCACACTGGTTGTCTCTCATTTTTGGGTTGAAATAATATTTCAGTTGGTTCACAAGTATGATCGTAAACACCTCCCCTGGGAGTGACAGCAGCATTATTCCACTATAATCTGAGCAAGCTAATTGCTCTTTTCTTTTTTTAAAAATGGGATGATACAGCCTGTTTTCTAATCTTTTGGAATATGAACAGTTTCCCAAACTTTTAAGACAGCTCTGTGTAGCCAGTGAACTAAATCCCGGTCTCCACTATTTAGCAGTTCTGATGAAATAAAGACCAAGTGCTTCAACATTTTGTAACTATTTGATGGCAAGCATCACTTTCTCTAATGTCACCAGCCTGTTTTCTGACAGGTTCATTTTGGGATAAAGTTGTAGTAGGAGCTGCATCATGGTGGAAATCTATTAATTCACAAAAATACTCATGCCAATGCTTAAACTGTGCATCAAAATCCTGGCAGTATTTTCCATTTTTGTCCTTAAATAGTGGAAGCCATGAGAATGGACATTCAGTTAGGACCTTCAAGCTCTCAAATACAATCTCCAGCTTCAACATATAGAAGAAAAGGACATAAAGTGTTCTCAGTTTCATATATGTTTTATCTGTTTCAGCACTTGCATCTACCACTCACAACAGAACCAAGCTTCAAGATTCATCTACATCTTCTACAAGAGGAAGAGTCATCGGACCATATGATGATGGCTCTTCCATAAACCAGAGATGGGGAAAAATCTCGATATAAAGATGGTATATCCACTTCTGCAGCAATGTCAGTATCTAAGGATGGGACTGTAGAATGTTCAATCATTCCAAGCCTCATCAGAAAAATGACTTTCCTGGCTGAAGAACTGGAAATTGAATGCTAACATACGTGGCATGCAGTAGACATGGCGGAGTTTGAACCAAGAGCACAGCTATGACTCATAGAGGTCAGACCTTTTGATTGTTGAATGCCTGTGATACATCTGATGGGCACACTTGCGTTGCTCTAGTTTTGTCCCTAAGGGTGTAATCTGCACTACTGGCATCACAGGTTTATTCTCCATGCCTGATAATGGCCATTTTCAGTTTGAAGGTAGGACACCTAGCAGTTATTAATGCACATGCTCCACATGATGCAAGGTATAATGCTGAAAAAGATGCTTTTTATGCCATGTTAGATGACACTGTATCTAGTATATCAGCCCACCTTCATATTGTCATCTTAGTAGATATGAATGTGAGAACTGGCTATCATGGAACTGGATGTGAACTGGCACTGGAACCACACGACCAACCAGAATACAGATCAGATAATGGTGTGGGTCTACTAGAATTTGCTTCTACACATGGACTATATTTAATGGATACTTGGTTTCAGCACAAGAATTGCCATAAGTATACATTTTGCAATCCATTGGGCAACAATGCAACCTTGTATTCCTATTCTAGTTTTGTAAAAGCAGTAGAGAATCCTGTGGCACCTTATAGACTAACAGACGTTTTGGAGCATGAGCTTTCGTGGGTGAATACCCACTTCGTCAGATGCATGTCATGCATCTGACAAAGTGGGTATTCACCCATGAAAGCTCATGCTTCCAAAAACAATCTGTTAGTGGTATTCACCCACGAAACTCATGCTCCAAAACGTCTGTTAGTCTATAAGGTGCCACAGGATTCTCTGCTGCTTTTACAGATCCAGACTAACACGGCTACCCCTCTGATACTATTCTAGTTTTGAAACACTTGACTAAGTTCATGTAGGATGCAAATGTATTTAGGAGTGCTGATCTTGCTCTGGAATTTGATTGACTCCTAATAGCAACAATGATGTTAATAGAGTTTCAGAGACAAGTATCTACTGCATTGAAACACTTCAGTGTTGATAAGCGTTATTACGAAGCAATTGCTAATAGTTACATGGTAGAAATTTCCAATAAATATTCTATATTGGATGACCTGCTGTCTACCATGGAGGAAGAGTGAACTTTATTTTGAGTTTCGATCACAGTGATTGCTGGAAAACAACTAATGAGAATGAAAGACCAACACTGCAATACAGATGATACTATCAAATTATGGGAAAAGAAAGAAGGTGTACCGTAGAATGCATACACTGGATGGTCAAAGTCGAATCAGCAAAGAGGAGGAAATGGGCAACAGAGAAAAAGAAATGTCTTGAACAAGCCATCAAGACAGTGTGTAAGAATTATTGTAAACAGGGTAAAACACACTAAAATAGTTAGTCTGTGGTGTGAATTCAACTCAGTTCATCTAATGTAAAATTATATGTGGCTCCTGTATCTTCTTGGTAATGCAACTTCCTTGAAAGATGCTGTAAAGTGTAAAGGGCTTTAATTATCAAATGTAGTTTGAATACATTCTGCTTATTTCCTATGGAAAACAAACTTAAATGAGGCTATACAGATGGGGATAATCTCCCTTCTCGTGCACAATAAAATGTCAATGGGAGTTTTATACATTAAAGGAAAACTAAATTCTGGAGTGTTAAATGCATTTTCACAGTTGAACAACAACATGCATTGTCATTAGTTTTCAAGCCCCATACGCACATCTACATATACATCCTATCAGTTATGTCCCTCATTAAAATATTTCACGGTAATGGTCCCACTTCCTGTAACTTTTGTTAGTAACAGTATTTTTGACCATCTCTGTAGAGTAATTAATCTAGTAAGGTTTATACTGGATTTTCTTTGGTGAGAATTGAGTTTCCTATCATAAGTTATCAGAAAGTTATTTAACTAGTCAAAAACCATGCCGTCCCCTTCCCCCCGTCCCCTACAGAGCATGCATCAGATCCCATTGTTAATCCATACCTTTGATGGCAGGTGGGACAGATTTGGTTGTGCAGAAGGTACATATCTCTGAGAACGGCCCTTCCCCAGCATCATTTACTGCCTGTATTCTAAATGTGTAGCAAGTAGATTCTGTCAGCCTTTGTACCTTGTACGTGTGACTTGGTCCCCTGTAAATCGGAATAAACCTAGAAACCAGCAAACAGAGAATGAAATTAGTTGCACTTGGGGTGGCAATGGCTTTTCTGAATGTTATATGCACATAGGCTTTTATACCCAACCATCCATACTCTGAAGAACTGTAGCTCATATCATGGAAATTACCAAATATAATTACAAAGATTAGTACATAAACAAGCATATATAATAAATCTATTATTAGATATTAGGAAAACCAACAGTTTAACGTATCTTCTGCAAATAATCCTCTATATTGCAAAATAATGATATCTGGAAAACATCTATCTATATTTTGCCTACTAGCGACTTAATCAAAATGCATTAAGTTTACTTTACCATACACCTTCATTACAATATAGTAGAACCTCAGAGTTAAGAACACCAGAGTTACTAACTGACAACATTTGGAACCAGAGGTACACAATCAGGCATCGCCAGAGACAAAAAACCCCCGACAACAACAAAAAAAACAAATACAGTACAGTACTGTGTTAAATGTAAACTACTAAAAAAAAAATAAAAGGAAAGCAGCATTTTTCTTCTGCATAGTAAAGTTTCAAAGCTGTATCAAGTCAATGTTAAGTTATAAACTTTTGAAAGAACAACCATAACGTTTTGTTCAGAGTTATGAAAATTTCAGGGTTAGGAACAACCTCCATTCCCGAGGTGTTTGTAATCCTGTACACTGATGTAGTGCTGGTAATTTACAGCACTTCACAAACACAGGGCCCAAGCCTGCAAACTCTAGCTCATTTGACTAGTTCTTACTCATACAAGTAGCCTCCTACCCCCTCCCCCAAGGCTAGGTCCTGCTCTCATTTACATCAGTTTAAACTCAGAGTAACTCCATTTAAATCAACATGCCCGGATTTGCAGAACTGTTCATAGACCTGACACATTTCTTTCTTGAAGAGTTTGCAAATTGAAATAAAACAGGACAAACATACAAGGCAACAGCTCAAAACAGAGCATGTCACAAGATGATCAATATTGGGGAGGGGCGAGCTTGAAGAGGTACGTTTTAAAGAGTGATTTGTGGGAACGAGAGAGGCTGTCTAGTAAATGAGATAAGGAAGATTGTTTTAGATGTAGGGAGCAGCTTGGGGGAAGACAAGAACTCTAAAAGGAGACAGTGCTTACGCACTGACTTCCAAAATACTGGTTCTGGCTGGGCCAAACACAAAGAAAGAAAACTCACCTGTATAATACAATACCCTACATAAAGTACAAGTTGCTAAGCAGAGAGAAAACACGGTTACTCACCTTTGTAACTGTTGTTCTTCGAGATGTGTTGCTCATATCCATTCCAATAGGTGTACGCGCCGCGCGTGCATGTTCATCGGAAGACTTTTACCCTAGCAACTCCAGCGGGCCGGCAGGTCGCTCCCTAGAGTGGCGCTGCCATAGCAGGTAATATACACCCCTGCCGGCCCGCCCGCTCCTCAGTTCCTTCTTGCTGGCTACTCCGACAGTGGGGAAGGAGGGCGGGTGTGGAATGGACATGAGCAACACATCTTGAAGAACAACAGTTACAAAGGTGAGTAACCGTGTTTTCTTCTTCGAGTGATTGCCCATATCCATTCCAGTAGGTGATTCCCAAGCCTTACCTAGGCGGTGGGGTCGGAGTGAGAGGTCGCAGCGCGTAACACGGCGCATGCATCCCTGGCTGTTGGACCAGGTTCATTAATGGGTGTGAGCGAAGTGGACACGGCGAGGACCAGGTTCGCTGCCCGTGTTAATTTCACTGGTGGCTAAGTCACATTTCTGACGGTCCGAAGAAACCGGTTATTGCTTGGCCCTAGTTAGAGGTTGCAAAGCTCATCTTGATGTGCGTTTCCCGACGGTTGAAAACCAGCCCCTGGTCCAGTTTTAACAGGTGGTACGCCCTATGCAGGTGAATGTTCACCAATGTTAGGTTTTGCCCAATCCTCTAGGTAGACAGGAACCCTTAACCCGGTTCAGCTATGGCAACAATTAAGACGCTTTGGGGATTTGCTCGGACCGTTGCTCCCTTCCCGTATCATAAAAGCTGCTCTGACGACTCACAAATGGTCTTGAACCGTGAGTGCTCAATTGTGCTAGCATCCCCAGCGAGCACGCATATTGAACACTCTCTGGGAAGAATACGGGTAGAATAGTGTCCTTGGTTGAATGAAACCGAACAACTTTGAAAAGAAAGGCGGAGGCATATGGCGTCTCTTTAGTTTGTAACTTTGTTCGCTGATGGATATCATGCACCTCTCACGGTACCGTGGCCATTTCTACCAGCAGTAGCGATCTTTCAACACCACTGTAGGGCGCGCATGCTCATATCAGCACGACATTATGTCCGAAGAATGTGCTGGGAATGCAAAGATGGCCACCTCAGAAATGCCGTCTTCCAGTACAAGTAGGAAGGAACACGTAGCCATGCTGGTTTCAAACGGGTAGTGTGGGACAAAAACGGCATGTTCACCAACACCAGGTCAACATTCTGCATATCTGGGTGTTGTCTTACACCCTCTGATTCCGGGCGAGACACATGGGGGGGATAGTACGCTTCCCAATCCTTCTAAGGATCTTTAGCCACGTATGGAGGTTCAGCCTCAGAAAGTATGAGACATCATTGTTTCGGAGGAAGGACAGGAAGTACAGGAGATGGTCTCATCGGCAATATGGATTTGCCATGTGATGGAGATGGAAATGGGATTCCATCCCAGAATAACAATAGATGGAACTAGGGGCAGACAAAAACAAGATTGCTGAAAACAAATGGCAGAGTGTGGAGTGATGAAAACTTGAGGAACAGCTGGGAACCATTGAAAAAACTTGCAGAAAACAGGGGACAGGGTGGAGGAGCTATGTCGCTGCCCTAGACAGAGGCATAACGGTACTAACTATTCATTCTCACAATGCTGATGCTTTGGCTGAATTTCCCCCACAATGCGACTGAGGAGGCACCTGGCTTGGAAATTTCATCCTGAATTGGTGAAGTGGTAAAGTATACAACTCAACAGGTTTTTATACCTGTCAGCCACCCTATTAGAAGGTGCTAAACCCATCTAGAGTAAAATAGATAATAAAGACCTTTGGGGCCAAGGGCCCCACCTGAATTGGTGCAGGGCGCGGGAGGCACCCGCTGGGTGAATGTGGAGATAGCCACCTAGCTCACACACTCCCGATGCATGTAGCGACTAGCACGAAGCAGGACTTGTGCTGGCTGTATGTGGAATTGACCGAAAGCTCAATACTCAGTGGACGATTCAAAGCGCATGGAAACATCTGTGGCCTGGTGTGGTTGGAGATCCGTCCTACCGTGGGCTGATACACGCATGACTTTTAAAGCATTCACTTTTGTGCTGATTAACTACCTTTTGCCTCAGTAGACGGACTTCAGCCCTAATCTTTACACTAGTAAAAGCCAGCCTGTGCGCATCTGTGTTGCATGAAGGCTAATATATCCTTGGCCAATCGCGAATCGCTACAAAGTCGAAAGCGCCAATTATGGCTAGGTAGCCACGTGACGTGAGGGGATGCAAGAGTGGCTCAGGACACGGGCAGCAAGATCTCTCAGCCTGTTAATGAAACCGAGTTTGTACGGAATAGCTCTTAGTCGCCAAGTGGTCAAGCGTTGATCAGATTTAGCTGAAGAAGGCAGTAGGGAACACCAGGCCATGTCGATCCACCGTACCATGACCTGGTGTTCTCGCACAGGATCGTGATAATGCCAATTGAAGCGCTCTGCGTCATTTAGTAGCCCATCATGCGTGAGTAGGTGAAATGTGATCGCGATTCATGCAGGCGCGCCTAATAGTAACAAAGTAATTTGTAAAGTCTGTGACTAATCTAAAAAGACCTTGTGATATCAACGGAAACACAATGAGCAGATCCGTTTTGACAGCCTTAGTAACGCAATTAGAGAGATGAGATGTCTTCGTCCGCCCAGGGAATCAGAAGCGTCTGCAACCCTGAGCCTCAATGGTCTGCGACCTGGGCACAAGACTCCTATGTAGAAGTCGGGCCCCACTCTGATCCTGTAAAGGGATCTAGAAGACGTGAGTCCATAGGGGAGCCCCCACCTCCGGATAAAGAGCACCAGGGCGCATGTACCTGGGCGAGGACCCTCGTTGGGAGCAAAAGACCGGTTAGCCGATCCGGCGCGTATTCCGAACCTCCGGGAGAAAGGGAAGCAACTATCATGAACAGGATGGCTATGCAAAAGTCCCCCAATGTCATGCTCCTGACAAAGAGAGCCAGACCTCCGTACCGCCCTGCTTGTACATAGTATACCGTCGTTGTGTTGTCAGGTGAAAAAACCGAAACACAGCAATCTTGGATTCTGACGAACGCATTGACAAAGCCAGGTGACCGCCCTCATTCTCGCACATTATAGTAGGCGAGTCGGATCAGACCAGCGCCCTGGGGCGCAGTGGCACCTAGGTGAGCTCCCCTCCCAGAGTCCGAGCGTAATCCGTTTCAGGACACGAGCCTGGGGGGATGGAACGAACCCTGCACCACACGACAGGACCGACCAGCCACCACTGGAGGAGTGAGAGGACGTACTGAGAATCGGTAATTGTAAATCTACGGGCGCCTAGCGACGGAGCTGCAGGTGAGCCAGGAACTGGAAGCCGTAGGTGAGCCGAAGCATGCACCGTGACGAAGCAGGCCGCCATTGCCCAAGAGTGTCAGCAAGTACGTATGGAAGGTTAGAGTGCTGCCTGCAGCCTGTGGATGATGGCTGTTTAAAGCCTGGAACCGCGACAAGGAAGAAACGGCCCGCTATAGTAGAGTCATAATAGAACGCTTCTGATTAAAACTCTATCCTCTGAGTAAGGTTTAGGTACTCTCGGCGTTAGATTAGGCTTAGGGCTCATGAAAAGGCGGCTGACCATCTGACGTGCGCGAGACTCGCTCCTCTGAGGTCCCGGATAAAGCCAGTCTTCGAGTAGCGGAACACATGCACGCGACTGCGACGAAGGAAGCGCACGACTACGGCCCATGCATTGGGAAACACTTGCAGGGGCCGTCGAGGCTGAACGGGTGGGACCGTGAATTGATAATGCCCGACCGCCGACAATGAAGCGAAGAACCTCCAATGGCGCGGAAGATGGCTATATGAAATAAGCGTCCTGCACTGTCGAGGCAGCTTACCATTCCCGGATCCAGGGATGTAATAATGTCCCAAGGACACCCATACGGAACTTTCAAATTGAACCAGTATTTTGTTTGAGCTCTCGTAGTCGAGGATGGTCTTTGAGGACCTCCTTTGCCTTGGGTTATCAGAAAGTAACAGAAGTAAAACCCCTGCCCTTCTCGTTCTCTGGGAAACCTCCTCTAGTGCCCCTTGCCGAGGAGCGTCGTTACCTCCTGGAGGGGATTCTGCTCGTGAGAGGGGTCCCTTGACGAGGACCGAGTAAGGGGGTTGGGAGCGCGGTAAAGAAGCAAACCTGTAGGCGTATCCAAGCCGCAACGCGCTGAAAATCCCAGCGGTCTGAATGTAACGGGTACCACGCCGGGAGTAAGAACAAAAGACGGTTGAGAAGGGAGGAGAGGGAGTCCGGGAGGACGGGTACAGTTGCCCTCGCGCCACCTTCAAAACGTGGGCTTTGGCCCGGAGGAAGCGTTGGAGGGGACCTTGGCTTTGGCCCCCCTGTTACCCATTATCCTGCGCCTGCCATTCCTGTTTCGCTGCCCTGGCACAGTCTTTCCGTTGCCTGGCTGAGGGGAAGGCCTGTGTTGCATGTTGAGGCCTGAATGGTCTACGCTGGGTGACCCGGCTTATGCATCTCCCAGTGCGCGCATAATGACCCTATGTCTTTGAGCTTTGCAGCCACAGGGTCAAGTCTTGTGTCCGAAAACAGCCCTGGCCCTCAACGGAAGATCCTGGATGGTAAAATTGGAGTTCCAGAGGAAAGGCCAGAGACCTGAAGCCACCTGAAAAATGCGGCGCATGAGTGACTCCAGAGGCAGAGTCCTGGCAGTTCGATCTGCCAGCGTCCAAAGCCGCCTGTAGGAAGTTGCGCCGACCTTTTCCCTTTCAAGGAGAAGTGGCGAACGCCTGACGAAAAAAAAAGAGCTTCCTGTGGAGGCAGTCTCCTTAAAATTATCAGCCGCCACCCATTGTTTATGTGTAGAACTGAGCAGAAGCTTGCTGGTTGGAGACCCGCAGCTGCAGGGCGCCTGCGGAATAGATCTTGCGCCCAAGCAGGTCATACGCCTCGCTCCTCTTAGACTTTTGGGCCGAAGCTTGTCGTCCATGCGCCCCTCTCATTCCACAGATTGAAACGACGAGGAACACGGGGCGGTGACATATAAGTACTCATAGCACCCTTCGAAGGACCATGTATTTACGCTTGACACCCCAAGCAGCGGGGAACGAAGCCGTGACTGCCAGATGTGTGGCATTGCTTGGATGGTCCTCTATGAAGGACATGGCGACATTTTGAGTGTTGCACATCCGCCCGAGATGATGCTCACGAGCACGGGGTCCTCATCTCGGAGACCTCCCAGCCTGGATTGTTCCATAGTTTGCGCCACAACGCCTGAGAGTCCTGGTGCGCCCTGAGGTCCAGGGTGTGGACTGGTGGATGTCGTTCCCCGCCACCGCCTTCATCTGGGAGACGACGAGGAGAGACCGGCAGGACGCGGTCTGGTGGTGGCGTCAGGACGGCGAGCACCGCGTCGGACTCTCGCTGTTGCTCAGGATTTCTGGAGGATGAGACGAACCGCTCTTCCGTAGTGGGATGGAGGAGGGCGTGAAAAATAGCTTCCGAGCCCTGTGTCACGAGGAGATTCCGAACGACGCGCGGAGGAATTTTGCTGGGGCCCTGGCTTAGGTGATACGCCCAGGGTCCAGAAAGTCCACTGCTGAGGACCATGCTCCTGCTGAGTCTCGGAGAAGAGGGCAGCGGGGCTTTCAGCGTCTAAATACACACTGCCCACCCGCCAAGAGACTGACCCTGCGAGATGCCACGGGGGAGCTGAACGGGGTGAGTACGGGTCCCGCACCCAGCGGCGAAGACCTCCTCGCCGTGCCGGAATCCGTGCCATGATCCATACCAGTTGCCGCCATCGAGACTGGACCTGCCACCAGCGCGGTGCCGGAGGATCGACCGGGATCTGGATCGCCCGATGACGGAACGACTCCCTCGACAAGTCACCATGCCGAGTAACGTGGCTGCGAGCCAGAATGTGCCGGAGAGTATTTTGAGACTGGCGCAGCGCAGCAGTACACGACCGGTACATCGTGGAGAGCGGTGCCGGACTTGCGAGCGCGTCCTCGCGAGCGAGACCCTCCCTTCGGGATCGAGATTGCTGCCGAGATCGTGACCAAGGTGCCGAGCCGGAGCAGTCCAGGGACGGTGCTCGCATCGGTGTGGGCTTGCCCTTAGACTGCAGAACCCGCACCGGCGGTGCCGGGGGTTGGGCAGCACAGGCTCTGTTAGAGCGATGAGGTCCCTGGCTGAGGAGAAGTCTCTGGGCGTGGACGGGACCATCAGCTCAACCCAGATCTTGGCGAGGAGCTGAGAGGGATCGGACTCGACGGACCTGCCGGGCCCGGAGTCGATTGAAGTCCCTGGCACAGCCACCCGGCCGGCGTCGCGCCCGGGTGCTCTTTTCGAGGCAGCTTAGCTGGGGTAGAGGAGCGTAGACAGTCTCTTCCCCTGAACTGGTGCCGGAGAAGTCGGTTACCTGCTCTCGCGGGTGCCGGAGTGGTCCAGTGCCGGAGCCGAAGCGGCACTCGTGCCGAGGACGAAGGAATTAAGCGCCGCTTCCATCAGGAGCGTCGTTGAGGCGCTGTCTCGCTCCTTCTTGGTCCTCTCTGAAGGCCTTGCAAATGCCGGCACTTCTCGGAGATATCGATTCCCCCAGGCACTTCAAGGGCAGGCGTCGTGGGATCGCTAGTGGGCATCGGCTTCTTACAGGCCCCGAGCACGGTTTGAACCCCGGCGAAACCAGGCATGAGCCCGAGCGCCGGGGCGCGGGATTACGCTAGCGCCCCAACCGCTAACTATATACACTAGAACTATAAACTACAACTATACTAAACTAAGGAACTATAATTAAAACTAGAACTAGAACTAGGAAACAATGAACGAAGAGAAGCTAGGGACGTGGAGGACAGCTATGCCGCGCTCCACAGTTCCAACGACTGACACGGCGGTAAGAAGGAACTGAGGAGCAGGCGGGCCGGCAGGGGTATATATTACCCGCTATGGCGGTGCCACTCTAGGGGGCGATCTGCCGGCCCGCTGGAGTTGCTAGGATAAAAGTCTTCCAATGAACGTGCACGCGCGGTGCATACACCTACTGGAATGGATATGAGCAATCACTCGAAGAAGAACCTGAATTCCAATTTACATTGCTGTCTCCACTAGAGAACATGTCAAGAATAGTCATACATCAGACAGTGATTTCTAGTTCTTTATGCACTCTGTAAGGGTCTGTCCCTATAAAGGACTGAGCAGAATGGGAACTGAAGGTACATAGCACATCACAGGACGCACTCAGTCTCTTGCAGCAAATGATCCTTAATTCTCAGTTGGAGAACACAGTTGGTTACTTTTTGCATGGATCCTGAATTTATGAGGACTATAAAATTCACCACTGTGAATCATGTGGTCTTCTGATGGTTTAATACATGCATTCAAATATCCTAACTATTTTAGATGATTTGGAACAACTGGGAAAAAGACAAAATGATTCCTTTTGACTTCCCCTCCCTCAAATCTAGAGTTCTATTCTGAATAATAAATCCTAGCCCTTCAGGCTTTTAAAAATCTTTAGAGAATAATCAATTCAGGTATTTCACAACAAAAGGGCTTGTGCCGTTAGCTCTCACGGGACAGAAACCAATTCACGTTAAATTATGGTACAATTCTATAGAAGTACAAAGCACAAACAGAGATCAAGAATCATCTGTAATAAAATGAAATGTTTAGGGAGGTCAAAATTGCTGAATTGTACTTTGAGGACTAATTAGGTTTAATACTCCCATAAAGATTTAATAATGCCTCACTTTGATTGTAAATTCTAGATCTATCCTCGAAAGTTATGAAGAGTTTAGGAGAGATCAGATTAAATACTTCTCTTTCAGCCACTTTCTGATTTAATAGGAAATTTCTGAAGAGGAAGTGTAGTTCTATTCAACTTTAGACACTGACGTTTTCAGGTCGAATTGTCTTTGCTATCCCACACTTCTGATAGTAACGTAAGCATCAATGGAAAGTTTCAAATGGCCAGGAAAGAGCCTGTTATCACAGGGTAAGTCTTTTTGGAGGTAGTTTTATATTAAATTCTCAAAATGGATATAGTGTAACAGGCCGCAAATTTAGCCCTAATCACTGTGTGTATGTGTGTGTACACACATAAGCAGCATTCCCCTCATCCTGCACATGCCAACCTAAAGATTAGCTCAAAAGTAGTTTCAGCACTCAGGGAAGTGAGAGGATTCTTCCCTCCCACCAATCCGGGGCATGTGGATGGCAAGATGGAGGCAGAGACCCAGCCAGCTGCTGCCATTGCAGTGATGAGAAGTAGCTGGGTGTACCAAGGGAAGCAGATTGAACCAACTAAAGGGATGACATAGAATGTACTCTCCTCCCGGCTGGAGAGTTGCGGGTAGGTGTTGTGCTTGCTGGAGCACAATGCCTTCTGGAGATGCCCATGCCACAGGATGGCCTTGCATCACCCCAAAGGCAAGCTAGATTATTTGAAAGATCAGATTGTAAATTACACAAAGGCAAGGAATCCAAAAGTGAAGGTTTTGTAGTGGCATTAAGAAGTGATCTAGTAAAGCACTTATGTTTGTGCTTAAATTTAAGTCAGCGGGACAACTCCATTTGATTGGGGAACTACTCTGCTTTACTGAAGACTAGCTTACCCATGCTACATTTTAATCCCTCCCTCCCCAGGAGAGCAGAGGCCCTCAGTATTTGCATGCACAATTTTTGTTTGTGAAAAGAGAAGATGTTGAAAATACACATGTAAAGGTGTATTTGCCCTAGTTTTCATAGCGCGTCAGGTCCTCCTGCAGTTTAAAAGTGTTTCAGTCAGCCATCCAGGGAGCAGAAAGAATATCTGTGACTTAGGTCACCTAACACTGATGGCAAATGGTGAATGCACAGAGCAATGGGCACAGTGAATATGCTTAAATTTGTTTGCATCCAAATGAAGAATGGTCTTTCAACCAGTTATGCACCCACCTTATAGTAATTTCATCTATACCATATTTGCTTATGAAAATGGCATGTAGAACTCTGCCAAAAGCCTTATTAAAGTCCTGATGTATCAAGTCAGTTCCTTATAAACTATGCCAGTTATCCTGTTTAGGAAGGAAATTAGATTGGTTTGGCATGATTTGTTCTTCACAAATCCATGTTGGCTATTAATTATCACCTCATTATCTACAAGGTTTGAACAAACTGATTGTTTAAAAATTTAGGCAAAAATTCAGGCAAATTTACTGAGATTAACAACCTGCAACTTTCCACAGAGGACTATGGGAATGTCGCTAGTTAAGTTTTGAGTTACAGTTTCCAGATTTGCTCCATAAATTTGTGTTCTTAATTTCCTAGACTGATTCTTATTGAGCTCTCTCTGACATTTGGAAACAGGCATAATTATTCCAATTATTCTCTCCCTCATCCGCTTTTCTTTATCTCAAGAAATATCTGTTAGTGAAAGCAAAATGCATTCCAGGAAGAACCTGTATTCTCACTGCAATACACAACACTGTAATGGTAGCCGATCTAAACCTTTAAAATGTTCCCATCCCTTCTAAGATGATTTGGAAGAAAACAGGCTGCTTTATTAAGTCAATCAGATTCAATTAAAGTTAGAGTCTGCAATAACAATAATGGATCTTAATTATGTCGGAAGATGCATATTGTGATTTAAGAAATGAAAACATTTCATCTTGATTACAAACATTTAAACTTCAAAACACAGCTGACTTTTTGATAATCATGTAGAATTCTATTAAAGCCTGCAGTAGGCACTTTGTATTCCTTGAGAAGTGAACTTCATTACATTTAAAAGCAATGTATTTTCCATTTGGCACTGAAGCTTTTAATATCTGTGAGACATGTTCTGCAGTCCCTACTCAAGCAGAACTCCTAGGGGAACGCCTATGGGAGTATTCCCGAGGTAAGGATTGCACTGGATTGCACATGTTTGGAATCATACTATATCATGCATTGGAAGCTATTCTATGCACCTACAAAGCACACGCTGTTCGGTCAGACACCACTGATTGTATGTTCCTGTGCTGTATAGCCAGTTAATGATTATTAAAGATAAGATTAACTGGTTTTCATTCTGACTGTTGCTAGTGAATGCTTTTAAAATCTATAGCAAGTTTTAAATAATATTAAGCTTCTTGAGCTCTATAAAAAAACTCTGCCCTCCCAGCTTGCCTCCTTGATGAACTTCACATTGCCCGGTCCCCTTTACCCCTGTCATTCCAACTCTTGTTGTATGTTCATTTCTCTGCTTCTTGCACAATCCCTTCCATGCCGCCTTCTCCTGAGCCCATCTGCCAGGCCCCCATCTTGTCTGCATTTGAGACCCTCTTAAAGAATCCCTAGTGAGAATGAGTGCAATTTGGCTATTAAAAAGGCTTCTCTGTTCTTCTCCTTTTTCTAACCTCTACCCATTTATCTGCCTGTCCTTGGACGAAGAGCAGCTCTAAGCAGTGAATCTCCCTTTGTGGATGACTCCAGGGTACATTATGAACACCATCATAAACTGATTATCAGCAGCAGCAGGTGCCTACAAATACCCCAGCTTTTCCTTTTGTATGAACATTTCTCATTTAAACAAAAGCGATTAAAATGCAAATTGGCCTCTGAAAACATAATTAATAGAGAAAAGAGATATCTAAACAATTTATGCTATCTGATGACTTCATCATGAGAGATAGGAAACTCATACGAGCACTGAATGCACAATCCAGAGACTGATTTTAACCAGTTTCCCCTGCATGACTACATGCATTTGCCCAGGAGAATTACAAGTTTGTTTTCACTGGTTCCCCAAAACCCCACCAAACCTGTTTGCTGAGGCAGGGATAAAGGTAGAGAGAAGTCTCAGCCAAGGTGGTCTCTTTATCTTATTGGACAAACTGGATTGCTTGTTAGATCAACAAAATTAGCAGTTGAAGGGAATGCAAGGGAAGAGTAAGTTCTTTTGGATGTTAGTGAAGCATGTTTCTCTGAAAGCCTTGGACATTAACTCAGATTGGCTTAGTTATGAACGTTGCCCCACGTGGGTTATAAATTGGTTGAAAGAATGTAAGTGCTGTAACCCACCCTTGAAAAACAGATGCAGGTTTAAAATTATAGAAGAAAAAACGGCTCAAACATTCAGTTCGATGGACCATCTATGTGAACCTCAAAATTATAATAATAATAATAGGAGATATACCTATCTCCTAGAACTGGAAGGGATCTCAAAAAGGTCATCAAGTCCAGCCCCCTGCCTTCACTAGCAGCATCAAGCACTGATTTTTGCCCCAGATCCCTAAGTGGCCTCCTGAGGGATTAAACTCACAATCCTGGGTTCAGCAGGCCAATGCTCAAACCACTGAGCTATCCGTGAGGTTTGAGACATTGCTGGTTCCATGAGGCTTTTCCCCCCCTCAGCCTGAGACCTTTGAAGGCTGCAAACTATGAAGATTAAAGTCAGGCTTTGCTCTCTGATGTGAGGTGGGGGTCAACTTTGCTGGTGTTTTGTTCAACAGCTCAGTAAACAGCACAGTGTTTACTGTGGGAAGATCACACCATGCAAGAGTGGACCATTAGTATTAAGACGACATTTTAATTTGAGGTAATATGCCCTCCCACTCAATAAGTACCAAAACCTGAAAACAAAAGTGACTTTGTCTAATGAAGGAGACATTCCCCAGAAATTCCCCCCCCTTCTTATCTTAGCAGCTTGAATGATTATCCCTGACTTCTGTCAAACACAGAAATCATTTACTTATTTATTTACACAGATGAAAAGAGAGAACAGGGTGTCCTAGAAAAAATTGTCTGGGAGAGATCATGGCTCTGATTTTCTCATCAATACTCTTTTCTTCTCAATAAAGATCTTTCTGGAAAATGGTATGTGTGTCACAGCTATTTTATTACCCCCACTTCAAGCCCTTCCAATCAAACAGAGGATTATGAATGTGCCTCATTCTGTCTTCATTCACAAGTCCTCAACTCAGTTTAATCAGCTGGTTCCTCTTTGGGTTTTTCTTAGATTTTGGAAACACATTTTAAAATCCCAACAACTTAATTTGAAAGAAAAATCCAATGCACAGCACTAAACAAGAGAGCACTCTTGAACAAAGTACAATGGCATAAACAGAAGCCTGATGCTTTACTGTCTTGCTGCAAATTATGGTGATCCGCAATATCAATGGGCTGAAGAGAAATTTAACCTGGCAACCTGAGGCTTTTTTCTCCACAACACCAGCAACTGCCTAATTTAAAACCAAGGTTCACACATTTCATGAATCAACAGCGGTTAATGGCTTAATAAAGCAGGATTATCACAACAGTAAAAATGTCCCTGTTTTCTGCACAATTACCACCCCCTCCTCCCACTTAGAATAGAGGAGCTATTAAAAAAAAAAAGACTGTTTACAGAGCACATCAAACCTCATCTGTTTATGTGATTTTCTTTTCCCACCAGCAGTTCCACACACTGGGAGGTGGCACCTAGGAAAGCAGAAGCTGCAAAATAGGAACACAATTCACCAGAGGAGTAAGAGAACATCAAGTTCTTTGCAGGGCTTGAATTGGAAAAACAGAGGCCAGATTCTCAGCTGATCAAAATGGGTGCTGCTCCACTGAAGTCAAAGTGCTGATAGGCCCCCACCTCTAGACTTCCATCAGCATGAAGTCCTTCCTCACTCACACCCCTGCCTCATGACAGACATCTAAATCCTGCCTATTTCCAGCCACGGTTGGTCTGGAGATTTACCCCCTTCCAGTCTCCAACTGAACGTCTACCCACTGATGTGAGAAAATGTCATTTTGTCTCTCCTGAAACAGTGGGGGGTTGATGCATCAGAGGTCTGAGGGCAGGTGTCATTTTAAACACTTTCCTAGCAAGGGTTTCAGAAAGATAGAGCAGATTTAAATTTGCAGCCTGGGCTCCATAGGAGCCCCATGAGCTCGGAAATGTGTTGCATCAGTATATCCTGTGGCACCCTTGTTACAGCCCTCTCCCCAGCCAGTACGACCCATAATCAATCAATACCTAGACAGACAGAATTCATGTATACATGATGTGCATATGCACATGCACACATATCATCCTAAGCATTGAGTTGACCAACTGTCTGGAAAATGCCAGAGATTTTAAGAGCAGAAGTGAACAGAGTATATAAATATTGTTTTGTTTTGGCTGTTTTGTCAAAGTTTACTGTCTGAGTGGTGCCAAATTTTTTAAAACCTTGAGAAATCACTGAAGTCAACAGCAGATTAACTGTAAATACATTTTTTTGAACTTAATTTGTGCTGGTTTCATCAGTGTTACATACTGTTATTGGAGAAAATAGTTCTTATCTGACCCCAATGAGTCTAGCACTACTTCTAATTCTGTTAGCACTGGCACAGCAATTCACTAACCTAAACAAATGTTTTCTTCCACGCAACCTAAATGAAAGAGCTAGTGCACAGAATTACAGTTTTCAAGTGTTCTCAAAAACAACCCCCCTCACTGGTTTTTCTAAATAGCATTTTTTTAAACTAATCCATATAAACAAGTAATGTCTCCTGAAAATAGGCAGATATTTACAACCATATCATTCTATCCAGCTAATATAATCAAGCTGTTCCCCGAAATCAGTTGGGTTCTGAGGTCCTCTAGATCCTCCTCTTAGGCTGGGGGTGAGGGATAGGTAATATAATTAAGTGCTTCTTCCTTCAGAGTACAAAGACAAAGACAAATCAAAAAAGAAAGAAAGATAAAAAGAGAAATAGAAGAAAAGATTTCCTTTCTTCTGCTTAGTCACTGACTGTACTTTACAAACGAAGTGATTTGCAGGAGATCCATGTTGATAGGCTCTGCAAAGTAAATCCACATTGGGAAAAGATTTGGATCTACCTTGCATTCTTTGGGTCAGCCTTTCATATGCAGTAGCACCTGACAAGACTGTAACCCATATTTATGGCTATGTGCCACTCTTCTAATGACTTGGACTCATTGGGTGGAAGACGTATGTAAACTATAAAAACTTGCACTAGGAGGCCTCTGCATCCCAGGGAAGAATTTCCCCTGTGGAGTAACAGCCAGCCGTACCAACATCCTTCCATGCAGTTTACACCATTTGGGAGAGCTCTGGTTTATGTTTGGTGCTTTATAAGAGTCCTACAGGCAGAGATGCACCGAGTCAAGGCATCACCCAAGTGCCTCTGCTACACTGCTCTGCCAGATAGTGCTTTTACTGGCTGCCTGACAGAGGGAAGGTTGCAATTGTTTTCTTACACTGCCCCTGGTGCTTAGGCCTTGCATAATCATTTATGCTCTTGGAAATCGCCATAGGGAGTATGTGGGTTTGCATACAGCCCACCTTCTGTGCTCACACTGAGACAGGAACTGAAAACTCCCTATTCTGAGAATTAGCCAACATATTTATTTTACTTTTTATTCCCCTGTTTCAGAACCATTAAATTAAAAAGACTTAGAGACAGTAAGGCTCTCTTTTTCACGTACTATTAGCCAGTCTACTTTAATGACAAAGTCCTATTCTACATTCTCTATGCAAGCAAACCTCCCACTGAAGTCAATGTGGGGGGAGGCTTTGTGTAAGTAAGAAGTAGGCAGAAAATGGAGACCAGGCCACTGCATGCTAGTGATGGATTAAATGCTGATTCCAAGTTGCTGGTAAAGAGTAGCATTACAGATATGAAGAGAAATAAGATAATATTTAGACATAGCTTCATAGATTCCAAGGTCAGAAGGGACCACTGTGATCACCTAGTCTGATTTCCTATATAATGTAGGCCATAGAACTTTCCCAAAACAATTCCCTTTGAACTATAGCCTACCTTAAAAAAAAAAAAATAATAATCCAATCTTGATTTTTAAAATGGTCAGTGATGGAGAATTCACCACAACTCATGGTAAATTACTCCAATGGTTAATTACTCTCACTGTTAAAATGTTATGCCTTATTTCCAATCTGAATTTGTCTAGCACTTCAACTTCCAGTCACTGGATCTTGTTATACCTTTCTCTGCTGGCCTGAAAAGCCCATTATCAACTATTTGTTCCCCATGTAGGTACTTACTGACTGTGATCAAGTCACTCCTTAACATTCCCTTTGTTAAGCTAACCTACTTATCCCACTCAAGATTGACCTACTTGAGTCTATCACTGCATGCTTTCTTATCCTTTAATTATTCTCATGGCTCTTCTCTGAACCCCCTCCAATTTATCAACATCCTTCTTTAACTGTGGACACCAAACTGGACCTAATATTCCAGCAGTGATTGCACCAATGCCAAATACCAAGGGAAAATAATCTCTGTTCTCCTACTCAAGGACTCCCCCCACACACATTTGTGCATCCAAGGATTGCATTAGCCCTTTGGGCCACAGCGTTTTACTGGGAGCTCACGTTCAGCTGATTATCCACCAGGACCCCCAATCTTTTTCAGAGTAACAGCCCCCTAAAACAGGGTTGCCCATCCCATAAGTATGGCCTACATTCTTTGTTCCTAGAAGTATAGATTTACATTTGCCCATATTAAACCACATATTGTTTGCTTAAACCCAGTTGACCAAGTGATCAAGATCACTTTGTATCAATGACCTTTCTTCATTATTTGCCACTCCCCCAATTTTTGCATCATCTGCAAACTTTATCAGTGATTTTATATTTTCTTCTAAGTCATTGTTAAAAATATTAAATAACGCAAGGTCAAGAACAGGTCGCTGCAGGACCTCACTTGAAACACACTGACTCTATGCGTCTGACGAAGTGGGTATTCACCCACGAAAGCTCACGCTCCAAAACGTCTGTTAGTCTATAAGGTGCCACAGGATTCTCTGCTGCTTTTACTGACTCTATGATGATTCCCTGTTATATGTTGAGACCTATCAGTTGGCCAGTTTTTAATCCATTTAATGTGTCCAATTTTATATCATATATAGTTTTTTAATTGATAAGTCATGCTGTACCAAGTCAGAAGTCTTACACAATCTAAGTATATTACATCAACACTATTACTTTTAGAGATAACAGCTGAATTAAGTCAACAATGACCTGGTCTATAATGGCCACACATGAATTAATAACCACAGAAATACGTTACAACAGACTTACTACACTGTCTTTTATTTCACTAACATTTGATATCATCAATGACTCATCACATACATATGTGAATTTTCATCTATCATTCTCAGTACTGTTAGTCATTTTCCTAACATGATAGCAACTGATAGTTCTATTATCCTCGTAACTGAATCTTATTTAGCATGCCAAGTTCATAATCGTTGACTGAAATTATGGTGCTCCATAGTCCATATAGTCAAGCTTATTCAGAAAGCTACGTAGATTTCTAGCATACTAACCTCTGCAGAGTGAAGCTAGAACTAACTAAAATAGAGACACATTAGGGAACTATTTGCCACTCACTCTGATCTGGAGCCAGCAAGTATTTTGAATAACTATTTGTTTTGAAATGGACAGGATATTATCTTTCAAATGTGGCTACTGCAGATGCACATAAACCATCTTTCATTATATTACAGCAGACTGTGGGCTAGACTCTATTCTTAGTTACACTCTGTTATACCAGCACGCTAAGGCTTTGTCTACACTATGGGGGGAGATTGATCTAAGTTACGCAACTTCAGCTACATGAATAATGTAGCTGAAGTCAACTTACTTAGATCTACTTACCGTGGGGTCCACACTATGCTATGTCAGGACACTCACCTGTCAACTTCCCTTGCACTTCTTGTTCAGGTGGAGTACAGGAGTCAATGCGAGAGTGATCTGCGGTCAATTTAGCAGTCTTCACTAGACCTGCTAAATCGACTGCTGATGCATCAGTCGCCACGCGTTGATCCCCCAGTAAGTGTAGACAAGCCCTAAGTTACAATACTGAAGTCACTGGAGCTACTAAAGATGAATACCAGTGAGACAAAGCAGAATCTGATCCTGGGTATTCAATTTTACTTAGCTCAGTGAGAGAAATTTATTAAATTAGGGATTCTTTGAGGCAGATAATCCTGCATCTCAGAAGAATCCTAATATAAAGGAATTTTACCTTAGATGTCTAACACACCTTTCTCTCTCCCATTCATCAGGTGAGACATACATAAATGACTCACATCCACTAAAAGAATATTAAAATTGTGACTAAAAGCAAGAAAAGAAGGGAAATGGAGGTGAAATATATCTAAATATTCCTCAGATTGTAAGACCTTCAGGGCAGGGATCTCATCTTTTCTGTGTTTGGACAGCATCAACAGAAAAGGGCCCCAATCCTGATTGGAGGCTTTGGATACTGTCCTAACAAATATGTACCAGTATTTTATATAAAAGCAGCCATCTGTGCAATGGACAAGTACAGAAGTAGAACAGGATGCCCGAGACCTTAAAGACTTCCTGAATGTTAACTTCCTGTCAAGTTTAGGTACTGCAGACTAAACAGGAGAGCGCATATGTCTTAGCCTTAATTGTGAATTTCCTTTTATCATCTTCTTTTCCACCCTGAGAATCTTTCATGCATTTTTTCTACTAATGTTCATTTAGTTATTAATATATTTTGAATACATTTTACAACTCAGTAGGTCAGATATAAATCATAGTTGGGTGTAAATTGTCTCATATTAACAGTGTAAATAATTTTCTAATTTGACTGCTTGACACTTGCAGTAACTACAAAATTCAGACAAAGGGAGAATGTTTAGCAATGCACTTATCTGGGTCTATTTCTACAGTATTTCTATTCTCCTTCTCATGCACATTATGGGTCGTGAACACAGATTTTATTTCAAAGCTGACATGCTGTAGAAGAAAACTGACCGTTCCTTAGTAGAATGGGGTATCATAGTTCTGTTCCTTCACTAGGGACTATGCTACTTAAATCCAACCACAACACTTACAAGGGTGCTGCCTTTTTATACTCAGAGAATGTGTTGGACACATGAGATACATATATTTCTTTTAAACTCAATCTGCACAAAGTCAGTGAAACTTTGTTCTAACTGGCTAAGATAGAGCGAGAAATCAGAAAGTGGCCCTGTGGCAGTATGTTATAACAATTCTGAAGAAGTGAATGTATCTTCCATATGGGAAGACATGTTTCCTAAACTTTTGGAAACTGACGAAAGGGTTAACAAGCTCAGTGAACCTGGCTGACACCTGACCAAAGGACCAATCGGGAGACAAGATACTTTCAAATCTTGGTGGAGGGAAGTCCTTTGTTTTGTGCTTGCTGTCCTGGTCTTTGTTTCTCTCTGGATTAAGAGAAGCCAGTCATGTAACCAGATTTCCCAATCTTAAGCGAAACAGACTCTCAGGTTCCAGCATAGCAAGTGTAAGATAAAAGCGGATTAGATTTGTGTTTGCTTCTTTGGCAAATGTGTATTTTGCCTGGAAGGATATTTCAACCTCTATTTGCTGTAACTTATACTAAGGCTGGGAGGGGGAGTCCTTTGTCTAGGTGAAGCTAAGACCTCGTAAACATTTTCTCCATCTTGATTAACAGAGATATTTTTTACTTTCTTTTAATTAAAAGCTTTTTTTTTAAGAATACGGATTGATTTTTATTCGTGGGTAAGACCCAAGGGGACTGGGTCTGAACTCACCAGGATTGGGGGGGAAAGGAGAGAAGGGGGAGAAAGGTTAATTTCTCTCTGTGTTAGGATCCACAGGAGTTGGGATCAGTGCTCTCCTCAGGGAGGTGCTGGGGGGGAGAGAAAAGGGGGAAGTGAATTTCCTTCTTCGTTTAAGATTCAAGAGTTGATCACAGTGATTCTCTAGGTAACCAGGAGGGGAAAATCTGGGAGAAAAAGGCGAGGGAATGGTTATAATTCCCTAGGGATGGTTTAATTTCCCTTTGTTTTAAGACCCAAGGTTTGGGTCTTGGGTCCCAAGGGAAGGTTTTGGGGGACAGGTAAGAGTGTACCCAAACACTATATTTTTGGGTTGGTGCAGCGTGATAAGCTCTAAGCTAGGAATTAAGCTTTACGAAGGACATGGCAGGTCCCCACTTTCTGGACGCTAAAGTTCAAAAGTGGGAAAAGAACCCTGACATGGTGGCATGAGGGGTGGGTGGGATAAGCCAGTTATGGGGGATCTTTTTTTTTGTTCTGCTCTCTTCTTCTGCTAGCTCGCTTGTGAGCTGTACAGCAGGTCAAGATTGGGTTGGGGTATTTTTTAAAACTACAGCCAAGCACTGAGGGGTACGTTATCGTGCATCTGCTTCGTAAGCCCTTCAGAACAGAGACAACTACCTACCAAGATCTCACCGAACGCATTCTCTAAACTACGAATTACCCGCACGAGGGATATTATAGGAACAGGTTTTATTTCAACCAGTTTATTTTCTCTGATCTATTTTTTATCCCTATGCAGAAGTCCTTTCCGCTTACTTGCGGAGTAGTCAAACCCAAGTGAAGATATCCAACAGGGTACTTTCCTACTGTGTCTCACAGTGACAGCCGTTCCAGCTAAACTCCTCCAATGGCGATCATCAGGGACTTCCAACCGATCTGGACAATGTGGTCCCAAACGTTATCACAGTGGGGGGGTGGCGCTGTAGTGTTGGCAGGCACTTCTTTGCCACAGGCATTATCTGCCACGCTGAAAGCGTGATCTCTCTGAGCAGCAATCGTGCGACACTTCGGATACTCATTGGAGTTAACTCTAGTCTGAGAACCAATTCCTATGCAACGAAACCTCGGCCTGATCCACTTGCCCAATGATCTAGGCGACCAGCGACACGATCACTAGAGACCAACCATGATCAGCACCATCAGCTGGTTCAATTCCAGCCTGCATCGCAGCCTATGTAGATATACGCCATCATGTATGCCCGGCTAACTGCCCCTCTTCTATGTCTGACAGTCGGTCAAAGTGGACAGCTCACTACTGGGAGAAAAGGATAAGATGGAGCACAAATCTAAAATAGGGGTGCAGGAATCGGCAATAGTCAAAATCCGTAGGGTGGAGCTACGTTTGCAAGACTTGTCTCCTTCCTGACCACTATCTTTATGTCGACCTTAAGGTGGGCCACTGCGAGAAAAATAACTCAGGACCAGGACTTCCAAAGAGAACTGCTGAGCTTCAGTTCATTGGGCGAAATTGGCCACCATCAGCTCTGACTAACATTAGGACTGGAGATGGTCCTTGGCCGCCCCCAATTGGTACCAGAACCAGTTTCCCCCCTTGGTTTTCTACTCCTCTTTACTGCAACAGGGGCCTCATCTCACCTGGCTAGAACAGGGCCTCATCCTCCCTGATTGAACTAACCTCGTTATCTCTAGCTTGCTTGCTAGCATATATATACCTGCCCCTGGAAATTTCCACTACCTGCGTCTGACGACGTGGGTATTCACCCACGAAAGCTCATGCTCCAAAACGTCTGTTAGTCTATAAGGTGCCACAGGATTCTCTGCTGCTTATTCTGGAATAGTTATTCTACAATAGTAATTCCAGCCATTCTTCTTGTGTAGGCTAGCCCTTACAGTCTCATTGGTTCATTTGGCCTTCTGAGAATAGTCCCGGCCTTTTAGCTCAAAACTTGAAATGCAAACTTCCAAAAAACATTACTTATTACTAGGGCCCTACCAAATTCATGGTCATGCAAAACATGTCACAGATGGTGAAATCTGGTCTTGAGTACTTTTACCCTACAGCTTTCAGATTTCACAGGGGGAGGCCATGATTTCTTGTACTGGGGGTCCCAATCCAAAAAGGGGCTGTAGGGGGGGTCATAAGGCTATTGTAGGGGGTTGCATTGCCACCTTTACTTCTATGCTGCCATCAGAGCTTGGCAGCTGAAGAATGGTGGATGGTGGCTGGCCACCCAGCTCTGAAGGCAGTGCTGCAGTCAGCAGCAGCGCAAAAGTAAAAGTGGCAATACCGTACCATGCCACCCTTCCATAAGGAACTTCACCTTATGGTTTTCTTATGATGCTGCATCATTCCTAACTGCAAACATTAGTGGTGCTGCCTTCAGAGCAGTCAGGGGAAATTCCTGGACGTGGGTCTGACCTGCCCCCAGAAGTGGCCCCCGCAGGGGAAGAAGTAGTCTCATCAAAAACTCCAGGGCGTGTTCACAGAATCCCTTTACCTAGGTAGAGGCTATATCCTTACAAGGGAGGGTGCTTCAATACCCATCAAACTCAACCCATAATGAGGGTATTATTAACTCAAATATTAACTCAAAGCACTAGAACATGTTTTCTATCATTAAAAGCTATAAAGTTGGCCTCAGAGAAAAGCCAACTGCTCCCAATGTTTGCAATGTACCGTGCTTGCGAAAAACAGACTTTTCTTCATTTCCACTGAAGGCTGCACAAAACAGAAAAGACAAGAGATGCTAATCTGATCTTCCTAAATGTCACATAATGAAGAACAAATGAGACATGTGGCAGGTACATTTGTGATGTGCACACCTTTTTAAGCTACTACATTCATCAGTGCCAAAAGATTTCTCTAAGTATCTTGTTTCATCATGTCTTGAAATCAGTGAAGCATTTACTCCATGACAAGTTAGCTGTTAAGCTTCATTATTGCTATAGAAAATTTAAGAACTATACTTAATGACCAAGACACACTAAAGAGCATTGGCTGACTATTACTTATGTTGAGAGACAAGGTGGGTGAGGTAATATCTTTTATTGGACCAATTTCTGTTGGTGAGAGAGACAAACTTTCAAGCTCTCTGTGTAAGCCCAGGTACTCCTTAAATGACAACTGGCAAGAGAGTTTCAGGAATGTTGTGATTTGGGTATGTACATTCTGGTTCGCCAAAGAATGTCATGTGACGTTATAAATGAAAGCTGGGGTCACACTGGTCATTACTATCATTGTGAGAAGTACGTGCAGATACTATGTAGTGAGTTATGTATATATACTGAAAATATGTTCTAAAGTCTATATCAAGGTATAGTTGACAAACCAAGTTTTCTGCCAGACAAGAAATGGTTATTCACCTGTCTCTGCTGAGAGGTAAATTAAGCATTGTAAGCTAACAAACTGGGTATTCATTTACATATAAAGTCAACTGAAAGATGTGAGATAAACTGGAAATGGCACACCAGAAAAATAAGCCATGTGGGGTTATCCTGACTCTGAGCACAAACAATCAGTTTTGGGAATATGGAGCTCAGAGAGCTGCATGATAATATTTTTCACTTTTGTATACTCTATCGTGGAAGCATCTCAGAGACACAGATGAAACTTAGTTTGGAGGAGAACCACCAGTTTTTGACCCCCACAACTGGCCACTGCTTCCACTGATTCAAGTGTGGACTGTCATCTCTGATCACCAAGAATAACAGTTCTCTTACTCTCCCTCCCTCTACCCCCGCTGACACACACCATGCCCTTTTAGCAATGCCTCCTGCCATGAGAAGCTATACTGTAGAGGACAGAGAGGAGACTATCGGGGTTGGAGGACAAAGGACGTTTGTAGTCTGAAGGATTGGTAGCTCTGAGAGCTCTCAAGGAGAACAGCTGTCATAGCTGACAGTGCAGTGATTGTACTGGTATGTTTCTTCCTCCTGGCACAAAACCGATCTGGCCTGAGGGTGTAGTCCTCTAGATAGCAGGAGTGAATCAAGCTAATCACTGCTTTCACAACAATCAGTTGATGCACTTTTGTGCATGAATGCAAGGTAAATTTCAATCAACTGAAGGGAAACAATCAATCAGTGTAACTTTCTCCGGTGCAGACAAAGCTTGAATTATTCCTGCTGCATCTTTGAGGTCTCCCATTTGAGCTATACTGAAGCCCAAGCTTGCGAGAGCTTATAGGATCACAGCACGCAGGCCAGTATTTAGGGGGCCAGTTGCAGTGGAAGAGGTCTGGGCCGAAGTGATAGGACCTCTTATGAAAACTTCTCTAGCTACTTACTCTCCCGACTCTCTGGGTAATATATTTTATTCTTACAAAGACAAGGTGGATGAAGTAATCTTTTATTAGACCAACTTCCGTTATTTCTCCTGTGTATAATCAGATTTAGAGCAAGTTAAAGGTTTATCATCTTATTACCTTCAGGGTTAGGTGAAAGCAAACAGAAGCAGCTTTTCTGAAATAAGTTTCTTTATATTCCACTTCATCATACATGGCTGCAGGTAATGGGCTCCTGCCAAGTGTCACTGTTCTGAGAAGCTGCTGTTTTCTCACTCATTATTTCAAGTGAGAATTTATATTCATTGAATGCCTCTGTTGTTTATTTAGCACAGCATCAACTGTGCTGCCATAAAGAGAGTAGATCTGGGAGGTGAGTCTGACAACAAGACACACCAATGGGAGAATAGTGGGTCTGAACTCCCCAAAATAAGCAGTTGAATCAATTGGTTGTAGACAATGTTATTGTGTATAAATATGCCAAACAAGGTCTTTTATAAAAGCTTGTAATGTCCTGCACTTGATGGTTATTAGGAGATATATATACAGGTTATAGTTATGAATGTATGCATGGATATCTGTGTAAAACATTGTAATTTGTAACTTTTACTCCTGACAAAATTCTGCACCCCTCTGGAGGCACAAAATTCATATGGCCTGCATATTTGTGTGCCACCTGCACAGAAAAATACAAAAGAAATTTGCAGGGGAACACATGCCTCTTCCTTGGCAGCACAGGCAGTGTGTATGTTCCAGCGTGCCTGGAGCAGCCTCAGAGACGCAAATCACTGCGGGGGGAGAGGGTCTGGGCATGCATGCCTGCGGGGGAGATGCTGATCACTATCAGGGAATGGGGCTGGGCGTGTGCCTGCCAACAAGCAAGAGAGTCTCTCTCTTTCTCTCGCTTGCTTGGAGGGGTAGGTCTTGTTATTATGCACAAGGAAGGCTCTTTCCCTGACGCAGAAATATAGCAGCCTTCCTGCTTGTTAATTGATCGGATTCTCTGAGGCAGAAATGTAGCAGCCTGCCTGCGCAGTAACATTGTTAATGTTCCTATTGTTAGTTAACCGTTCCCATTCTCAGTCAACCCCTCCAGGAGCATAAAATCTGTAAAAGTTTTAAGGCCTCTACATTGCCAGAGTGATATAAAGCCTTATCAATGACAGTAAGGGAATCAGCTAGGAAGATCTATGTGCTTTCTCACCTTTTTCCTGTGCCAAAGTGGCACAATGGGGTTAGATTACAGCTCAGGATTTATTTTACTTACTTGTTTTTTTTTTTTAAAAAAAAGACTTTAAGGACAAATAAAATATTTACCAAGAAGTCAATAAAGTGTCAGGACAATCAGAAGGAAGCACTTCCCAAAGGATCCAGGTCCAGGACAATGAGACTTTTATGAGTGAAAGTCTGAGCAATTTAAAATGACGTTTTACTCCCTCCCGCGCCCCCCGCCCCTCAGTTTGGTGTTCTGTAATATAATTAAAATGAAAATCCAGGATAATAAGTGGAATGCAAGGTATTAGTTACCAAGTGTTTGCAACTTAACTTTCATGACTTTAGGACGTGCTGAATAGTTATTGAAACTGGTGTGATTATACTGCATTATTTTGACAAATAAAATAAGCAGAATTTTGCAGAATTTTTAATTTTTTTCGTGCAAAATCCCCCTCGGAAATAATCTTTAGTGCAACGACAGCATCACTTCACAGCAGTGTGATGAGGCAATCAGGCAGAGCGAACATCTTCCAGACCAGGTGTTTACATGACACGGGCTACAAGCACATAGCATTGTCCATTCAGGAAGAGACAATGGTGGACCATTAAAGTTAATGGGAAAACTGAAACAACTTAAAATGGAAAAGAAAACCCCAGTCTGGAACCCCCGCCCTGCTCTGCATAGCCATGAATTACCATAGTCTGAGAAAAGGGGAAAAAATGCAAACACTTTTAAAAGGGAAGGGTTTTTTTTAAGTATAGGCTATCCAGAAACTGAGGGCCAGGCATCTAAGTGGGGGGCTGTCCATGAAGCACTGGATCCCTTCTAATAGAGAGGGCCTGCTGGGAAAGTCTACAGAGGCAATTAGTAACTTGTTTTAGAAAAGGGAATTTAGCTAATATAGAAGTGTAAAGTCTGAGATTGTGTCTTTATGTTTATTTTCTGTGTAAACTATGTTTGCTTTTCTACTGTATCGTATCTATGAATTTTCTATTAATACATTTTTTGTTTATTTTTAGCTCAAACAGGTATCTGTTGTGCAAACTGTGTGGAGTGTGTGCGCTAAAAGTGAACTAGTAATGAGGGCAGGTTTCACGCCTTCAGGAGCAACGAACCAGAGGGGAAAAGTCTGGTAGTTAAGAACTTGGGGAGGTAGATTTGGGACCAGAAGAGATTGCTGAGGTCACCCTGTAATAAGAAACTAAGCTGGTGGAAGCTAGGGTGGGACCTTATGTTTGTAGGCTGACCGTTGGTGTCAGAGCGCTGACCAGAAGAGTGTAGCATTAAGACATCCAAAGTTGAAAGACAGGTGGTACAGAACCCCTTTATGGTCTGCGTGATCCCCAACATGGCACAGAGGGCACTTTCATGGTGGTTATATTACTTACAATTTGAGCTTCTGGACAAGTTCTTCAGTGGGCAAAAATCAGTATAGCTCACTGAAGTTAATGGAGTGTGCCAATTTACACCAGCTAAGGATCAGGACCTCTTTGTGAAGCTGTACAAGGATTATCTGCTTGAGATGTCAATTATTTTTCTGATTAAACTGGTTGAGGGCCAGATGTAGCTAGCTGTGGCCAATCTGCATGTTGTTATACTTATTCATTAAAGAGAGCCCACTATTATAGTGCACTTGTGTGTTGTCTTTCCTCATATCTTTCCACCACTGCAGAACCCACTTTGTCCATTCCATTCGTCAGGAAAAGTTGCTTGTGAAGCACATATTGGATAAGGCCTGCTTCTGCATTTCTTGCATACTGAAAGCTTCAAAGAGATTTTTGTAAGGAAAAAGTACTGGCCTATGCATTCTTACTTTGCAAACAATGTGCAGTTACCAACCTGATACATTTATATTACAGTATTTATATTATTTTTCTAGTGTCCAAAAATATTCTAGGTGCCTCACAGAAACAATTACAGACTAAGGCACTCCTCTGTCTTGTCATTCACGTACTTGTAGTCCTTGTGACTTGTTTCTTTCTTGCCATTTCAGTATAATGCAAATGCCACTTTTGGAGCAATATCACATTACTTTCTGCATTGGAGGATATATCCCCAGAGAAGACAACAAATTAGATATGATTGTGAAACACTTGGACTGGTTTTCATAGGGAGAAAAAAAATCAGAATATTTGCTAAATGTGGCCTGTAAAATACTTTTGCAGTTCAACTGTTTTATGACACTAGTGTAACAGGTGAGATCACATAGATTTATATATAGGTTAAACTACATGTACAGAACTTAGATTATTGAATCCACATTAAAACAACAATTTTCACATGCCTGTAGCTATAAGATAATAAGAAAAACAGCAAAATTCCTTACTGTGATTCATTCACATAAATATCTTATGATGATTTATTCATTTGTCATGAACATTTAAGAACAGAAACATGCACCTCTTACCTTTTGTTTTTGTCCTCTAGCTGCAAGATATATACCATGTCATCGACAGCATGCAGTTTGGAGCTGCTGTCTCCCCATTTCAACTTTAGGCTCTGAGGGCCTGCTGCAGCACACTCTAACCGAGGAGGTGAGGGTGGTAAGGGCCTGGTTTTTGCTGTAATGAAGTGGCTAAATGGTCCAGCTCCAATTTCATTGACAGCCTGGATCCTGATCCTAAAATAAACAACAAAAATAAAGCAGGTTTAAGTAATGTGCTTTCAGAAGGCACTTTATCTAAAAAGCCCCAAAGGACAAAGCTGTTCTTTGCCTTCAGAGTGAAGTCTGGTAAAGCATCAATTCAATTGCTCATATGTCCACTCCCAATAGTCTATATCTTGTCTTGGCAAAGTGAAGGGCTCTTTAACCTACCCACTCTTTCCTGCTCTATCATAATCTTCTTTACATCATAGCAGCAGCAATGAAGACAATGAGCAATGAACAGAAAGGCTAGATATGCTACACTCTCCAGATTAATTTCAGGGCCTTAGGGCCACACTGCAATACCCTTACTCACATAGAACAGTACCTACGCAATGAGCTGTCCAACTATAGCCAATGGGACTGCATGAACAGTAAGGCACTGCTTGCTGTGAATAAGAGCATACCAATCTATTTAGACATTCATTTTTGTTACCAATTTAGGGTCATCCTTACTCATGGTGAGTAGTTAGTCACTACGCTAATAGCAGCATTTCCATTACATGTGTCTGATGAAGTGGGTATTCACCCACGAAAGCTCATGCTCCAATACATCTGTTAGTCTATAAGGTGCCACAGGACTCTTTGTTGCTTTTTACAGATCCAGACTAACACGGCTACCCCTCTGATATCTGACATTTCTTCAGTGGGCTCCTTGCACAGAGAGAGACTATTCAGTGTGGCCAACGTGGCAGAATCTGGTACATGGTGATTGTGAAATATGCAGTATTGAGACTGAGGTCCTCTTTTGAGTCACAAACACGAACAGCCTGGAGAATTGTTGGGAAGGTTACTGCAAAGCTATCATCAGACGGTAACACCTTTTTGTCAATACAGGCTGTGGCCAGATTTGAACCACCAGCTAAGCAGTCAGTGGCTCGACACCCTGGTCCCAAGACACTGTATTATCCTAATAGATATAGCTCTTCCCACAAAGGGAGTTTAGAAAACTGGTATAATCATATCAGAGACCTCAGAATCTATCTGTTTCTCATACAATGAAAACTACTAAGATTAAGGTTTTTCAAACCAAGTGCCAAGAAAAATGTTAGTAGTACATAGACAGATTATGGGTGTAGCTTCCAATATTACATGCCCCCTTTGAATTTTGTATGCTTAAATATTCATGGTTAAAGATTTATTTAGGAATCAGTCAAGAACGTGGCTGATGGCCTCATTTACCAGTGGACAAAAGCTTACTGAGCCATCTGAATCAAAATAAGTGACAGTTGGGAATAAGAGGAAGACAAATCAGATATATAGTCATATAGGTTTTCTTCTGGGAATGTTCTAGTGATTGGGTTAGGCCTCTGAACCCTATTGTTCCACCAGAGTGATGGCTCCTGGCTTCTATTACCATTTCAATCATTTGCTTCTCTGTGCCTTGGTTTAATAGTTTGTGCAATGGGATAAGATTATCTCCTTCGATTGCAGTATGTGAAAGTTCAGGTCTGGAGAGAGTTTGGAAATCCTTGAACTATATACTATGTAAGCAGTAACACTGGCACAGACAAGCCAGATGTATGCTTCAAAACTCTGTTAACATCAAAGCGGAAAGGAGAAAAATCTACTGGGCAAACAAAATAATTATGATTTTACAAAGAATGTCCTAGTTTAGATGGCTTGACAGATGCCACCTGCTTTGGAAATGCTATGCAAAGCAGTCTAATGTTCTCATGGAAAAAGATTCTTGACAGGAGATGTTGCTTCTTCTGAGAACTACAAACCACCAAGAAGCCAGTAACTACCAGCAGAAACAGTCATTCACAACATTGCCTCTGCCTACTATAAGGGAAGCAGCATCTATACAGGATCTTTATACTTGACACAGCTACTTAGAATAAAGAACATGGAAAAAATGTAGTATTCAAACTTCGAAGGATTTCTTTGCCTTAGAAGGTTTATTTTCTCTCTCTCATTACAAAAAGCAAGAGGGAAATCACAGTTAATCAATGTAGAGAAAAAATCATTAACAAATACATCAGTAAAGAGAAAATCTTGCCTGCAGAGTATGCAGATGCAATACCTCCATACATGTAACATATTCATGGAATATCAGGGTTGGAAGGGACCTCAGAAGGTCATCTACTCCAACTCCCTGCTCAAAGCAGGGCCAATCCCCAGACAGATTTTTGCCCTGGATCCCTAAGTGGCCCCCTCAGGGACTGAACTGACAACCCTGGGTTTAGCAGGCCAATGCTCAAGCCACTGAGCTATCCCTCCCCCATCCTCCCATGAATACAGTGATTTATACGAGGGGCAGAGCATTGTTGTGCTGCCCTTGAGAAGCCTGAGAGGGAGTGTATGATTTAGGGAGCCATGCTCTCACTCTTACTCTGCCTACTATTCCAGGGAGGAAGTAACCTGTGAAAGTATACTCATCTCAGTGTATGCTCCCCAGCGCACTAGTGTCCCAGGGCGCATGGGTGACTCCAGCCATCTCCTCTCCTGTTACTGCCCACCTTTGTGAGAGGCAGACGGAGTGGCTCTGCACAGTCCACTTGCCCCTGTGCACAGGAAACAGTAGTACAGCACAAGAGATTAAAGGGGCACTTTATGCCTCCTCTACTACCGGGAGCTGCCATGCGGGAAGAGCCCTGCTCAAGTTCAAAATGCTTTGGCTTTGGAAAAAACTCTCACACAAATCCTCACAATGCTCCCATCAGCAAGTATTAACATCGCCATTTTACAGAGGGGAATTCAGACACAAAAGGGTAAATGCTTGACAAAGGTCACGAGGTGAGCCAAAGATCACAAAAGGAGCCAAAGCAGAGCTAGGATTAGAACTCAGTATTTCCTGGCTCTTTGAGCTGTGCTTTATCCACTGGTTCTTCCTTGACAGTCTTGTGCTTTTCCAGAAACACTTTGGTTCTAATATTCTAATTCTGTACTTGGAAGAAAAGCCTATTGAGCAGCTAGCTTTGACTGGAAGAATTTATTTCCAATATTTATTCCTATTAAAGAACTAATAGTCTGTCCCTCTTTTGATAACATGAACTGACTTCAGTAGAAGTTATGTACATTCTTAAGGGTAGCATAGACCTTTTAAATGAATATTATAAAGTATACTGAAAATGTTGAAATGCACCATTCTCCCATGCGGCATTGAAAGTAGAATTACTCACAGAGATAAAGATAACATGTTTGACTGTAAAAAGAGAGTCACTTTCTGCCCTCAGATGTGTACCTGGAACGCTCATTGGCCTCATCCAGATTTGTGTGTGTTCTGTAGAGGTCAGGGCTCAGAGCCTTTTCCTATACAGTACAATATTTCTTGGAGTGGCAAAGTGTTTAGAGATCAAGTATTCAGAATTCATTTTCATCTTTATTGCCTCTCACTTCATTGTTCTAAATTAGAAAGAACCCCTGCATGCTCTTTATTTCACTGTCTTCCTTTCCTGTTTTTAACTCTGTCCTGTGCTGAAATAAATGTTCCATTTTGTAAACCACTAACAGGAGGTCAAGAGAGAAGCCAGGAAGATGTACCAGAAGAACGCTGGTTTCCAAATTATGTTTGTCATTCACTGCTTTTAAGATGCATTTCTTTAAAAGTTACTTTTTTTAATGCTCTAATTTCAACTTAAGACAACTTAGTATTAGGAAGTGAAAAAGTGTAAGTGTCATTTTATTTCCATTTCTTTCCACCCTATTTTCTGGACTACAGTTTAAATGAAGAGGCCACATACTGTATACTAGATGTTTGCATTTAAAGTCCTATATCATAGAAACAGCATGGTTTATTGAATGGACTGAACACTGAACTAAGAGCCAGGAATTCATACTACTATTTCCGGTTCTGTCACTAATTTGCCTTGCACAAGTTATTTTTCCTCTCAGCATTTAGTTGCTTTGCAAAATGGGTATGATACTACTTACCTACCATACAACAGAGTTTTGAGGATTAGTTGGATAAATTTAAAGTTTTCAATGTGCTATGTAGTAGTAGCATTATAGTGATCTTCAAGATTTCTTACAGACCAAACAAGTGCAAGTAAGGAGCGTTTCTTTATTTCTTAAGGTTCTGATCTCAGTTACACGAGTGTAAATCAGAAATAACTCTACTGAAGAGAATGGAATTATGCTAATTTAAAACCTCTGAGATCAGAACCAAGCCTTAAAGTTTAAAAACTCAATTTCATTTTTGCAATCTACTTTCACAGATTCACAAATAGTGTTCTGCATTTGATGATACAATGGAGGTCACTAACAAACACAAAAACTATGGTATGATTAAGACAAAGCAGGTCAAAAAAGCTGAAGAAAGAAAAAAGAAGCATAGACACTGAAACAGACTGATTACTTTATTGGTATTATGAGAAGCATAATTAATGCAGACTTTTTTCTTACTTTACATTGTACGCTCATTATTTCAGCTTCAAAAGTCATCGTATTAACACATAATGAAAATAGGTGGAAATAATTTTCAATTTTCAATACGAAGCTGAGAATTCATCATCTAATAATGACACATGTACAGTGCTATGTGACTAAATTAAGAAATATCAGCTTTTTGCAGGGAGTTTAAAGCAATGAATTCATAGAGGTTCCATTACTTTTACATTTTGCAGTAAATAAACCAAACCTCAACCAAAACAAACCATCTGCCTCCAAATCATTTAAGCTTCAACCATTTCTCCATGACAGTATCACATTTTGAAGAAAGAATTATGAAAGCATTAGCAATTTCATTTAAATGTCATCTTGTACTTCTTAAACCTATTTTTAAAGGATGGATGTGTGTGCATGTATGTTATATGTATACAGATATATATACCCATGAACTAGGAAAATTAGCAGGCTGGTGAAAATCGCAGTCAGCCTCAAATCAAAATAAAAGGCATCTTCCCAAACGTATGCCTCGGAAAAGCAACTACTGGTGGTTTGTTTGAGTCTACCAAACTAGAACTTGCCAGGCAAGTCCTCACTGATGCTATCACTTGTAAGTCTTTGCCACATTGCTACTGTCAGTGTAATACTGGGCATGGTGGACTGTGTGTATATCCATCCATCTGTTCCTACAGCTGTATGCGATGGGCCAGACTGCATGGCCTTCAGGCCAGTGCATATGAGGAAGTGAGACTCAAGGAATATTTACACTCCCTCTCTCTTTTTTTCCGTGGTTCTGTTATTTATTATTTGTATTAAGGTAGCACCTAGAGGCTAAGACCACAATGTGGAAGGAACTGTACAAGCACATAACTACAGTAAGCAAATCACTCGTTTTTCAGTTTGGTGGCCGAACTGAAAAAGCCCATGCCAATCTGGTTAGTTTTGGTTTTTCCTTGACAAAAAAACAAATAGAAAAACATTTACTCAGGTCAAACTAAAGGGTTAAAATAAGGACATTTTAAAAAACAACATTTCATTTAGAAACAGTTCATTTAAAAAATGTAAAAACAAAATGTTTTAACATTTCTACTTTTTTTTTTCTGCTGAAACTATTTGCTAAATTAGAACCAAATTTGTGAATAGTTTTGGAGTCCTGAAAAATGCGTTTTTTGGTAAAATTTCTATTTACTGAAAAAATTTTGCCCAGCTCTACATATAACAAAGCTGCCCCAAACACTTTAAATAAATAATAATTGGAGATATACCTATCTCCTAGAACTGCAAGGGACCTTGAAAGGTCATCAAGTCCACCCCCCTGCCTTCACTAGCAGGATCAACTTTTTGCCCCAGATCCCTAAGTGGCCCCCTCAAAGACTGAACTCACAACCCTGGGTTTAGCCAGCCAATGCTCAAACCACTGAGCTATCCCTCTCCCCTTTCACTGTAAGTGTAAGACTACAGGCAACAGATACATAAAACAGATAGGGAGAACAAAAAAGCAGTGAAACAATCAATATAAACATCTATATATGCAGACAATTTATTTTTATTTAAGACTTTACGTTGAAATATTTGTGTTAAAAACCATTCATAGGCTATGTCTAGACTACCCGCCGCGTTATCGGCTGGGTTAAAATCGATTGACTCCGCGGAATCGACTGATATGCGTCTCGATCTAGGACAGCCGATACTATATATCGTGTGCAGCCAGAAGCGCATCTTTCCTATCTCTGGTTCCTGGAACTCTGCTAAACAATTCGCGGAACGCAAGCAGCTTTGCGGGATCGACAGGGGGGCCCCGGTACGTCGATCACCTATCCCCGGCGCGATGAGAACAGAGTGAGTAATCCGATCTTAGATATTCGGAGCTTCCAGCCTACCTGTATCTCACGCTAGATCCTTGAGTTGCGTATCTAAGATCGATTTCCCCCCGTAGTGTAGACAGCCCATAAAGTCACTCTTACCCAGCCTTCAACCAGTGATTTCTAGGTAACTTAAAAATGCTGAAACAATGGAGAGTTTTTTGGGCTACTTTCCAAATGAACCAAATCATAATTTAAAGACAGAAATACTTGGAAAATGTAAGTGGTAAATCTGGGGGACATTAATAATGCCTCTATCCTTGAGGCATCAAGACGTATCTTCACGTTGTAGTCTTTTTGTAGTGTATTTCCACATGGAGCCATCTTTGTACACCATTAGATTTACTCGAGATAGATAGTGTAATTTTTTCAGCACTCAGGCAAACTTTAGAACTCTTGATAGACCTTTCAAATAATCGATCATATTTAATGTTTCTTGAGCCAGGAAGATTGCAATACACTCTTAAGTACTAGGATGCGTTATTTTTTGGTTTGTTAGATTGCAATTTATGTGTAATGGTTCAACTCGCAGTATTCCATTTGTCACTGAAAAATCCATCTCGTGATGCATGTCTTTATGTGGAGACGGCCATAGACCATCTGAGGCACGAGGAGTTGAGCTATGTACAGTTGCGCTTCAGTGGCATCAATAGATGCCCTCTTATGGGCGATATGACTCAACCTAATTATCGTGTGTAAAAGACAATTGAACAATACTAGCAATGTGCTAATGCTAGGTTGAGATACGTAGGTAATAACACTCCCTTCGCATCTTTCTAGAGGAGAAAGCTTACAGAGTGAAAAAGTACTTGGATCGACTCACTATCTTTAGAACGCTAGATATAATCTGCAATTAATATTTATGTGATAGTTACGAGCTTATTATCGGTGTGTAGTGTATCAGTGTTTATCGTGTCGAGCTCCTGTGGGTACTTCTTTGCCCACACTCAGGCAACGTACTCAGCCTGTCTGACTCCGCAAAAGACTTCTTAACCAGACGTGCCCCGAGCGCTGTTGCTTGGAATCCAAAATCCGATGAAAAGGTGAAGATCCAACTTTACAAAAGCTCAGATACCAAAAGTCAATGCGTTGAGCCACAGCACCCTAATCCCGTGGGATAAGGATGATAGGATTAAGGAAACTCCCCTAGTCTCAGGTCTATTCGAAGTGGGAACTCCAAGGAGGCATCTCCCGAGGTTAGCATACCCACACATGCGATCCCAGAGTCTAAGAAACTGCATAGAACTCTGGGCTCCAACGCGATAGCAGTACGTGGAAAGCTCCGAAGTGCTGACTGCATAGGATCTCTGGCTCTCGATGTTAATGAACCCACACCCCTGCACAACAGACCCAACGTCTGGCCATCACTAGGTGAGTTTAAGTCGTGACCGCTCTAATTCATTCATCGTGCGTAGAGTCTTATTACACTAAAAGTTCCATTTATTGTGAGCTCCCTATCCACAGGAATGCTGCCCAAAGCAGAATGATCAGCTCCCCTAGATCATAGTCTGAAACTCAAAGAACACTTTGGGTTATACTTCCGCTCGTGTATCACTATAACGGTAGCAAATATAAGTGATCTGCCTTGACACCCAAATTGGTTGCTTTCTACAAAGACCCCACCCCATGCTTCAAGTAAGAGTCTGATGCTATGGTAGTCCAAAACCTACTGCAATCATTGTGTCCATTGGGCACTCATCCTTCGTGCCTGTGACTCAGCTGGATCTGCTGGGGCTCTGCCTGACTGCAGTGCACTCTGGAACCGCTCACACCATCTCAACTACAGCCGTGAGCCCCGATCGATTCGAGCATTTACAAGCGAGTGGTGAACCCATGAGCTCTTCCTCTCCTCAGTAGCCTTCTGTAATTTCGACTTGGCCTATTGTCACCCTCGTAATACTTCTTAGTAAATCGCCCGCCATTATATGAGATCAAATTTAAGATTGTGGCATTAAGTTGTAGTCATATAGTAGTGTTCTGTTTGTGCTCCCCTAGTAGTATTACCTGACTCGCAATAGTAATAACGTATTTACTACTTGTAAGGGTGGTCATGCTCTCTTCTCTCTCTGTCACCATCATGGAGATAATGTTCTTTTTGGGTCGGTCGCCTCAGTCGCATCTGCGCACGGTGCGCTTGTACCTACCTAAAGTCTCTGCAGCACCCAAAATTTCCTAGTCGGGTATTTGCTACTCGATGCAGAGTAGGGTCTATCTACCAGAACAATATGTAATGATGGAAAGTGCGGATAGAGGGACGCATGCGGCATTTAACTGGACATATTTAAGGGTGGGAGCGTTTTGAAGTGCCTGCCTCACACCCCAGCCTTGCTAACGGGGGTCACGCCGGCAAATTGAGGCATGATTGAAAAGGGGTGGCATGCTTGACCCACCTGCTACAGGTGTGGCTATGATGTATATTCCGGATAGCAGCTATCATTGTGTCGTGTATAAGAGGGTGACAGACTGGAGATTAGTCCTCGCCGACCCAGTTCCTACTTGAGTCCAGAGAACATCATGTAGGGAAAGACACGTGTCTTGGTGGAAGCTGTCTAGATCTATACCTGAGCGCTACTTCGCTATGGGACGTACTGTAATACATAGTGTGATAGTGGTTTTGTGTGCTGATTCCTCCGTATCTGTGAAGCCTCCCCAGTACCTGGAGACGTAAGAGTCTGCATCTGGGCGTGGATAGCTCTATTGGTGCAGGGCAAAGCTTTACGAAGCGAGGAGAAGTGGTGGCGAGGAGCTGCCATATGAGAACATTCAATGGGAGCAACAAGCACTGGTACCATGAATACCATGTTACAGAACCTCCCCTCACCCCAACTCCTCGGGGAAGATGCGTTAGACGAACTAATAAAATGAGAGTTACCCCAAATGATTAATGGCAGAGAGCTCGGCAGGTTTAACACAGTTGACCTACACGATCCTTTCAAGTCCTTAAGAGAGGCAAACTTCATTCATTAGACTCAAAATTAGTGAAATATGACGCCTCCTTCCCTGTATCTAAGCAACACCACCTTATTTAATGCATTTTATCCTCACATACATTTCACTGGTGAGGCCCCTTATTTCTCCATTTTAACAGTTCTGTGAAATGATGCCACGAAATGAATTAAGTGACTTTGACAATAAGGTGACAGAGGCAAAGGTTCTAAGTAATAGGTGGTATCGTGACCCAGACTCTCCAAGATTCAGGTGTAACACACAAACATCCTCCTCTCCTATGAGCCTTGCTGGAAGCACCTTGATGAATGGCAACATGGGTGGAGGCTTAGTAATTATTTCTTAGCTAGCACAGGGGTGAGGATCTGCATTGGTTCTTATCAGGCCAAACACCATCACAGTCTACAATGGATCAGAGATATACGCCACTTAAATCTATAGACTTTAGTCGGAGTTCTAAATAACACAAAAATTTATAATCCGATTTGTGAGCTCTGGAACATTGAGCTTCAATTACTAGGGCCCTTTATGCGGTAAATTCATTGGTTAGTTCAAGTGTCAGTGGCTCCAGCCCTTTGTTCAAACACCCACCTCTCAATCTCAGAGAGTATTGTTCATTGTGCATCTCTCTGTTTGTGTTTCGAAAGGTTCTTTCCTCTTGACATGGTTACTTGAACTGCAACTTGCTATGTATTGGATTTATATAGAGCTATAAGCCAACTAAATAAGATATCCTATGTAAAAGCACCCATATACTCCTTTGTTAAAGGCTTGCTACACTTGAGGTTGCAGGGTGGTGTTGTGAGTCTATAGCAGCTGCAATCGTGACTCTGCGGTCCAACACTTGCAAAGCACAGCCAGCGCTGGCAACTCCCTGGCATGCAGTGCTGTGCTGTCACTGGTCTTGCTTGGGGGTGTTAGCGATTCCAGCGCTGCGTGATGCAGTGTTGCTCCTCAGTGTGGCCAGGCAAAAGCACTTTTATTGGCCGTCCAGGGTTATTAGGGAGGTATCCCGCATACCTTTTCAGCCCTCTTGCTCATTGTTTCGCCACTCCACTTGGCCCTGGGCTTCAGGTACCTTGCCCTTAATGCCCCGGGAATTTAAAAATCCCCTTCTGTTTGCTCAGCCGGTGTGGGGTGCAATCAATCAATCATATCAATCAATCACTGACATGCCTCCATGCCCCAAACGAGCCCAGCATGGAACACTTGCTAGCTGTATAGGACCTCAATGCAGCTTTGGAGAAGGTGAGGAAGCTGTGGCAGTCACAAGCGTTGCTCCAGCCGTAGAAATTATCGTAACAAACGGAGTTGCGGAATCGACAGGGGGAGCCGCGGACATCGATCCCGCGCGGTGAGGACAGGTGAGTAATCCGATCTTAGATATTCGACTTCAGCTACGTTATTCACGTAGCTGAAGTTGCGTATCTAAGATCGATTTCCCCCCGTAGTGTAGACCAGCCCATAAAGTCACTCTTACCCAGCCTTCAACAGTGATTTCTAAGGTAAACTTAAAAATGCTGAAACAATGGAGAGTTTTTTAGGGCTACTTTCAAATGAACCAATCATAATTTAAAAACAAATACTTGGAAAATGTAAGTGGTAAATCTGGGGGACATTACTAATGCCTCTATCCTTGGCATCAGACCTCTCTATCACTTGTATCCATTTTTGTATTTTTCCACTGGCTCTTTTAAACATTAGATTCAGAAAATGTAATTTTTCACACCAGGCAAATTTAGAAACCCTTATAGGACCTTCAATAATCGATCATATTTTAAAATGTTCTTGAGCCAGGAAAATAAACACTCTGAAAAGGATGCTATTTTTGGTTTGGTAATGGAATAATTTGTACAGTATTCCATTTGCAAGCTGAAAAATCACTTCTGAAGTATTCTTAAGGAGCCTGACACGAGAAGAGTTTGATATACAAGTTCTCATAAAATTAATGCAATTTACCCATTCTCGTGAAAAGCAATGTCTAATAGCTAGGATAGCAAATATAAACTCCTCCATTTCTAGAGAGGAGAAAGATCAGAGTGAAAAATAGGACTGATGACTAATACTATAACCTAGATTAAACTGAATTAAATATTTTGTGATAGAATAAGACATTATTTCTAGTTTGACAGTGGTACCTGTCAGCTCTGTGATCTTGGGGAACCAGGGTGCAGTACTCAGCCTGTCTGACTCACAAAAGACTTCCCTACCACTCCCCAGCCTCTGCTTGAACCAAAACCGATTGAAAGAAAGACTTACAAAAAGCAATGAAAAGGCAATGGGAGACACACCTAAATCCCTGGGATAAGGATGATAGGATTAAGGAAACTCCCCTAGTCTCATCTATATCGAAGATGGGACAAAGAGGCATCTCCATTAGCATACAGAACAGAGATTCCAAGGCAAGAACTGCATAGAACTCTGGGCCCAGAAAAGCAGGGAAGCAGTGCATGATGGAGGATCTCTGCTCCAGATGTTAATGAACCCACACCTGCACACACCCAGCTCAGTAGTTTATCAGACCAATTCTAGTAATAAATCCTTTATTGTGAGCTCCCTCCAAGGAATGCTGCCCAAAGCCAGGAATGATCAGCTCCCACTGTCTAGTCTGAACAAAACAACTTTGGTATACTCCCTTGTTTACACATAAACAAATATAATGTTCTCCCTTGAACCATTGTTGTTTCTCTACAAAACCCCCCACCCATGCTCAAGTAAGAGTTCTGATGCTTGGATCCAAAATCTGCATCAGTTCCATTGGGACTTCATCTTCTCCTGACTGATCGTGCTGGGGGCTCTGCCTGACTCTAGCACTCTGGACCCTCAGCTACCACCACCACCACCTGGGACCCCCGATCGATTCAAGCTTTACCGAGTGGTGAGAACCCAGCTCTCTCTCTAGGTATAGCCTTCTGATTCCGACTTGTTTGATCATGTATAGTTTTGTAAACCCTGACTTTATAATCAAATTTAAGTTGGATTTAATGTTATCATTGTTTTGTTTGTTTGGCTCCCCTATAGTTATTACCTGGCAATAAATAACTTTAATAATTAAGCTGGTTGCTTCTCTCTCTCTCTCCCCATCATGGGGTTTTTTTTGGTCTCCTCATTCACTCTGCAGCAATGCTCCTTGTACCTAAGCTAAAAGATCTCTGCAGCACCCAAAAATCCTGTGGGGTTTGCTCATCAAGTAGGTTACTACCAGAACAATTGTAATGTGAAAGTGCGGATAGAGACATGCTTAACCTGGGACATATAAGGGTGGGAGCTTGGAAGTGCTGCTCAACCCAGCTTGCTGAGTCCAGCGGCAAATGAGGGAGGCAGATTGAAAGTGCTGCTTGACCCACCCTGCTCAGGTGTGCTCTATTCCGGTGCAGTACTCATGGCATATGAGGGTGACAGCTTGGAGATGCTGCTCGACCCAGCCTACTTGAGTCCAGGGACATATAAGGGAACAGCTTGGGAGTGCTGATTAACCTGGTCCTCTAAGAGGCACTCTGTTAATGTGTGTGTTTGTCTGATTCTGAGGCTGGAAGAACCCAGTCCTGGAGAACGTAGGTCCTGCAGGATAGCTCCATTGGGAGGGAACTTACAGCAGGGAGAAGTAGAGCTCCATATGAGAACACAAGAGACACAAGCAGTACCATGATACATGTACAGAACCTCCCCCCACCCCCACCCTCGGAAGAGTAACACTAATAAATGAGCATACCCCAAAGTAATGGCAAGGCTGGTAACAACAGTGACTAACCCGATCCTTCAGTCCTTAAGAAGGCAAAACTTCATTATTAGACTCAAAATTAGGTATTAATATGGCCCTCATTGCCTTAGTATCTAAGCACACCACCATATTTAATGCATTTATCCTCACAACATTCCTGTGAGGCCCCTTATTCCCATTTTACAGCTGGGAAACTGAGGCACGAAATGATTAAGTGACTTTGACAAGGTGACAGAGGAAAGTCTGTAATGGTGGTATACTTGAACCCAGATCTCCCAAGTCTCAGGTTAACACCAGAACATCCTTCCTCCCTATGAGCCTGCTTTGGAGCACTGAAATGAATGGGGAGGCTTTATAATTATTTTAGCTAGCACAGCATGAGATCTGCATTCCTTCTTACTCAGGCAAAACTCCACAGTCTAAAAATGGAAGAAAGAACCATAATCTATTCAGGACTTTTAGCGGTTAAATACATACACAAAAATTTATAAACATTTGTGAGCTCTGGAACATTGAGCTCAATTTTACAGGCCTTTATTGGGTAAAACTTCTATTGGTAGTTCAAGGTCAGCTGGACTGAGCCCTTTGCTTCAAAACACACAAATCTCAATCCTCAGAGATATTTTCATGTGCATTTCTGTTTTCATTCAGAAAGGTCTTTCCCTTGACATGGTTTACGAACTGCAACTGCTATGTTTTTATTTATATAGATGCTAATAAGCCAACTTTAAAATAAGTTATCCTATTAAAAGAAATACTCAGTAAGGGCTTGGCTACACTTGAGAGTTGCAGGGCTGGTGTTGGGGTTATAGCACTGCAACTTACTCTGCGTCCACACTTGCAAAGCACAGCCAGCGCTGCAACTCCCTGGCTGCAGTGCTGGCTGTGCACCTGGTCTGCTTGGGGTGTAGCGATTCCAGCGCTGGTGATGCAGTGTTGCTCCTCAAGTGTGGCCAGCAAAAGCACTTTTATTGGCCTCCAGGGTATTAGGAGGTATCCCAGCATACCTTTTCAGCCACTCTGCTCATTGTTTCGCACTCCACTGCCCTGGGCTCAGGTGACCTGCCCTTTAAATGCCCCGGGAATTTAAAAAATCCCCTTCCTGTTTGCTCAGCCAGGTGTGGAGTGCAATCAATCAATCAATCAATCAATCACTGACCATGCCTCCATGCCCCAAACGAGCCCCAGCATGGAACACTTGCTAGCTGTAGGACCTCATCAGCGTTTGGGGTGAGGAAGCTGTGCAGTCACAGCTGTGCTCCAGCCGTAGAAATTATGATACATATGGGCAGATATCAAAGTCCATGCTGCAAAGGGGCCATGAACGGGATGTGGTGCAGTGCAGGGTTAAAGTAAAGGAGCTGCGGAGTGCCCAGTGCAAAGCCCGTGAGGGAAACCGCCGCTCAGGTGCTGCCCCCATGACCTGCCGTTTTTACAAGGAGCTGGATGCGATAGTTGGGGGTGACCCCACTGCCAATCCGAGGACCACGATGGACAGTTCAGAGCAGGGAGAGGAGGGGGAGGGGGAGGGTGTAGAGGCAACCGAGAGTGAGGCTACTGAGGTGGTGGGAGACACCCTGGAGTCCCAGGAGGCATGCAGCCAGGAGCTCTTCTCAAGCCAGGAAGAAACTGGCCAGTTGCAGCAGCTGGAACTTGTTGGTGAAGAAGAAGCAGAGGAGCAGGTTCCCGGTAAGCAGATTTTATTTTTAGGACGGAACTGTTCTGGGAGAGGAGGGTGGGGGTTATGGCTGCCTGCATGCATGCCTAGATGTGGAATAGCCCATTGATGTGGTCTATCACGTCGCAGTAATCGGCCTCTGTAATCTCTTCAAAAGTTTCAGCCAGAGCGTGGGCAATGCGCTTGCGCAAGTTTATTGGGAGAGCCACTGTGGTCCTTGTCCCAGTCAGGCTAACGCATCTGTGCCACTGTGCCGCGAGGGGTGGGGGACCATTGCTGCACACAGACAAGCTGCATAGGGTCCAGGGCGGAATCCGCATTGCTGTAGAAGACCCTCCTGCTCTTCCCAGGTGACCCGCAGCAGCGAGATATCTTCCAGGATTAACTCCTGTGGAAAATATTGGAATAGTGTTCAGTGTAGGTCCCCCTGCAGCAGTTTGCTTTCCTCAATGCAATGAAACCCCAGTACAGCCCTGACCCAATCAGTCCCCCTTCCCAGGTGACCCGCAGCTGCGAGATATCTTCCAGGATTAATTAACTCCTGCACTCATTCCCCATTACTCACCATTTCTTTGCTGCTGTGTGTTCTCTGTGCTCTGGTTGGTATGTGGAAAGTATGCTAAAGTCCCAGGTGAGTCGCGGCAGAAACATGGATTCATTAATCACTCATTCCCATTACTCACCATGTCTTTGCTGCTGTGGCCTCTCTGTGCTATGTTTGCTATGTGTAAATGATGCTACAAATAGTCTACAAACTCCTTCACTGTGATTATAAACAATGCAGCCTCTGTAATAAATGTTTCTATTTTTTGTTTTTTTAAGTGTCCTTGAATCCTCCGGCCCTATCACGGACTGCTGAAAGACTACAGAACTTGAGGAGGAACCAAGGAAAAACAAGAGAAGATTTGGTGAAAGCAGTTATGAATCAGTATGCCAGAGAGAATAAGAGGCTGCAGGACTGGAGAGAGAAAATGCATCAGTGGAGGGAAACACAAAGCAGGAGAAAGGAATTGGCTACCAAGAAAAGCACAAAGCAGCTGATAAGCCTCCTGGCGCGCCAAACGGACTGTATGCAGTCACTGGTAGCCATGCAGGCAGATCACTACCGTGCTAACCCCCCCCCCATCCAAAGCTCTCTCCCTTGTGCCCCACTGTTTGCTCAAAACCCCCTTCTCCAGCATCCTGGTTCTTACCACCACCAGCTGCCCCCAACACCTGTACGTTCACCTACCAGCCCTGAGAACTACGACCCTTACCCTATGCACTCAACCCCCATCACCATGCAGCATATTAATCCTGAAGTGCAGCAGGCATTGCACAGCACTCCAGGCAGGACATATTCAAACCTCTGACTGTACAGTTCAGCACCCTACCCCCCTGCCCTTTTATGTACTGTATTTTTAATAAATGATTTCTTGGCTTTTAAAACAGTTTTTATTATTGCAGAAAGTGAAACATACTGTACCCCAAGGAAAAACAGGCACTGCAAATCATTGTAACCACTGCACTTCACTCCTGTGCAAGGCACCAAACATTACTGTTGGCTTTCAGCCTCAAATTGCTCCCTTAAGGCATCCCTAATCCTTGAAGCCCTGTGCTGGGCCTCTCTAGTAGCCCTGCTCTCTGGCTGTGCAAATTCAGCCTCCAGGCGTTGAACCTCGGAGGTCCATTCCTCACTGAATGTTTCACCCTTCCCTTCACAAATATTATGGAGGGTACAGCACGCGGATATAACCGCAGGATGCTGCTTTCCCCAAGTCTAGCTTCCCATAAAGACACCTCCAGCGCCCTTTTAAACGGCCAAAAGCACACTCCACAGTCATTCTGCACCGGCTCAGCCTGTAGTTGAACCGGTCCTTGCTCCTGTCAAGCTTCCCTGTATATACGGTTCATGAGCCATGGCATTAACGGGTAAGCGGGGTCTCCAAGGATCACAATGGGCATTTCGACGTCCCCTACTGTGATCTTGCCGGTCTGGGAAAAAAGTCCCGGCCTGCAGCTTCCTGAACAGGCACTGTTCCGAAAGATGCGTGCATCATGCACCTTTCCAAGGCCATCCTGTGTAAATGTTAATGAAACGCCCACAGTGATCCACAAGCGCTTGGAGAACCACAGAGAAATACCCCTTCCGATTAATGTACTCCAATGCCAGCTGGGGTGGTGCCAGAATAGGAATATGCGTCCCATCTATCGCCCCCCACAGTTAGGGAAACCTATTTGTGCAAAGCCATCCAGAATGTCCTGCACGTTCCCCAGAGTCACAGTTCTTCTTAGCAGGATGCGATTAATGGCCCTGCAAACTTGCATCAACACTATTCCAACGGTCAACTTTCTCACTCCAAACTGGTCTGCAACCGATTGGTAGCTGTCTGGAGTTGCCATCTTCCAGATTCCAATAGTCACCCACTTCTCCATTGACAGGGCAGCTCTCAATCTCGTGTCCTTGCGCTGCAGGGTGGGGGCGAGCTCAGCACACAGTTCCATGAAAGTGCTTTTCTCACCCGAAAGCTCTGCAGCCACTGCTCATCATCCCAGACCTGCAGGACGATGTGATCCCACCACTCAGTGCTTGTTTCCCAAGCCCAAAGGCGGCATTCCACGGTGCTGAGCATGTCCATTACTGCCATAAGCAATTTATTGTCACGCGCATCAGGCAAATCAATATCATTGTCGGACTCCTCATTGTCACTTTGGAGCTGAAGGAATACCTCAACTGCCAAACGTGATGTGCTGGCGACATTCATTAGCAAAGTCCTCAGCAGCTCGGGCTCCACTTCTAACAGAAATCGCGCTGAAGACTCACAATGGCACCAAACTGCTGGGATGTGTAGCGATGCATCACGGGACGTTGGGACAGGAAGTGGAATGACCCGCACCCTTCCGTCCCCTTCCCACAACCCACAGCGCCAAAACAGGACGAGGTGCTCTGTGGGATAGCTGCCCACAATGCACCACTCACAACAGCGCTGCAAATGCTGCAAATGTGGCCACACTGCAGCGCTGGTAGCTGTCAGTGTGGCCACACTGCAACGTTTTCCCTACACAGCTGTACAAAGACAGCTGTAACTCCCAGCGCTGTACAACTGTAAGTGTAGCCATGCCCTAAGACTGCAAAGTATGTCAGTGATGCATGCATAAACAAACACTCCTTAACAAGTCTGCTAAATTGCTTGGGGGTGTGAAGGGGACAGGAGGGAGGGAGGGTGGAATCACAACAGTAGAGAGTGGTTAATGAGGAAAAATAGAAAGACCAAACATAGGAACAAAGTGCACCTAACAGAAAAATAAAAGATACCTGTAATTGCTGCATTTTGGAGGAGAAACTACGTTTTTCACAATTTTCAGCTGGGATACAAAATCATACAAAAAACAGTCAAAGGAAGTTTTGACAGAAACTACATCTTTATTTGATAAAAATACTGTTGCAATATGTAATCTCAATTTCCATAATTGTACTTCAAAAATACACAAGTAGCTGTACTGCAGTAAACGCTCAGAGAAAGTCTAGTAAAGAAACCAAACTATTGGACTTGATGCAGAAATTATGGATGGAATTCTGTGGCCTATGTTATACAAGAGATCAGAACAGAAGCGTTTATTAACTTTCACTTAATAAAAAGTAAGGGTCCCTTTCTGCAAACCTTTAGGTGCTTTATATCTCCACCGCAATCAATGAGATTACTCGTGCATAGTACAAATTAACTGTGTGACTAAAGATATGCAGGATCAGGCCCTAAATTTAAGGATGAAGATATTTACTTTTTTATCATTACTGTGAATATACACATACACACAAACACACAGAGTGATATACATATATACACACACACATATACACAGTGATATACACATACACAAAGTTGGGAGTATTGAATAGGAATAAGGAACGGGTACATCCCCTGTACACAGCATTAGAGAAACCAACACTGGAATACTGTGTCCAGTTCTGATGTCCGCACTTCAAAAAGGATGCTGAAAATTGGAAAGGGTTCAGAAGAGAGCTACAAGTATAATTCGAAGAGTGAGAAACATTTTTGCTGAGAGACTTAAATAGTTCAGTCTCCTTGGCTTATCAAAGAGAATATAAAGAGGTGACCTGATTGTGATCTATTCTGTAAGTACCTATGCTGGGAGATTTCAAAATAAGTTTCTTTAATAGCACACAGCCACATAAAATCTAATGACTGGAAACTGAAGCTTGACAAATTCAAATGGGAAATAAGATCCAACTGAGGGTAATTAATCACTCGTGTACCAAGGAATGTGTGTGGTGTATTTTCCACCATTTGAAATCATTAAATCAAGAGTGGATCTCTCTTTCTAAAAGATATGACCTAGCTCAACGAGAAGTTACGGGCTTGATGCAGAAATTAGTGGGTGAATGTCTATAGCCTGTGTTATTCATAACAGTCCCTTCTGGAACAAATATTTATAAGTCTAAGCAACAAAGGCAAGATCTCAATAACACATAATAGAGAATTCCAAAAAATGCCACTTCTTCTTTAGGTTCAGGGCCTAATTTTGAGAGATAAGGAATATTTCCTTTGAGGTACTGCATATTCTCAACACTTTGTAGGATCAAACTTGATTGGAAGACAATGTGTTCAACTCTACAATCAATCCCATTACCTTTTTTAAAATGAAAGCTTAGACACTGGAAAACAACAATATTTGCAGAAAGAAACTATTTTCAAAGAATCCACAATTTTTTTTGTGCCTAAAGATTTAGGGTTTTCTTTGTTACGCCTTAACCAGGCCTTTATTTTTGCTTATGTCGGCAATTATTTCTATTTATCATTTATGTCACTTTGATGTCCAAGTTCCTGATTGCCCTAGTTAAATGGCCTAACTATGAGTGCAAAAATGATCAAGGCAATTATTTGTGCCTGCAAAAATGAAGGTCAGGACATGAAATTTTGCTGCAATGCTTTAGTACTAACCAACTGAAATAACTCTTTCCATTTTGTTACAGAAAAGCAGATCCTGGGAGTTGCATTTTTATATTCCATATTTTTCCTCTCTAAAGAGCACAGAAATAAGCACATAATATACAACAAGAGCATCTGAAGCATTCCATTTTATGCCGTTGTTCAGTGACAATGTCAAACTGTGTCATGTTAATTTTAAACAGTCCATTAGTGTGCAGAGTAATCTTGAAATGCACATAGTTGACCATGGGCTTATATAATAAGCCAACAGTATGGACCCTTTCAACAAGTCCACAAACTGGGCTGGAGCCTTGTGACAAACAATTTCCCTTAGTTACAAAGAGCTGTACTGAAGAACACCACTTTAGCACGTATGGATTTTGCTAGCTACAAGTGAACTCAGAAGCAGCTGAAATAGACATTAGTATTAAAAAGATGGTGGGCAACTGTCATAAACAGATAGCTAAGGGTTAATGTTTCTTTTACCTGTAAAGGGTTAACAAAGGAAACCAAACACCTGACCAGAGGACCAATCAGGAAACCGGATTTTTCAAAGCTCTGGGAGGGAATTTTGGGGTGTGTGTTTTTTGTCTGACTCTCTGTTCTGTTGCTCTCGGCTCTGAAAGTGAACTTTCTCTCTTCAAGCTTCTGTAATCTTCGGTTTCCAAGTTATAAGCACAAAGGTAGAAAGACAGTAAGCTTCTATTGTTTTTTTTTGGATTTACATGTGTGTAGTTTGCTGGAATGTTTTAAACTGGATATTTTTTTAAATAAGGCTGTTTATTCATTTTTCTTTTAAGAAATTGACCCTGTATATTGTCAACCTTGATACAGAGAACATTTTTTTTGGCTTTTCTTTCTTTTTATATAAAGCTTTTCTTTTTAAAACCTGTTGGATGTTCTTTTCTAAGTGAGGCTCTAGGGGACAGAAATCCCTGTGCCAGGATTACGGTCTCTCTCAGGGAAAGACTGGGAGGGGGAAAAGAAGGAGGGGGGAAGGTAAATTGCCCTCTCTGTTTTGTAATTCAAGGAGTTTAAGTACAGTAATCTT
>NC_133776.1:15694100-15715251 GCF_003597395.2 Chelonoidis abingdonii
TACCACCATCAAACCAATGGCCTGGTGGAAAGGTTTAATGGAACTTTGGGGGCCATGATCCGTAAATTCGTGAATAAACACTCCAATGACTGGGACCTAGTGTTGCAGCAGTTGCTCTTTGCTTACAGGGCTGTACCACATCCCAGTTTAGGGTCAGTATAACCTTTGTACCAGATAAAGCTGAATCTCCCAAAGTTCTCTGGGGCAGGCAGGTAGAGTTAAAGTGCAGCTAGTCACATGATCAATTTGACTACCAACCAAACATAGCCAAAGCATCTAAATTTTGGGACATATTTACAGATCTTTAAGTGGAAGAATCTGTCACACATCCTCTCAGATGATCTCCATGCTGTTTACAGTGAAGTGATTTGCATATCTAAGGGTTTTATTTTATTTAAACTATTTTTATACTATCAGCTCAGTGTGCAGACTGACTTGTTAAACTACTGCTGTGCAAAATACGCATTTTTCCAATTTTGGTTCTTGTTAACAAGAGGTTTACTTTGAGATTCTGGGTTCAAACAAACCCAAAACCTCGCTGTGAAAAGCCAGTGAAACAAGGGAGCTTTGATTAGTTTTGTTGACTTTATCAAATCTCTTGACAAGCCTGGTGCGAGTTTAATTTCCGAAGTCTTGCTTAATGTTTAGGTTTGGAAAGAAACCTAATGCCAGGTAGCTTTCACTAGCTTTCATTGCACAAATTTCACACAGCTTTACTATAGCCCTATATATCATAAAATAATAATACTTTCCATTCAGAGCAGCTCAAAGGGATTTGCAAATGGCAATTAATGAAACCTAACAACCTTCTTATGTTATGCATAGGTAATATTATGATTGGTGCCCTAAAAATATCATAGACAGACTGGATATACACAGATAGTGTGTGTGCACGCGTGCGTGCGTCTCAGACCACAGATGACAAAAACAAAGAAGGAAGGGGTTAACAAAAATCTACTAACAATTATTTTAGAAGTTTCTTTCTTCAGAGCTATTTTTTATTAGCACAATACTATAAACTCTGGTCAGTGTTGTATGAGCTGCTTCTGCAACTTCGCTTTGGCCCTTTGCTTTCCAAGACAGCTGAGGTATGGTATTTTCTGAAAAGTAAAAGATGCCCTGTTACGTATTTTTGCTTCCTAACTCAGCACTTACTTCTTGTTGTTCTCATCATACCATTTTTAGAAGCATGGTCCCACAGCAATCATTGTGACCAGTTAAATAGTTAATGTTTATGGTTTCACTTTTTCATTCAGATCAGAGACAATCAGACTCCTAGGCTAAAATCACATAATTTAATATGCCGCCTTATGAAAAGTAAAGAAGTTAGAATGGAAACTAAGATTCAGGGCATAAATCATAGTATGACCTCAATATAATACTCCTACTAAGACGGAGGCAGAACAAGAGTTTCAGAAAAAGAACTCCTGTATGATTAGTGAAGAGAAACCTAAAGCTTATCTTAACTTTTAGTTCTGATCTCTTTTTCCAGGCTTTGGAGATCAGGACACCTACCTAACAGCAGCTACAGAAGAACAAAACATGAGCTAAAAGAAAGAATCAGAATTTTTAGATGCCCCATTTTCTCTGATCCAGTTACTAATATTAATGAAAAGTGCTGGCAGATTATATCGAGTCACTTGGTGCTGATCAAAGCCTTTTATTTTGTTTTAGTTGCTCCTGTATCTGACCTCACATATAATGAGAAAACAATATGTTCCAGACCAACTAAGGGCATCACTTAAAAAAATTAAGTAGCAGCTCACAAGACAAACACAGGTTATATGTGATAATACTTAGTCCCGCCTTGAGTGCAAGGGACTGGACTAAAAGACTTCTTGAGATCCCTTCCAGTCCTATGATTCTATGAAGAGGAGAAAGAGCTAAATTTGATTTTTTCTATTGATGGTTCCTCTTTTAAAATTTCTGAAGTGAATGTAGCGCTCAGACAACAGAAGCCTCCTCACACTATCCTGCTTCTTATAGGGACCACTGGTAGGGGGGAGAGTATTCTGTCTCATAGCAAGTCAATCCTTTGAGACTGCCAAGAAGGTCATAGTTCTGATGAAGAATTTTGTTGGGCTGACATTTGTCCAGCTGGATCTGGACTAAAACTTCCAGCTCATTTGATATAAGCCACTGACAGGTCTTTAAATACTAATAATGTTTGGTCACTATCAGTGTTGGCTGGATTTGAACTAGTGACCTGAAAGCAAAAGGTTCCATATCCCAGTAGCAATCCCTGAGCCATATAGTTGCAGTTTATATTCATGTTTTACATTTCCACAGTCTGGTAGAAAGCTAGATGCCACTAAACCATTCTCAGTGCTATTGTGTTAAAATTTGAAAAAGAGTGGCACATTCTAGCTAGGCTACACAATGCTTGCATGATTATTAATGAAAAAGGACTGAGTCTGTACTGTCCAATTTCTTCAACTGTACAATCAGATTTTTCTGTATTACATATCTATTGGAATAACTGTTTTTTTAAAAAAGACCTTCCTTGACAAGATCAATTCCACTGTGTATTTCTATTCATCTGCTTGTCACTGTTTAAGATAATTTAAATTCTAGCAGCAATTAGAAAGACATCATGAAAAGCATGAAAATCAGATTAGTTCAAAGAATGAACACACATTTGGAGAAGCCATTTTAGAATAAAAATTAGAATTTGAAGTTGAGCCAATCACTTTTAATCCCAAATTTCATCCTCTTTAATTATTTTTTTCATATTAAAGAAATGGCAAATATATCTACTCAAAAGAACATACATTAAATCACCATTTTAAACAGTATGCAACTTATTCACCATATAAGAAAATTACTAAAGTTAATACCTATAGACACTTAACAGAATATTATTGATTAGAATCTGAAAAATGATACACTGCAATGAACACGGCACTATGCTAGTTAGAAGCGTTTATTATTTCTGATTTCTGGAATGTACATTTGTCAACTGCTCTTGGGACAGTCTCTTTAGAGGACTGAGCTTTCCCCTAACTGGTCTCCCCTCTACTAATTTCAAATTAGCCCAGTCCATCAATTTAGACTCCTTTTAGATTATCAGCCCTTAAACTCCAGGGCTTGTAGTCTTCCTTTGTCTCCCTGTCAGTTTCTTAAGGCAGGCTGCCACAGGGCACTTGCCCCTCCACTAGCCCAGGCCATTCTGCCTCCCCATCTCTCTGTTTTTCCTTTATTGCTACATGTTTTCCTTATTGGTCCCAGCTGAGGGTGGATGCCTCCATGACTGGACGTTCTGGCAACTGTGCTGGAGGCTGGTGAGCCTGGTTGCCTGTAAGCAAGGAAGACCCTCCTCTCCCTGTGTTCAGTATGGGGTTTGTGAACCTCATTAGATTATTATTAATTTTATCTGTCTTGATCTTGCTATTTGCTTAAGATTAACTAATACGGTTTCCAAACACAAAACAAAAACAAGGACAAAGCACATAGAGAGAATAAAAAGATAAATAGGGGTGGGAAATGGAGACAAAAGGAGATAGAAAAAGGTGAACAAAGAGAACATGTCTTCAAACCTGAACTACATAAAGACATCATTACGCTTTTGCTAGATGTTTAAGGATAATGACTTTTTTCTTTATGATATATTCTATAAAGATTTCCCACATCTAGTTAATCTGTGTGATATCAACATAAGTTTTCATTATTGTACTGAGAAATGACAGGATGATGACACTTACCGGTATGAGGTTTCTGGAAGCAGAGCATCAATAACATAACTTGTAATGTTACTAACTGGAATGCTAATGTCACCAAGGTCAATGTTGTAAGAAGTAATCTCAGACCCATTATTGCACGGTTCTTCCCAGTTTAAAACAAGGCACACAGAGGGTGATATCTGATAGGCATCCATATGCTCATCCTCCAATACAGAGAGGGTACAGACTGCATCAGGTACTGATGCTGGAGTCCTGCAGGTTACTAGATCGCTGTAGGGTCCAGCTCCTGCCTGGTTTATAGCCTGTGGAACAAAATAATGTTTTTAGAGCAACACACATTTTACTTCATAAGGCAAATAAGCTTAGACCAATGTACCTTGCAGGGTGGAAAAGTTAAATACCTATCACCTTAAAAAATCATCACTTAATAATTTATGCCATTTATCTACATGAGAACAATTAATATCTTTATTACTCAGAGGTGTCACTCATATAGTCTGAAGTGTCTTTAAAGAATATATATAATTTCCCTGCATAATCATTTTAATCAAATTCAACAGTAACCAATTTATCAGCAGGAAACTTTTTGTGGGAGAAAATGTCACACATGCATCATGTCAGTGATGACCATTCTTGTCTAACAAATAGGCTACTCTTGTCTTTTAGAACCACAGAATCATAGAAATGAAGGGACCTCGAGAGGTCAAGTCAAGCCTTTTGCAATGATGGAGGACCAAGTAAACCTAGACCATCCCTGACAGATGTCTCTCTACCCTGTTCTTAAAAACTGCCAATAGGCTGGTGTTAGACGTGCTATGGCCTAGGGTCAAAGCCCAAGCCTGAGGACTTCAGCCATTGGTGGCATGGGCTCAGGTTACAGGCCCCCTGCCTAGGGTGACCAGATGTCCCGATTTTATAGGGACAGTCTCAATTTTTGGGTCTTTTGCTTATACAGGCTCCTATTACCCCCCACCCCTGGTCCTGATTTTTCACACTTGCTGTCTGGTCACCCTACCCCCGCCTAGGGCTGAAGCCCTTGGGCTATGGCTTTGCCCCCCTTAACTGAGGTGGTAGGGCTTGGGCTTGGGCTTTGGCCCCCCTACCCATGGTGGTCTCAGGCTTCAGTCCCTGTTCCTGGGCTCATGTAGTAATTTTTGTTGTCAGAAAGGGGTCGCGGTGCAATGAAGTTTGAGAACTCTATTATCCTTTGGGTGCTTACTAACTGATTATTTAATTTTTGTTCTTGTATTTTTAAGATATCAATGTTAAAGCTGACTGATCTACAATTGCCCAGGTACTCTTTGTTTCCCTTTTTAAAGACAGGTACTATATTTGCGCCATTATATTCACCTGTCCTCCATGATCTTTTGAAGATAATTGTTAATGGTTTCGAGATTGCTTCAGCTAGTTCCTGAAGTGCCCTAGAATGAATTTCAAACTCTGCCGACTTGACTACAACTTATCTAAATATTCTTTAACCCGTTCTTTCCTTATTTCAGCTTAGTGTTCCTTCCCCCTTTTTGTTAATATTAATTGTGTTGAATTGTAACCATTAACCTTTTTTAAGATCAGCCCTCCTAAGCCCTTTGCTATCAAAATCCCCATTACTCTATGGTTACACCTGCAGGGTCGGATGTTCTGCTTGCTCAGGTAGATCTCCCTTCGACTTCAGTGTGCATTTCACCTGCTTAAGAGTTGCTATGGTGGGTCCTAATTTAGAAAGTTAATTTACAAATTTCATACTAAAATAATTCTCATAGAAATAAAACATTACATTAGCATAGTCTATGTTTTTTCCCTAAGATCACACACATAAACAGTAACTAAAGCACACACACAGCTATTAACTTTTTCCCTGAGAAAATAGAGCAACTGTTATATCTAACTCCTTGGCCAAATTCAGTGACACCAGTGGAAATCTGAAGTTTCAAAATCTGGCCCAATGTTTCTACCTTTGAAGTACCATCTATTAATCATCTGCCTTTGCTATTTCAACATTTCCATTTGCATACTGTATCACTTATACAGTTACAAAATATTCTAGTAAAATTGATAAAAATAGATTAATAAAATTTGTGATAGCATAGGTTATGAAGGAGTTCTTCTACCAAAAATCTGTGCAGAGGCATAGCCTTTGAACAGGTGGCTTTGAGTCTCCATGACAACTCTCAACAAACACCTTATTTTGTCCATGGTACAGTGGGGCAAGCAAACCCCATCTTCCTCAACAGAAGAATAAAGAGCTGCAGAGTTGGGTTTTGCAGTGTCTTAACTGGGAGTAACATGGGCAAAGGACAAACAGAAATGTGTTTTCTCCCCTACATTTTGCTGTATCTGAATAATATTGTTTACTATGCATGGTATAAATAGAAAACTTCATTCTGTTTTTCTATTAGATGTTTTGTTCAACTGGTGTATTGAAGGAGGAGATGATTAAGCTGCATTTTTTAGCCTTTAAAAGCCCTTACAAACAAATCCTGCTTCAGGGACATCTTTTATCTAGTGAAGCGCTCCTATAGTTGCTAAAGCAAGCCTCATTTTGTGGTCTGTCAATGATATTATGTGTCTCGCCTGTAAACCAATGTTTGGCAATCTGTATCTTGCTCCAAGCAATTTATTTTAGTGGTGCTTATAACTGTTTTATTGGACAACCTCATCAAAGTAATTGATGGGTATTTAATTCTCGTTTGCTTACCAGATGGTTTCTCCTCTTTCCCCCGCCCCTGCTCCCCTAGTAAATGACACAATGTTTCCCTGGGTGGAGGGCATGAGTGTTTTGGGGAATTTTCACTAATGGTACTAATTTTTTTTTTTTTAAATTTAAACAAAAGACAAACTAGCTTCCCTCCAGTCATTTATACCTGATTCTCTCCATTATTAGATTAGTATGGATTGAGATAATGATGTGTTTGTTAGAAGAAAGAGTAACACGGGTTAGACAAAATTCTTTACATATTAGAGTGAAAAATTAAGTTTTTCTGTTAATGTCTCTAATAGTCACACAGGAAAGAATGGTTTGTATTTTTGCCCTTTATACTTTTTTTATTATTTTAAAACACCTACCCAAAGCAAATCTCCATTAATTATTAACACTTCTCGTTTGCCCGTATCTCATATTTCTACTCTCAACCCTGTTACTGTTTAATGCTCTAATGCATTTTGAAATACATTTTGTAAGGCAGATACTACACTCTACACAAAGTAAGGGCCACCTTGGCAGGCTGAGGCCCTCTAAAATTCGATTGCATGGATTACTCGTGGGCTTTAATAATAAAATGTATCTGTTATTATTATATATTTTTCTGATCTTCTGACTATGGATTAAACTGAGCTTGAGGTGTTAAAATCTGTATTAGACATTAGTGTAGTGGAACATTTCTCTGGTGGATAATTTAAAATAAATGTATACTCCCCAAGCAAAAATACTATACAGTTGGCAGTTTCCATTTTTTAACACTAAAAAAATCTTAGAGTTCCCCATTCACCACGAAACTGGTATCACAGTGTCCTCCCAGCTCAGTGAGGTCTAAATGCCAATTTAGAAGACAGAAAACAAAAAGCTTTCCTTCTTGGGCATATGGGATGTGCTTTCTGGCTTGCAGTTCCACTCCTCTCACATAGGTTCTTTCAAATAGTTTCCCAAACTAATGACCATACAAGGTGTAGGTCCTGTGAAAATGAAGTCAGAAGAATACAACAGACCATGAGTGAGGATGGGCTGTGGGGCTTATTTGAGGCTCTTTGGCTTTGAATCAGCTGCTGAAGAACTAGAGAGAATCTTACGGGACACTTGACTTGAAAGAGTTCAAAGAGAAAAGAAAAGAAATGTTTGACTGAGGGCTTGTGGCCTTCGATCAAAGAGATGAAACCTGGGTGATCCAAGCTAAAAGATTTTTCAGGGAAACAGTTTTCCACCCTTTGCCAGCTGGGTTGGTATATGAATTCTTGGTTGGATTTACTGCTGGTGTTCTGCCTTTGCACATACATAAACCTTGTGGGGGAGTCTCCAGAGCTGTGAAGGCTTGTGTACAGAATCTGCCTCACTCTTTTTTGCTAAATCTCTTCTATTTTTTTCAGGGGACTTGACAGAAGAAGAATCCAGTTTCATCATAGGATTTAGATTTTAATTTGGTTGCTTTTTATTGAAAATAATGGGAGAAGCATAAATATCAAAGAGAAGAAGATCTTTACAGAGACTCACTAGACAAGGTTCAATGATATAAATTCAAAAGATGAGGTGGTGAAGATGGTGAGCTGCAACCTCCCATGTGCATAGGAATCTTATGAGCTACTCAGACGGATTGCTTAACTTAATAAATGAAACAGATGTTGGAGATGATAGTTTAAGATACAGGAAACTTTAACATCCATTTGGGAGGTAATGTCATTTACATACCACTTCCAAGCTTGAGCCAACTCAAAATTTGGGATTTTTTTTTTTAAAGTTTAAAACATGATATTTCTATTTTAGTGCAAGAGTGTCACTGTCTGGGACGGCTGTTTGTCAACAGTATTATTCATTGAAATTAAAGCATGTGATGAACAGGAACAATTTTCCAAGTCTGAAAGTTCTATTAACTCCCTTTGTTCATCAATTTGAATTGTTTAGAATCTAAATCGTTTGATTATGCGGTAGCGCTACACAATTTAGGAGAAAGGTATATTTTTTCTGACTTACTAAGTACCTCATTTCAAAGCAGTTAATGGTGACAATAAAAATCCACTGGAAGTAAATTGTGTTTACATCTTTGATTGTGATCTATACAAAATATAATAAGCTTCTGTACCTGTAATCTACAGCAATAATGTGCTGCTGCTGACAATTCACTAATTTCAAAACAGGTATCTGTGCCATTATACATGAGTTCCAGAGATTCCTCATCTTCTCCCCACTCTAATCTGTATTCAGAGATGTCAGCACCAGAGCATTCAGGACTCTGCAAAACAAATCTTTGTATTTAGTAGTTCAGTTGAAAGATGGAAGCCTATCTCATCACATTTGACTGGTTAAGGAGAAGAATGCATAAAAATGAGTTCATAATGAGAAACCATGATCACTGCAAACGGACACATTCTGAATTAGTGCCCTAGAATAGGTTACCAAAATGAGGCCAGTTTAGCAGAATTGTGCCAACTCTATCTGCTTGAAAGAAGCTAAGGTCTGGTAGACACTGGGAACTGACATCAGCATAGCTATGTCTCTCAGGGGCGTGAGACGTAGCTAAGCCTTTCTCACCCCGGTGTAGACGGCAGTAGGCTGATGGATTACCTACACCAATGGCAGAACATCTCCTGCTGGTGTTGGCAATGTCTAGACTACACTGAAGTGCTATAGTGGTGCAGCTGCAGCTGTGCCCTTGTAGAATTTTAAGTGTAGACAAGTCCTAATTCACACAAGTGAGGACATTTACACAGCAGGCATTGTAGGATTTAATTTCCATCAGGACTTTCTCAATAAAAACTTCTCCCCACTCGACTGACTGGGTAGCAGCACAGTCTTGAACCATACAGAAAAGTCTGCTTCTAGACCAGGATTAGTGGTCTCGATGAACCTGGGGGAGAGTCATGGCTAAATGATGTACTCAAGTCATTAAGAAATGAACAATTATATTTCCCAGAAAATCGTATGAACCAGAAACTACTGTTTCCAGTATGGAGAGAGGCCTGCAGCACTAGGTGCCCAGTGAAAGCCAGCCATCAAGCTGATGGGCAAGGTACAGGACAGTAGAGTCAGAGAAGCTAAGATAGCTAAGGATGAAGGTGAAGTTTAAGCAGTGTGGCCCTCGATGCGACACACACTTCAGTATCACAATATTATAAAAGATGTTTTGCTTTCATGCGTCCAAGTGAGCAGCAGGATCTCTTCCTTGGGGACCCTCAGGACAACCTGATTACACACTAGAAAATATATGGGAAATGAATTCAGATCTCCTGAGTCCCAAACTAGTGCCTTATTCACAAGACCATCTTTCACCTATTGTCCTAATGGTTTAATGTGGTTTTGAAATGAAACCAGGTGACACCTGACTATTTTGGGAGAGTTGCTTTGACATAGCAAATCTCTCAGAGTTTGTTTGATATCAAGGACTCTAGCCTCACATAAAAATGTAGCTGAATAGTTGACTTCATGATTCCAGTTCAGAAGCCAGTCAGTGTATTGGATTCAACATGCTAAAATCCTGGAGAGATTATTCTTTACTGACCTATGACCTATATTGAGATGAAGTGATAGGAGATCCCCTTTGTCTCCATTCTCAAGCCCCTAATAAACCTGGATGACTCAAGATCAACTCTAAAAAAGAAAAGCAGGGAAGATTATTGTCTGTATGTACAAGAGTATTTCTGAGTGGGCTGAGACTGTGAACGGCTCTTGAATTAGCTTTCAAGTACTGATGATCACATTAGTTTGGACAAGCAAGATGGAAATCACACATACAAAGAGTGTTTGTCTTACCTCCCAGCTTACAAGTACACATGTGTCAGACACAAAGGAAAGGAAAGGTGCTTGGCACTGGCCGGGTGGTCCTGCTGCCGTGGTGACTTCTGTAGCTTCAGAATATGGTCCATACTAGAAGAGGTGGAAAAAAATATTACACACACACACGTGCAATGGATTTTCATAGGCTGTACACAGAAATATTCTTAATGTAACAAATTTTCTTGAAGAGCGATTAGGCCTCTAATGTACCCCTTACCAATGTACTCCTTATCTTGGCATGCTTCACTTCACCTCACTGGTGTGTTTAGAAGTAGACTTGCTTAATGAGAATACATGGTTTGCCTAAAACATCATCAATCCAAAGCTAGTTCACGGGAAATGGCTCTCTCTTAGGCCTGGTCTACACTACGCGTTTAAACCGATTTTAGCAGCATTAAACTGATTTAACGCTGTACCCGTCCACACTACGAGGCCTTTTATATCAATATAAAGGGCTCTTTAAATCGGTTTCTGTACTCCTCCCCAACGAGAGGAGTAGCGCTAAAATCGGTATTACCATATCAGATTAGGGTTAGTGTGGCCGCAAATCAACAGTATTGGCCTCTGGGCGGTATCTCACAGTGCTCCACTGTGACCGCTCTGGACAGCAATCTGAACTTGGATGCAGTGGCTAGGTAAACAGGAAAAGCCCCACGAAATTTTGATTTTCATTTCCTGTTTGCCCAGCGTGGGCTTTATCGCATGAGGGGGCAATTCCGTCCAATCCAAAAAGAGCTCGCATGGCTTGTCGGGCAGTACTGGATCTGATCCTGTAGTGGGGAAATCTGTTCTATCAGCTTCGTTACAGAGTGAATGCGCAAGCGTTTGAAAAATCTCCAGGCTCACGTGGCTGCGTGGACAAGGTAACAGAAGCAGGGATCACATGGGATGCTCATGGAAGGAGAAGGGAGGGTGTATGAGGACTCAGCATATCCCCAGTCCAGCAGTCTCGAAAGCTAGTTTGCATGCTGACTCCCAACGCTGATAGGTCAAAACATTGTCGGCGTGGTTCAGGGAATAGGCTCGTTCATTACTCCCCCGCCCACGTGAACGACAAAGGCAAGTCTTCTTGACTTCTTTCAGTTGTCCCCTCGTTAGCTGAATGCTGTGGTAGACGCGTATGCTGCGCAGTGAGAGCAGTATCCGCTTCTCCCTCCGGATGCAGATGTGCTTGACTGATATCTCGGTCGTCACCATTAGCCGTGAGTGCTCCTGGCTGGCCTCAGGTGAGGCTGGCGGAGCGCTGGTAAAAATGGAATGATCCGGTCGATTCAGTAGTCATGTCGAACGCTGGTACGTTTCATCAGAGCACTGGGGGTTGAGCTCATCGGCCCATCCCCTTCTGTTGTAAAGAAGAAATCTGTATGCCTGGACCTATATAGCGCGATGCTGGACTCTCTCCCCTGCACGGCTTAATGTTCGGCTGACTACTATAGCCGGGGCTGACCTCCCCTCATTTATCTCACTAACAAGTCTCTTTTCTTATTCCTGTTCTTCTATTCATGACAAAATTGGGCGGGGACGCTGCCACTCGGTAGCCAGGAGGTTGGCGGTCGGAGAGAAGCAACGGCTGGTGTTGTTGCGGGGCACGTCACGGTGGCCTGATAGCTCAATCCTTTCTTGCGGATTGCAAGGGCGCTGTGCTCTCTGATTACATGGTTCTCTGTAACTTACCCTATTCTAGCAGGACGACTCTTTTAGAACATAAGGAGAGTGTGATCGGACGTCATTCCCAGTTTGCTTTTGCGCCTCAGGTGACCTCAGCCAGGGGCAACCTTGTAGCACGGAAATACAGAACGGACAGATAACTGTATCTTCTGCCATTTACAATGAGCAACAGTACGACGACTGATAACCATCTCTGCTATCAGCAAAGCTAGTGAGTGCTTGCTGTAGTGCTGCAAGCAAGCCTCTGTTAGCGGGCATCCTATCCATACGGTGACCAGTAAAAAAAAAAACAATTTGAATGGGCTCCATGGTTGCCATGCTATGGTGTCTGCCAGGGCAATCCAGGGAAAAAGGGCGTGAAATGATTGTTTGCCGTTGCTTTCCCGGAGGAAGGAATGACTGACGACATTTACCCAGAACCACCTGCGAGAATGATTTTTGCACCATCAGCCACTTGCCTCTCAATCCAGAATTCTAAGGGGCGGGGGAGACTGCTGGAACTATGGGATAGGTACGGAATAGCTACCCACAGTGCAACGCTCTAGAAATCGATGCTAGCCTCGGACCATGGATGCACACCGCTGAATTAATGTGCTTAGCGTGGCCACGTGCACTAGACTTTATACAATCTATTTTATAAAACCGGTTTATGTAAAATTGGAATAATCTCATAGTGTCGACGTACCCTTAGCTTTTATGTCAGTCAGAACAGTTAGCAAATCAGACTTTGATATATATACACAATAAATTAATACATAAGAAAGAAATTGATATCTTATCAATTTGCAGGTACTGTTTATTTTTCAAATACCTAAACTAATTTTGGTAGTTTCCTCCCATGATCTGCATTATTTAAAAGGTTTACGTTATTAAGAGCTGAGTCATTGTCAGCAGGGACCCTGCTGTTGAAGCATACAAATCTTCAGAAACCTAATAGATTTCTTGTGAGCAGTCTGATAGAGTAAGCAATGCATTAGACTACTTGGTCCCACAGAGGATACATTTTCAAAATGCTGGGAACGATGCTCAGACAAAAGAATACAGGGCCCAATCCAACACTGAAGTCAACTGGAATTCTGTTGATTTCAGTGGATACAGGATCAGGCTTTTAATTCCTAATGGGATTAGGTAAGTAGGTTTTACGAGGAATCTGAAAAAATATACGTACCCTATGTTAAATTAAAGCCCATTAAAAACCATTAATGAACAAAGCAAGTTTTCCCTACTTGTCCACAGACCTATTTGAAATTACTCAATTATAGGGTTACCAGATAGCAACTGTGAAAAAACGGGACAAGGGGTAGAGGGTAATAGGCACCTATATAAGAAAAAGTCCCAAAAAATGGGAATGTCCCTTTAAAAATGGGACATCTGGTCACCCTACTCAAATATCATTTGCCTCTATAAAGGTAAATATCTTTTTTGTTGTTGTTAAAAATGTGTGGGCCAATATATCTCTTCAGTATGGTTCTAACATACTTTAAATGGTAGACCAGTTTAGCTGAACCTATGTTTAAACAGAAACGCCATTCTCAACTTTGCTTTAAAGGGCCCCTCTGGATGGGGCCCTCTGAGTCTCAATGCACTGAGTTTTTCCAACTCTTTCATTTTATTCTCCACTTTTCTCCTTTCCCAGATATCTCCTTTTCTCTCAACTTTTTTTCCTTTTCCACATTCTTCTTTCCCTTTCATCTTTCCGCTCACCAGCTATAGCTGAACTAGTGTACACACTGCCAGGATAACTGCTCTCCCATATACATGTTAAGAAATATTTTGAAAAAAACCCCTATTCTGGCATCCTTCTTTGGACACTGCTGTTCATGCTGCGCAGAACATTAAACCTTACCCCTCCGTCATTCAAAGCTCTCACTCTGAACCGATATGTTGTTCCAGGAAGAAGGTTGCTGACTGTGCACTCTAGGTCAGGGCCATGATACACCTCAGAAATAACCTCTTCTGGTTCTGTCATTTCCACACTGTACTCTGAGACTTGACAGCCACTTTCTGACATAGGAATGTCTAGAAAGAATCAGTAAAATTTATTTATTGTTGATATAAAGTCAAGGTGTACATGATGATTATCATACATTGATTCACTTTGTACCACAAATACATACCTCTAATGATTTTGCCTCTTTGATAAGTGTTCCACACCCAGACATGTAAGTGGGATCACTCACGTGCATCAAGTTATTCACGTCTAACTATTTATAGGCTCAGACCCGCAGCTAGCAATAGCTATGGGTCCCATGTTGTAAAGCTCTGCTACTCTGCTATTCTAATACTACAAGAAGGCCCACTTATGTCAATGGACTCTACTGGTAGCAAGCACAAGTCGCATGGTATCCTACTGCACATTGGGGGCTGATATCTGCTCTTCCTTTAATTGGAAAGCCATAGAACATAAAAACATAAGACTGGTCATACTGGGTCAGATCAAAGGTCCATCTAGCCCAGTATCCTGTTTTCTGACAGTGCCCAATGCCAGGTGCTTCAAAGGGAAGGAACAGAATAAGTAATCATCATGTAATCCAGCCCCTGTCACCCTTTTCCAGCTTCTGGAAAACAATGAAACAGTAACTGTACCCTCCTTCAGAACAAGGTATAATTACACTAATATTGCTAAATGAAAACATAAGCGTATGGTGACTTTTTAAAGTAATCTTAAAATAAGGAAATATATCATGAAAAGCTCATCGGGGCTAATTTTGCCGTCAGTACACACAGTTTTGTGCAGACCAATCATGGAATGGACTCATTGGCTTTTAAATAATTATAATACATAGTTCTTACATAATGCTTTTCATCCATAGATCTCAAAGCGCTTTACTAAAGGTAATTCAGTATGATTATCCCTATTTTACAGATGGGAAGGAAGGCTCAGTCCTGCATTCTCTGAGCAATTCAAAAGCCCTGGCAGAATCAAAGGGGATTTGAGGTGTGCAAGGATCACTTGGACAGTCCATAAGCTTCATTATTTTAACAGCTCACCGATATCGTGGGCTTTATTTTGGCTATTCATCTCCTTTGAATGGCTCTTCAGAAAATACACTATTACCTGTCACTCCAGCTACTCAGTGCTGAGCTCTGCACAGTGGTGCTCATCCACAAAGTACTGTTTGCTACAAACTAACGTGAGACTTGGAACACGAGTGCAACTTAGACTTCATGCTCGACCTGAGATATATTTGTAAAATGGAAATGGTGTTGAGACAGATTGAGTGTAATAGTGTCTCAGGCCTGGTCTACACTGGGGGTGAGGAGGCATGGGGGGTGTCGATCTAAGCTACGCAACTTCAGCTATGTGAATAATGTAGCTGAAGTCGACATACTTAGATCTACTTACCGTGGTGTCTTCACCGCAGTAGGTCAACTGCTAACGCTCCCCTGTCGACTCCGCCTACACTTCTTGCTCCATCGGAGTCAACGGGAGAGCGCTCAGCAGTTGATTTTTCATGTCTTCACTAGACGTGATAAATCAATCCCCCCTGGATTGATCGCTCCAGAGGTAAGTGTAGACATGCCCTTAGATGCTTCTAACATATAATTTAACAGTGGGCTGTGACCATCTAAAATGCCACAATTACTATTTCATTCTCACTGAACAGACAAGGAGCTACTTTTTACAGAACTATACTGGTCACGTCAACTTAGTATATTAGTTTTATTGCACCTTTGCCTTAATAAAAACTTTAAAATAAAAATTCACCTAATATCTTCAATGTGTTCTGGCTCACTATAAATTATTGTGTGAAATTCTGAGTGAAACAGTAGAACATTGTGGCTAGGAGCGCAGTGAAATAAAATGGATCTCAAGTGATGTCATATTTTTGTAATGAAAGACCAACAATGGTCAGAAACTTTGTTACCCTGATCTTATAATAACTGACATAGGCATAACTCCCCATTGACTTCAGTGGGAACAGACTGCAGTATCAGACCCAAAGGAAAAAATAAAGACAACTAATTTCCGAGAGCCTGATACAAAACTGAAGTCAATGAAAAGTCTCTCACTGACTTAACTAGACTTTGAATCATGACCTAAAATGTATGTTTCATCTACTGAAATTTGACACAAACCAAGTAATAAAAATCAGAATGCGAAATCTTCTATATATTTTAAATTTATAGCAACTTACTTAGTCTTTAGATCTTGAGAGTAAATTTATTCTTTAAATGGTGGCTGAAGTTTTAGTCCAGATACATAGTTTCAAACCAGGTTTCTGCCTGAAAACTAGAATGGCTGCAAGTACTGATCACTTACCCCACTGTAGCTGAACTTCTTTGTGTTTTGGTTTTCCCAACATTCTTGGTGGCCGACAGTGACCTGGTGCAACACTAAGCGTACGGACGGGTAAACTTTCAGAACACTGGAAAAGAATATGACCTAAGATTAGTAATTATGCTGAAAACACATCTATGAACTGGGGACAATGATGTGAGTCACGATCTTAACAACAAAGAAATTTCTAAAAAAATACTATCTTGCCAGACAAAAAAGAAACAGTAAGAAAAATGTAGAATCAGAGACTATGAAGTGGTTTGTTAATATTTCACTAATATGAGCACGGACACATTTTTATTAACATAATTTATATACTGTTTTCACTAGTATTTGTGAATATTTTAGTAAAGGATTTTTTACTGTATTTCCCATGACTCTCAAGAATACTGTGTACAAATGAGCTCTGAAGAATACCGGGTACTAAAAGGCTCTTTAATACAGCAGAGGAAGGCATAAGAAAAAACAAATAATTGGAAGCTGAAGTTAGACAAATTCAAATGAGAAATCAGGCGCTTTTTTTTTTTTTTAAATTGATGTTCATTAATCATTGCAGCAAACTACCAAATGAAGAGGTGCATTTTCCCTCTCTTGACATCTTCAAATCAAGACTGGATGTCTTTCTGAAAGATATGCCTTAGCCTAACACAACGTATGCTTTAGTCAAGCATAACCCAGGGTAACTGTGTGAACAATTAATGGCCTGTGATACACAGAAGGTCAGATTAGATGATCTAATAGACCCTTCTGGTCTTAAACTTAAAATATGACTTTTTCATGGTAGGACAATGTCAGTAACAGCCGCGAGAATGTCTTTTTGATAACATTCTGTTCAAAAATGCTATTTTCCTTTCCCCCCTATACTTCGTATGGTTGATCCCTGAAAAAGCACTTCTTCTTAGGTACACTATGCATCCTGATGGTGTCCTCAAACCTAAGGGCAATACTTCTAAAAGTGCCTTGGGAGCCTGAGTTCCAGTGGGAGCCTATAGCACAACAGCTAATAAGGTTTGGATCCTCCATATGCATCCTGGAGGAGAAGAGTCACTCGTATCCACTAGTTTGTGCAGTCCTCTACTGTAGTAACAATATTACCTCGAGCTTTCAAATACTTAATCAGATGCTTAACTTTATGCAAGTGAGTAGACTCACTGAAGTCAAAGGGAGTTTTCAGTAAGTAAAGTCTGCAGGATCAGGATCTTTGTTAGTGTTATCATGTAGAGAAATGAACACAGTGCATTCATACACTACATTCCAGAGCATCTGAATCCACGTGGATCCAGTCAGTCACAAACACACACGCAAGATCCAAACAGCAGCCAGTCAAACTGAAAAATCCATAAGGCTTTTCATTTATACTTTTGCTAAATATATTTAACAAACAATAAACTGAAATAGGGAGATGTCTGAACACAATGGCAAACTATGAACAACTACACAGAAAGCATAAAAATATAATAGCTGTATGAACAAATTACTGGGTGAAATTCTATAGCCCGTATTATGCAGGAGGCCAGAGTAGATCATCATAAAGGCCCCTTCTGCCCTTAATAATATAGGAATACTTAGAATTTTTCAATATGAAGTAGAACATCATTAATTCGTATTTTGCTAAACTACAAGGCCCAGATTTTGCATGCACAAAGATAGCAGCATTTTTTCAAAATGAAGTAACGTACACAGGGGCATTAATGGAAATCAGTGACATTTTTACTGTATCAATAAGACTACAATTTTAGCCAAGTACATCATCTATTATGTATAGCAGAAACATTCGCAATCTAAACGTAAAAACTAAGCAAAACTAAAATGTAGGGCTAGGTGAAGCTCTGGAAAATACAAAAATGATAGTTCTCCGTGTCAAACTATTCTTACCTGGCTGTGTCCACCAGTGCTGATACAGCATGCTCGGAGTTTATACAAAGTGCCTGGTTTCAAGTGAGTACAGGTATATTCTGTAGCAGATCCACTATATGCCACTTCCCACTGATTTGCTGTAAAATTAAATGAACTCATTCAAGTTTGGTTCTGAAAACAATGCCCACTCTCTCTCTTTCTCTGTACATGGCTACTATTCCTCAAGGGAGTTATATACGAGAAAGAAAATCTTTAACATGGTTTTATACAAATACTTGAAACCTTCTTTTGTGAAAATAAAATGTTCATACACTATTAATCTCTATATTATTATTGCTTAAAGAAATCTTTTAAAAATCAAACTAAATATAGTCCTGGAACCTTAAATTTCACTGTCCTATAGAAAGGGACAGAGACACGTAAAAACATGAACAACTCCAAAACAAACAAAAACAACCCAGGTACTTGGTGTCAGCATAATCCAACCTGTAGGCCAGGATAGGTGGCACTTTAAGGCTGCAGATCAGCAAGTGTGGCTGGCTCTTACATGGGATGCAAAGAGGAGAAAGGGCCACTTGCTTCTTCCTTCATATCTTCCCCTCAGCACTTATGTAAGGAGCAGCCACAATCTGGTCCTACTTAAAGATCACTTTATTTTCCATTAAAAAGAGGCACAGTCAAAGTACTCCAGTCACTGGACTGTGGGGTAGCCTCTGATAAGTCACTTAACCTCTGTTGTCTAGTTTTCCTGTCAATAAAATATAATACCACCTACTTCACATAGATGTTTTCAGTGCTTAAAATGGTCTGAGAAAAGTGTGTGCACGCGTGTGTGGGGGGGGGGGGGGGAGGAGGAAGAGAAGAATCCTATGACAATCTGGGAGCAGCAGATTTAGTAAGACAGTTGTTAATGTGCACCCTTCAGCAACCCGGCTTGATTTTTACTATTTTTCCCAGGTCTGCAACCCCTTGCGCCTGCCTGCACCACACATCTTGCCCACTTTAAGCAGTGGGGACTTAATTCATTAAAATTTGAAGTCTTAGGAAAAAGGTGCACAGAAATACAATGTAATAATAATGATATTATATTAGTAGTAATAACATTCTACAAATCGATACGATTTTAACCAGGCACAAATGGCAGATGCATAACTTAGATAGCCTGCCCTAGGAATCTATGATAATTAATGATAGCAAACATTAAACAGTTTAATAACATTTTAACTTAGGCTGTGTCTACACTAGAAACACTTTACTGGTACAGAAATACCAGTATGCTATACCAGCAAAATGCTCCTAGCATGGAAATAGCTATACTGGCAAAGCTGTCTTTGTATTGGTATAGCGAAACAATGCCCCACGAGCAAAACAAGCTTTACTGATAAAAGCACAGCTCTTTGCCTGTTTTATCGCATCTACACTAGGGATATCTGCTGCCACAGATCACACCTCTTTGCACCTCTCACTGACATAGCTAAGCAGGCAGAAGTCTGTAGTGCAGACATAGCCTAGGCCAGAGATTTTTATTTTCAATTTAAGTTTTAATGAAAATTTGGTTTTATATTTAATGTGTGATAACATTAATAAATGGTCCAGAACAGATGCCAGACTAAATCATTTATCTAATAATACCATCTATGGTATTTGATACAATTATTCCTTGTATTATTGTTATTACATTAATTAAAAAAAATATTAAAAGCTGAAAAAGCCAGGTTTTTTAACCGTAAAATACATATAACCACAATGTATTGGAATAGATAGATTCTTGTCAAATTTACCTTCAGAATTTCCTTCAGAAATCTCCAATAGGTATTTTAGGATTTCTGAACCGCCATTATCTTGTGGAGGATCTGAAAAATGAGCAACACTTTTGTTAATAAATTAGATTTGAAAAATGGAATCTACAAGAAAATAAAGACTACAAGGACAGATTTTGATCCTACAAAATCACACATATATATCTAGTAAGGAAAGCACTTGTCAGATGTACTCATTACAGCATAAAGACCTAATGCTGCATGGTGTAGAGGGCTCTCTGGTCAGCACCTTGCAGATTTTATTCTAATGGACTATTCGTACTGTAACAGATTCATTAGAGCACAAATAACCCAAAACAGGGTTGATGGAGGATATTTACTGCAAATAGTTGCTGTGTGACTGAATCAACAAGACTAAAGCCGATGATAAAAATAATTAGACGCTGCCAAATGTGGCATTCATAATTCCAAAGATGATGATTTTAGGATCCACTCTCAATCTACATATCATTTCCAGACAACTTGGAATCTTAGAATACACTGTTGATTTGTTAACCATATCACATATTTTGACTCATATATTCTTCTCTTGCTACTTGAGTAGAATCAGGAGCTTTAACAGGTATTGGCATGTATTTTTAATGTTTATGCAAAGCTATGATTCCAGGGTGTCTGGTTTTCAAAACTGATGTCTGGAATCCTTTATCATCATCATTGTAACATGTTTAAGAGCAGCCAAAGTCACCTCACCAAAGGTTCCTGTCTCAAAGAGCTTACATTCTATGTGCAACATGACGTGCCCACGAAGGATCATGAACAGACAAACTGAGGTGTGGGGGAAGTTGAGAGGGAGAATAGTGGTGTGTCATAGCTTTCCTACTCAGTTCTGAACCTTAGAGTTCAGAAAATAAGATGCTAGCATGAAACCTTCAAGCTTAATTACCAGCTTAGATCTGATATCGCTGCCACCAGACAGGAATTTCAGTGTCTGCCTCACTCTGGTCTCCGCAAAACCTTCCCTGGGGGACCCCAAGACTCAGATGCCTTGAGTCTCACAACAAAGGGAAATAACCCACTTCCCTTCTCCCTCTTTACCTCCTCCCAGGCTTCCTCTCCCTGGGTTTCCCGGAAGATTACTGTACTTAAACTCCTTGAATTACAAAACAGAGAGGACAATTCACCTCCCCCCCTCCTTCTTTTCCCTTCCACCAGTTCCCTGGTGAGCTGCAGGCTCAATCCCCCTGAGCCCCCACTAGGAAAAAATCCAACAGGTTTTAAAAAGAAAGCTTTATATAAAAAAGAAAGAAAAAGACATTAAAATGGTCTCTGTATCAAGGTGACAATATACAGGGTTATTGGCTTAAAAGAAAACATGAATAAACAGCCTTATTCAAAAAGAAATACAATTTAAAACATTCCAGCAACT
>NC_133776.1:15715329-15799021 GCF_003597395.2 Chelonoidis abingdonii
TCCTGAGCTTTGAAAAATCCGGTTTCCTGATTGGTCCTCTGGTCAGGTGTTTGGTTCCCTTTGTTAACCCTTTACAGGTAAAAGAAACATTAACCCTTAGCTATTTATTTATGACATGGTGACATTAAGAAGATTGCTGAGGCGTGGATGTGCGTAGGCTGTTGCATTACATTATTTGTTTAAGCTTTCTTGTCCATTTCACTTCTCATATGCAAGACAGCAGAAGTAAGTTTTTAGGAGGGATTTGACGGAGGAAACTTGGCAGGCAGGAAAGCACTAAGGGAGCACGGAAGATGACCAACAGATATTTGTGAGCGGTATCGAGACTAACATCTTTGGTAGAGCAGACAGGTTGGGATGGGGACAGGATATACATAATACAGGACCTTGAAAGCAAGGACAGGAAGCCTGAACTTGACATATAGTACAATGGAGAATCAGTGAATTGTCTCAAAGGATTGTCTGTGAGAGAGTTGCGGGGAGAGAAGATAGCTGAACCACTATACTTTCACTTTAAAAATATTTGTGAGCTCTCTGATTATGCAAAAGTCATGGCTTTTCATCACAGGTTCAGGCATCTCTCATAATGGTCAAATGCTTATCTAACTTTCTCAACAGATTCACCTTTCGGCTGAGAAGCAGCATGCGAAATCTGAGCCTAATGTGCCATTTGCATAGGCTTTGTTTACACTTAATTTGTGTTATGCCATGAGAACATTGTGTTACAGCAAACTGAATGGGTTAGCTTACCCCATTTAACGCTGAAGCCATGAGATGTTATTGACCCTTTAACAACAGGTCTGGTAGGAGGTCCCGGCCTGTCTGGGCTTGTTGTGCAGACCAAAATTTCACTTGGACAACTCTTTCCTTCCACGTTAGAAGCAATTAGCTGAAACAAAAACACACCTAATGTAACGATTCAGTTCTCTTTTCTGGCAGCTTTGCATGAATTAATCTAATATAGTCCATTCAAATATTGCTTATTAAAATAGACAGGACTATCAAGTCACAGCAAATTGTGTACGATTCTAACAATAGGTAATTGATCATAAAATTGTTTCATTAGTAAGTACCATCTATTTCTATGGCTCCACCAGTACTTTGTTGTAGTAAATTAAGATAAGAAAACTCAATGTCTTTTTTAAAGCAAGTGTCACATGGCCATCCATTGTTATTTATCCGCAGAGAAGGTAAATAATGGTCGTTTGACAATGTATTACTGTTATTTGTAAAGTATTACCATAGTGCTTAGGAGTCCAAGTTATGGACCAGGACCCCATGTTTGGGTGACCAGATGTCTCAATTTTATAGGGACAGTCCCAATATTTGGGGCTTTTTCTTATATAGGCTCCTATTACCCCTCATCTCGTCCCAATTTTTTCATACTTGCTATCTGGTCACCCTACCTCATGTGCTGTACAAACACGGAACAAGAGCAACAAAAACATGAGGAGAGTTACAGGCACACCTAACATATGCTAATCTGCACTTACTGAAGCACAAAAGATGCATCTGAAATATATGCTCTGTAGACCAAATATTGAAGTCTTTACTCAGGAAAAACTCCGAGTGACGTCAGTTGGAATTTTGCTAGACAGAGTAAAGACTTCAGAATTCGGCTCTAAATATGTTGCACAGGAATTGAATATTGAATCAACTATTACAAATACTAATTATAAATATAAACTAGCAAGGTTTTCTACCTGGGAGCCTCAGCTAATCCCCTGATAAATCCCCTTTCAAACATCTCTTCCATCAAAAGCCTCAAATTACAAAGATCCTCACTGCTGAGTGCAGAAAGTTGGATGGGTCTCCCTCCATAGCCAGTTAATGTTACTCCCTGCAGTCAGATGGCAGAGAGGGAGCATGTGTATCACTAGAAACTGATATAAGTTCTTGGAACAACTAGTACTGAAACCCACAGGAGAAGAGGATATTCTTGATATAGCTCTAAGTGGAGCACAGGATTTGGTCCAAGAGGTAGATACAGCTGAACTTCTTGGTAATACAGAACTCCTCACTTAAGTCATCCTGGTTAATGTTGTTTCATTGTTACGTTGCTGATCAATTAGAAAATATGCTCATTTAAAGTTGCGCAATGCTCCCTTATGCCGTTGTTTGGCAGCCGCCTGCTTTGTTCACTGCTTGCAGAAAGAGTAGCCCCTTGGAGCTAGCTGGTGGGGGCTTGGAACCAGGATGGACCAGAAGTCCCCCTATCAGTTCCCCTAAGTTCCCTTGAGGCAGCTGCCCAGCAGGCTATCAATTGCCAGGCAGTTCAGCTGTCCCTCCCTGCACTGCCGTGTGCTGCTCCTGCCTCTGCCTTGGAGCCCCAGAGCCTCCTGCTTGCTGTGCAAGGAGGGACAAAAGGGGTGCTAATGTCAGGGTGTCCTCCTCCCCCTCGCTCCTGCACCTCATCTCCACAGAGCGTGGGATGGGGCGGGGGGGACATGACAAGGCTCAGGATGGTGGGAGCTTTGCTGGCAAAGGCAGTGTACTCAGAGTGGGGTCAGCGTACTTAAAAGGGCAAAGCGCATCTCTGTCTCTCACACGGTGCGTGTCTCTGTCTCTTTCTGCCATGCTGTCTCCCCTCCCTCCATTTGTGCTGCCTTGTAGAGTGTGAGGCTACATTAATAACAATGTGTTAACCCTTGAGGGCTCAGCCAAGTGCTAGTTCATCATTTAGCAGTAAGGCATTCCCTGGGAAATATCTCACTCTCTTCCACCCTCTGACTTCATCACCTCAACCAGGCTTCACAATCATCACTGCTGTGTACAGTATTCAATTGTTTGTTTAAAACTTATTGTGTGTGCATGTGTGTGTGTATATATATATGTATGCATATACCTATATGTATATATAAAATATAGTCTTTTGTTTGACAAAAAAAATTCCCTGGAACCTAATCCCCTCCATTTACATTAATTCTTATGGGGAAATTGGGTTCACTTAACACTGCTTTGCTTAAAGTAGGATTTTTCAGGAGCATAACTACAACGTTAAGTGAAGAGTTAGTGACCACAATACAATACAATTTAACAGCCTTGTGGGGAGGAAAACACCAAAGAAGCCCATCATAACAGCAGTTAACTTCAGAAAGGAGAACTACACAGAAATGAGGAAGCTAGTTAAATGGAAAGTAAAAAGTGCGGTCCCAGAAGTGAAATCCCTGCAAGCTACATGGAAACTATTTAAAAACACCAGAGAGCCTCAAATTAAATGTATACCCCAAATTAAAACACATAGTAAGAGGATCAAAAAGGGGCCATCACTGCTAAATATCAGAATAAAAGAAGCAGCTAGAGGCAGAAAGACATCCTTTAAAAATTGAAAGTCAAATCCTAGTGAGAAAAATAGAAAGGAGCACAAACTCTGGAAAGTTGAGTATAAAAGCACAATTAGGCAGGTCAAAAAAGTATTTGAAGAGCAACCAGTCAAAGATGCAACAACTAACAGCAAATTTTTTTTTTTTTAAGTACATCAGAAGCAGGAAGCCTGCTAAACAACCAGTGGGGCCGCTGGATGACTGAGGTACTAAAGGAGCACTCAAGGATGATAAGGCCATAGCGGAGAAACTAAATGATTCTTTTCATTGGTCTTCATTGCAGAGAATGTGAGGCCATTCTTTTTAGGTGACAAATCTGAGGAAGTTGAAGTATCATTAGAGGACATTTTGAAACAAATTGATAATTAAACAGTAATAAGTTCCCAGGACCAGATGGTATTTACCCAAGAGTTCTGATGGAACTCAAACGCGAAATTGCAGAACTACTAACTGATATGTAAACTATCATTTAAATCAGCTTCTGTACCAGATGACTGGAGGATAGCTAATGTGACGCCAATTTTTAAAAAAGGGTCCAGAGGTGATCCTGGCAATTACAGGCCAGTAAGCCTAACTTAAGTACCAGGCAAATTGGTTGAAACTACAGTAAAGAACAGAATTATGAGACACACAGATGAACACAATTTGTTGGGGAAGAGTTGACTTGGTTTTTGTAAAGGGAAATCATGCCTCACCAATCTATTAGAATTCTTTGTGGAGGTCAACAAATATGTGGACAAGGTGATCCAGTGGATATCGTGTACTTAGACTTTCAGAAAGCCTTTAACTAGATCCTTCACCAAAGGTTCTTAGGCAAAATAGGCCATCATGGGATAAGAGGGAAGGTGCTCTTATGGATTGGTAACTGGTTAAAAGACAGGAAACGAAGGGTAGAAATAAATGGTCAGTTTTCAAAATAGAGAGAGATAAATAGTGGTATCCCCCAGGGATCTTTGCGAGGGACAGCACTGTTCAACATATTCATAAATGATCTGGAAAAAGGGATAAACAATGAGGCGGCAAAATTTGCAGATGATACAAAACTACTCAAGACAGTTATGTCCAAAGCAGACAGTGAAGAGTTACAAAGAGATCTCACAAAACTGGGCAACAAAATGGCAGATGAAATTCAGTGTTGATAAAGGCAAAGTAATGCACATTGGAAAATGTAATCCCAACTATAAATACAAAGTGATGGGGTCTCAATTAGGAGTTACCACTCAAGCAGAAATCTTGGAGTCATTGTGTATAGTTCTCTGAAAACATCTGCTCAATGTGCAGCAACAGTCAAAAAAGCTAACAGAACGTTAGGAACAATTAGGAAAGTGATAGATAATAAGACACAACATATAATGCCACTGTTCAAATCCATGGTACACCCACATCTTGAATATGGTTGCTGATCTGGTTGTCCCATTTCAAAAAAGATATATTAGAATTGGAAAGGATACAGATAAGGGCAACAAAAGTGATTAGGAGTATGGAACAGTTTCTGGATGAGAGATTAATAAAGACTGCGATTTATCAGCTTGGAAAAGAGATGACTGAGAGGGGATATGATAGAGGTCTATAAAATCTTGACTGGTAAGGAGAAAGTGAATAAGGAATTGTTATTTACTCCTTCATATAACACAAGAACTAAAGGTCATGCAATTAATGAAATTAATAGGCAGCTAGTTTAAAACAAACAAAAGGAAATACTTCTTCACAGAACACACAGTCAACCTGTGGAACTCATTGACAGAGGATGCTGTGAAGACAAGACTATAACAGCATTCAAAAAAAGAACTAGATAAGTTCATGGAGGATAGGTCCATCAATGGCTATTAGCCAGGATAGTCAGGGATGCAAACACTCTGAGTACTCCTAGCCTCTATTTGCCAGAAGCTAGGAGTGGACGGCAGGAGATGGATCACTTGATGATTGCCTGTCCTGTTCATTCCCTCTGAAGCACCTGGCATTGGCCGCTGTCGGAAGGCAGGATACTGAGCTAGACTGACCATTGATCTGACCGTTCTTATGTAAGATCAGCCCAAGGCTAAGTATGCTGCCCAGTCTGCTTAGGAGGGACGAACCAACATCAACATTTGTCTCAGACCATCACGCAGTCTTGGGTTGTGTTATCACTGCACTGTCAGTCCAGCCTCGAAAAGCCCAGTTTCAGTATAAAAGTAACTTGCAAAACTGAAGCTACAGGAAAAATAACAACCATCCAGCACAAACCATGCTAAATTAAAGAGCACAATATTATGGCAGTCCATCCATGACATTCTGATTCTAAAGTTCATGTAATTTTACATATTCTTATGTGGCATAGAGATATATTATGTAAACCTGTCTTCACAGCCTGAAGCAAACCTCTTTGTGCAAAACTTTTTGCTTCATCTTTGACCCACTGACATTGTAGTGCATGTTCTTTAGATGAAAGAAATTTTACCCTCTTTTGAGTTTACAATATTCATACAAAAATTAAACAAAGCTGTTTTCAGATATTTACTCTGTAAAATAATGGTTATGTGCTGGAAGCCGAGTGGATAAGAACTCTTTCCACAAAATATCCAGTACTTGCAATAAAAAGTGAATGGAGTGATGCCACCTTGTGGAGAAACGATAAATTTACAGGCATGGACTTTTCAAAGGCCTGAGAGCCCGGACTGTTATGTTAGCAAGCAGATATTTAGCATTCCTCTTGCATAAAAATCAGACATAGTAATCTTAGGCATTTTTATTAGTAAATAACACTCAGCACTTGTACAGTGCTTGACATCTTCAAAGTTCTGTATTAATGAGACAGACTTCTGAATTTTGTTATAAGTTAAAGATATATTTTTATGAGTTATAAAAACATATCTTAGCTAGCGCTATCATTAGAAGAAGAAAACATAGGACATTAAATATAATCTTGCTTGACAATCAAATTCACACATAACAGATGGGAAAGCTTCATTTTCCATATGTTGGGTGAACCTGTCTCCCTGAGTGCTGGCAATGTCCCTGTTTTCAGGGCCTGTTTCAGTGTCCCTGTCTGTTTTTCAAGAACATTGTTTCTCTGTCCCAGTTTCTGTAACCAGTACAGACTGGCCACCTGAGGGAGTTACACCACAAGAACCACTGGAGCCCTAAGTCATGCTATTACGTGTTGACACCTTGTCCTCCGAGGACACCTTCCAGCAGCATCCCTGCTGCACAAGCCCTTAACTCAGCACCTCTTCCATGCGCACGGAGTGAAATCTACAGGGCAAGCCCTTCATGATTACACTCTGTGGTACAAAGGACTGTATCCTCCTCAAACAGTCTAAGAAATTAACATGTTCTGATGTAAAACATTTTAATTATAACATTATCATCATTGGAAAAGAGGCTGTCAAAGGAGAAGACATTTTTTCCACATCTATCAGGTTTTAATCAGAGGAAGGATTTGTGTTTGATAGCTCAGTTTTTCAGTGTTATGGGTTTCTCGTCGTGCAGATCTTCTCAAAATGCGCTGCAACAGAAAAAGGAAAGAAACAAACAAGCTTACCCTAAATTTGTATTGTGTGCTTCTTCTGAGATTTTTCACAGTACAGGTTAGCTCTTCTCCAGTGTACTTTGGGTGAAACACGCTATCCTAAAGTTTTAATCAAGAACAAACCAAAATTTCTATATATTATTATCAGCATGTATAGATGACATTTATATCAAATAACACAACTACGATTCATCATGTCAGTATGGATTCCAAAAGTTTCTCTTGTTTTCTGTAATCTACCATTGTCATGGTAATTATTTTCTAAAAAGGTGGAGGGATTAATTGAGCTGAATCATGTGCCATTTTGCTATAAAATAGCGTAAGAAAGCAATTTAGTTAACAGTTTAATATATTTAATAGAAATGCAAGCGAGTCTATTCCAGAAAGCAAGTATCATACATAGACGTAGGCAGAATGTGGCAGACTGAATTGTTTTAAGGATGAATTACTCCAAATCCTATGACTTTTTCCTTGTGGATTTTTAAGTGGGATTCTGCACGACTCTGCATTACAGACTTGTACCTGACTTTGCTAAGTCTACAAGGTCTCCATTCTGTGTGACTCAGGCATAAACAGCCAAGTAAATCATACAGCTCAATCCTGCAAAATGTTGAGCACTCCACGAGATGTGGAGTGCCCCCACCTCCACCTGACTACAGAGTTGAAGGCATTCAGCACTTCACAGGAGGGCTCAGGTCTTTGCAGGATCACACCCTTACTCAATGATAAACTTTTTCTAGTGAATTATCATTGTAACAGAAAGCCATTTTTTCAAATGGAACTGGAAACACAGAATTTATTTGGATAAAGAAAGGTTGAAAGAAAAAGAGGAGCTTTTCGTTTTGGTGGTACACCCCAGGAAATATCCACTAAATTCAGATGCTAGCCTTTTTTTTTTTTTTTTTTTTTTTAAATACAAAGCATTCTGCTGAACTCATCCTTCTTTTGAGGAGACTTCAGTGAGATCTTGTACAATAACTATGTAAATATCAGAACAGAAATTTTCTCAGTAATACAGGGCATAGTCTCTTCAATGGGGTTGCACCTGTACAAGTGAGAAGAGGATTTGGTCCATGCTATCCACTTTATAATACTACTAACACAGAACTTACATTATCTTCCTCCTGAATTTCCAGGGTGTAAGAAATCACTTCTTCTGGTGTACATCCTTCTGCCTTATTCCACTGCAATGTGATCCACGTGACACCTGCTCGAACCAATCTTGGTGCAGAAGGGGTCTGAGGAATATTACCTGATGTGTAGCACACTACTTCCTGGCTGTATCCACTGTACAGGAACAGAGAGAAAGAAGATATCACATAATTTTTTTCCAAACTGCATTGTTCACATATATTGGTATAGAAATATATTGTTAGAATACATAGGCATATAAACTATATATAAGCGCATACAAAAATATTACAGTAAAAAGACATTCAGATTGCAAAGTCAAGCACTCAAAAGTTAGGGAATGCCAGAAATAAGAATGCCTGTGCAACCTTAATTCAGACCCCTTGTCCAAATGCATTATAACACAATCTTTAAGGACATGTTCGCATGCATTTTTTTCTACAGGACCTCTGTCTCATTCAGTGCACATAGGAAGGATGGTGCTCTCTGAGAGAGCAGTTAGTCAGTATTTGTTTTCTTCAGTGAGTTGCCTCTATCCCTTACTTACTGCACTCCGTTCAAAACCCATACTAAACAGTGAATAATTAACTTCCTCATGGATATTGTTATGGATCTCATCACCATCAGAGTGCTTCAAAAACATAAATTATCTCCCCTGTGAGGTAGGAAGGTATTATTAACCCCATTTTAAAAACGGGAACTGAAGCACAAGAATGAATAAAGCTAAAAGTGTCCACTGATTTTGGGTTCAAAGCACAGCTTCTATGTACTTCAGTTGGAGTTGTGAGCGCTCAGCACTTCCGCAAACCTGGCCCCAGGTGACTCAATCTAGGGTCACAGAAAATCAGGAACACACAATTATTAGCCAGCAATGAAATTCTGGTTTAAATGACTTACTTAGCATCACATAGAAACACTCTGGCAAAAGGCAGAGATAGAATCCAATTCTCCAGAACAACATTTAACTGCCATAATCATGAGACCAGGGTTCTCTTCCTGCATCCCCATGTTGAATTTGCTACACATCTTCGAACTTCTGCAACAAATGAGGCAGGGATCCTGCAGACAAAAGCCCCATTCACTACACAACCCTGATTCATCCCCAGGATATGGTCCATCCTGTGCATTGAATAAGGCAGGCATTGTGTGGAAAATACAATGTGAAATCATGTAATTAAAGACTGTCTCATAAGGCATATGCCCAGGCAACCTCAATTTTAGCATTTCCTAACTTTTGTGTGCTTGATATTGCAATCTTAAGGTTTTCTATTTTTGTGTGTTATTTTCTCTGTTTTTAAAAAAACAAATGGGGAAAAAAAATCTGAAATTTCTTTATGCAGTGCCATATTAACATGGTTCCTTAGCAGAGTTTGAACCTTTTGATTTAAAACAGACCTCTGACATTTGAGCTAACAGAGTAACCGTGAGTAGTAAAAGTCTGTTAACCTCTGTGTGGGCCAGCCATTAGAAGAGGATGAGAGACACACTTGGCGAGTAGGTTTCAGAGACATTTGCTGAGAACAGAGGAATATTGGTACTTAGGAAATGCGGATTCCATTTCTGGTCTGGAGGGAAGTGTGTTCTAGTAGATCAGGGGTAGGCAACCTATGGCACGGGTGCCGAAGGCGGCACGCAAGCTGATTTTCAGTGGCACTCACACTGCCCGGGTCCTGGCCACTGGTTCAGGGGGCTCTGCATTTTAATTTAATTTTAAATGAAGCTTCTCAAACATTTAAAAAACCTTATTTACTTTACATACAACAATAGTTTAGTTATATATTATAGACTTATAGAAAGAGACCTTCTAAAAACGTTAAAATGTATTACTGGCACGCGAAACCATAAATCAGAGTGAATAAATGAAGACTCGGCACACTACTTCTGAAAGGTTGCTGACCCCTGAAGTAGATACAGACCCTTCTGCTCCTGTTCCCTCTCATATATCCTTGACAAATCTGTCCCCTTGTGTTCCTGTCCTTCCGGCTTCTATTTTCCTCTGCTCTTGTCCCACTCCCCTTCTGCTCTTGTCCCCACCAGATTCTGTTCTGTGGGTCTGTCCTCTGCTAGCCTGTTCCTCTCCAACCCCCTCCACTCCTCACCTAGGTCTACACTACAGACCTATATCGGTATAACTACATTGCTTAGGGGTGTGAAAAATCTACACCTCCTGAGTGATGTGGTTATATTGACCTAACCCCTCATGCACACAGTATGACACTGACAGGATAGCCTCTCCCATTAACATAGCTCCCACCTCTTGGGGAGAGGGATTAACGACACCGATGGGAGAAGCCCTCCTGTTGGTGTAGGAGTGTCGTCATTAAAGCACTACAGCTGTGCTGCTGTAGCCCTGTAAGTGAAGATAATCCCTGAGTCAGGTTGCTTCCTTTTCCTCCATACTACATGGGTTCCAGCAGGGGGATCAGTTAGAGAGACCATCTATCTGCTCTCAGTTCCACAGCAGGCTAATGCTAAGGAGCAACTGGAGGAATAGTCCTATTTAGCCCCGGAACAGAACATGCTCAGTGGGCTCTCCAGGGTGGAACAGAGCTCTGTGGGGGTTTAACAAGCTCAATGGAGATGGAATGTTTGGAGAATTTTTCAATTAGCCTCTAACAAACCTTTATTGAGGTAAGTGCAAACAGCTACTTTGAGACAACTATCAGTCAAATTTTGGTGGATTTTCACGAGGACAGCAACTGGCAGTTCTCTGACCCTAGCACACTCCCTGCTAATTTTCAACTCCTTGCTCCAAAGTATGAAAGCATTAGAGCTTCTCCACTAGAAGAGTTATAATATGGAAGGACTGACCATGAATATAACCGCCCCAACCCTCAGCTCACTCTCACCTCAATAATCTGAGAAAAATTGGGTTTTGGAACACGTCCAGAAGATTAACAAAACTGGGATCTGGCAAACCAGGAATGGGGAGGACATGTTCCAAAACTGAGGACCCTTCACAGACAGTGCTCTGTCAGCAGTCCCCTCTCATTTATATTACACCTCTGCTGATAAGAGAGGGGGTGTTTCAGAGAGAAAAGATGATCTCTAGGGGTATGTGGATAAGGGAATCCATGTACAAACTCTTGAGAAATAAAGGCCAATGATATCTAGAGGAAGAAGACAGACATTAACAGAGTTGTTTTATTAAACCATATACAGCTAGGAGTTGCATTTTCAGGACTTTTAAAACATCATACTTTCCCCTCAGAAACACACATATGAATCTCTCTGGGTATCTGTCCTTTTCCTTCATTCATTTATTTTCCTCCTCAGCTAAACATTCCAAGTCACGAAACAATGAAAAGAGACTGATATTTTTAAAAATAAGTATTTTTGTAAGATTCAAAAATTATTTTAGCTTATTCAGTGTACATCCCTCTTCCTCCAATGAGTTTGTATGCGGGCAAACTCTGCGACAGCTAAAATCCCCACGCAGAGAGGATATACTCTGGAGCTCCAGCTGTTCATCTTCTGTCCAGTGGTTTCTAGCAGCTCCCTGATCTTCCAAAACCCATTAGCCAAAGCTCCCTCCGATTCCCACCAATTTCCACAGGCTTGAACTTAACTGCAGGTGCGAGGGAATGGAGAATTAGGACCCACCTTGCTAAAACCCCCTTGAGCAGTGTTAACCCACTCTTGCCCCTATCTGCTATTCCATTTGTTTTACTCTCCTGCTGGCTGAGCCACCTAAGGCTTGCCAAAGGAGGAAGTGAGTACAAACTTTGCTATAGTGCTGAAAGACGACAAAGGAACATCACTTAAAAAAAAGTAGGATTTTTTTCAAAATCTGTAACAACTTCTACAGGTTTGTTGTTTTTTTTGGTTCCCCGAGATGCCTAGTGGGAATTTTACATAACAGATATGTGTTCTTTTGGTATTAGAAACAGGCCACAAAACATCATTTAACACCTCCAAAGCGGTCCATCTTCTTAGATCCCTTTCATCATTCTGAAAACTTCAAGTCAGTTCCCTGTGAGGCAAGTGAAAGTTCTCAGAGGATCTATTCTAAGAGCACTATTTGTAGAGCAATAAAGCTTCAGCCATTTAATAGAGAGCCCAAAGGGAAAAAAACACCCTCTCAGTACAGATCCTGTCATTTAGAGTTACGTCTTTTGAATGCCTTGCTATTGCAGAGATAATATTGATAAGAAATAACTTACCTAGTGCCTATGTCATTTTGAGCTGCTAATCTGAAGGTGTAGCCCACAGCTGGACAAAGCTTAGTCAATTTGCAATGCTTTTGGCTCCCGAAGTAACATTCTCTGAAACCATTGTTTCTTTTTCCCTAGAAAGAAAACAATCCATTATTGTTTCTTCTCTTAACATACCTGATGAAATAAATCCAGAAATATTTTATTTATCATTTTATTGCTTACTTTCTTGGTCACTAAAATGACCAATTATTGACACTTGCACAAATGAGCACCAGCAATATTAAAGAGGTCTAAACAATTTAAGCCATGGCAGCTTTATTTTAAATAGGTTTCTAGTGTGTGACGTATTCAGTCTGTAATCAGATTGCCCACAGAGCTTCAATCTTACTCTCATCACACAGTGCTTCCAGTTCTCTAGCATCACTTATAGCGAGTCCACCTACTTCAGTAACTCTTCAATTTATCCTATTTATGAATCAAAATCAGTATGAGTACAAACCCAATTAAAAGTGAGATGTTCCACAAGTCAGTGCCACTTCTCAGCTTGGCCAAAGAACTACACAGAGCCTCCAGCTACTAGTCCTTGTAGATCAGGGGTAGGCAGCCTATGGCATGCAAGCTGATTTTCAGTGGCACTCACATTGCCCAGGTCCTGGCCACTGGTCTGGGGGGCTCTGTATTTTAATTCAATTTTAAATGAAGCTTCTTAAACATTTTAAAAGCCTTATTTACTTCACATACAACAATAGTTTAGTTATATATTATAGACTTATAGAGAGAGACCTTCTAAAAAGGTTAAAATGTATTACTGGCACGCGAAATCTTAAATTAGACTGAATAAATGTAGACAGCACAGCACTTCTGAAAGGTTGCTGACCCCTGTTGTAGATGCAATCTTCTGACTTGAACTACAGTTTTAATTCCCATTCCAGTTCCTAATTTTCCCCTCTACAAAGGGTCTCTCACTCCTCATGGTCAGGAAGGTGCAACATACCAGCAATAATCTACAGAGAACAGCAGGGGTCCAACCTTTGGCTCAGCAGCACAAAACATTCTTTACTGCTGCTCTAAAGGCGCAGCTAAGGCTTCTCCCATGACAGAGGAATATTGGGGTGGTCCAAAGTTGATATAGCCAGCTCCCTTTAGAATAAGTGGCATGTCACAGATAGGAAGGATGATTATTAGGGATGGGAGAGGTGACGCAGGGCAGAGAGCATACTCAGCTTCTGGAGGCATAATTTAGAGCACCTTTGAAGTCAGGGGCGGCTCCAGCCATTTCACCGCCCCAAGCACGGCAGCACATCGCGGGGGGCGCTCTGCCAGTCGCCGGTCCCGCGGCTCCGGTGGACCTCCCACAGACGTGCCTGTGGATGCTCCACCGGAGCCGCGGGACCAGCGGACCCTCCGCAGGGATGCCTGCGGGAGGTCCACCAGAGCCGCGGGACCAGCGGACCCTCTGCAGGCACGTCTGCGGGAGGTCCACCAGAGCCGCGGGACCAGTGGACCCTCTGCAGGCACGTCTGCGGGAGGTCCACGGAGCCGCCTGCTGCCCTCCCGGCGACTGGCAGAACGCCCCTGCGGCATGCCGCCCCAAGCACACGCTTGGCATGCTGGGGCCTGGAGCTGCCCCTGTTTGAAGCTGCTCTAAGTATTGCTGGGAGTCATTTCAGGCCCCGACCTACCCAGGCTTGGAGGAACAGCAATGGGGCATAAGAGACACCTTTCACCCACACATTTTCCCTCAGCTGCATCAAGGGTAAACTCAGTGCAACTAAGAATTGAGTCTATGCAGAAGCCTTTCCCTCCCCCATCCCCTTTTTAATGAATAACTCCCAATCCAATCCCACTCTTAAATATTTCATTCAGTGAAAGAATTGAGCTCAGCTTCACACAAATATATTTCCTCAATATCCTGGACTTTCCTGTTGTAAGCAGCTTTGTTTGCACATCTGGTAACAATCTTCTTGGAAATCATTTAGGTTCTGAATTTAAAGTGGACCTGAAAAAGAGACTGCTTAATCTCAAGTAATGTGATTGGTCTGTAGTGCAGTAGCTTTGAGAGGGCTTTTAGCTCTTCAGTCTACGAAATAGTAATGTAAAATTCATTGAGAATAATGTTCTGAAGCAACAGGACATGAGAGCAGAACACACTCCCCTGTTCCAGGGAAGGAACAGTCAGGGCCACCCAGAGGATTCAGGGGGCCTGGGGTCTTCGGCGGCGGGGGACCCCCTGAATCCAGCAATTTGGTGGCAGGTCCCAGAGCAGAAGGATCCCCCCCACCGTGGATCTTCAGGGCACTTCGGCAGTGGGTCCCAGGGCAGAAGGACCCCCGACTGCCGAATTGCCGCCGAAGACCCAGAGCAGAAGCAGTTCTGGGGGCCTGAGCCCTGCGAGAGTTTTCCAGGGCCCCCGGAGCGAGTGAAGGACCCTGTTCCAGGGCCCCCGAAAAACTCTTGTGGGGGCCCCTGTGGGGCCCCGGGGAAAATTGCCCCACTTGCCCTCTCTGGGCGGCCCTGGGAACACTCATGCTATTACCCTAAAATTGACCCACAAGCAAACGTAATCCTAGTCTCTGCAATCTCTTCAAATGTGAAAGTCTCACTATACAGCTAGTTATTTTTGTCATCCTTCTCTGGGCCTTTTTAACTTTATCTTCTATCTGGGTAAAATTCACACTGTGCAGAGGGCCAATACAAGACCTGTGTGTTTCATGTACTGAATGCTGGGTAACAGCATGAGAGGCTGCCATGTTTCTAAAGCTAAACTGGCTTTTTATTATAAAGAACTATTTATAGAGATGCTGCAACTGCACCAAGCATGCAAGCCACCTGCAAACAGACTGACCTCCCGGTGCTTCCTCAAAACCCTTCCTTCCTACAACCTGTGCTCCCCCCCCTCCAAGTGCCATGCAGGTTGCACCACTATGCACCACTTAATCCTAGTTTGAGGGTTTCAATGACACCTAAGTGGTGAATAAATACTGCGCTGGTCCCTCTGCACAGGGGAGAATTTCACTCTTTTCCTTTAGACAGCAACACAGAGAAAAAAACACAAGAGATGGAAAGACCCAGAAAAGAAATTTCTTCCCCAGGTACCAAGCCTGAATAGATGAGTTTGGTGCAGGGGTTTCTCATGAAATCCTCCCCCAGCAAGCCAAAGCAGTAGAAGGTGCGAATGGCTGCTGTCTCTAGCTGCAGGTTCATTAGCCCTTCCCCCATTCCTTCCCTGGCCCAAGATTCAATCATTGGAGTCAGGTTTCAGAGTGGCAGCCATGTTAGCCTGTAGCAGCAAAAAGAACGAGGAGTACTTGTGGGACCTTAGAGACTAACAAATTTATCTGAGCATAAGCTTTCGTGGGCTAAAGCCCACTTCATCAGATGCATGCAGTGGAAAATACAGTAGGAAGATATATACGGAGAACAATGAAAAATGGGTGTTGCCATACCAACTCTAATGAGACTAATTGATTAAGGTGGGCTATTTATGAAAGCTTATGCTCAAATAAATGTGTTAGTCTCCAAGGTGCCACAAGTACTCCTCTTCTTTTTGTCAAACATTGGAGTGTAGCCTGTGCAGGGTGTTGACATCCGTGTTTTGGTGGAGCTTAAGTCTCTGGTACACTGCTGAGTCATACATAGAGTTCCCCAAATTGTGCCTCCCTCCCCCACACAATGAAATTCCACCAGATTAATATGAACTTGTCTACACTGTCAAGCTTCTGCGTAGTAAAGCAGCTTTTTGCACTCAAACTACACACTGCCAAGCCACTTTGTGCGCAGAAACTGCTCAGTTGCAGCACTGCGAAAAAACCACCTTGACGAGAGTCGTAAGGCTCAGAGGCTCCAGCGTAGACACTTGATTGCTTTCTGCACTGTAACTAGCCTTCAGAGCTGTCCCATAATGCCTCAAGGAACTGCTTATTTTGAACTTGGCTGCCCCAGAAACATGCGCCCCTCCCCTTTCAAAGCACCTTTTCTGACAGCCTTTGCGCGCTGTGCTGATCTACTCTGGGACACAAAGCAAACCATTAATGTGCAATGCTTGTGCTGTTGAACACAGAGGGTGTGTGTGAGAGAGAGAGACTGCTGTGCAGAGAGCCCAAGAAGAGAGACAGGGGCTGATGTCGGGGTTTCCCCCTCCCCCAGGACTGGTTGTTTCCTGATGGTGTCTGAACTTACAAAACAACATGCTGAAACGCTCTCTGTCCCCCAAAAGACACTGTCTCTCTTACCCCCACTATAAACACCCACACACTTCCTCCCTCCCCCTTCAGTTGAAAAGCAGCTGGCAATGTAGTAGGATGCCCATGGAACAATGGAACAATGGGATTGGGAAACCTGCATCATGTGATGCTGTGCCTGTACCATGAGGCATTGCAAACCCTTCCCAAAGCACCCTGCAGCCAGTTGCACAGTGGGATAGCTACCACAATGCACTACTGTCTTTGCTAATGTGGATGTGCTCCAGCATCACAAGCAGCATCACAAGCAGCACAATGCGGACACGCAACCACGGTTTAATTCCAGCATTTTAATAAAAGTGGTATAACTTGTGGTGTGGAAACTTTCCGGTGTAGACATACTCTATGCCTAGAGGCCTCTGCAGTTGTGGAAGAAGGGCCAGGATCTTTCCCTGGAGGCAGTAGGACCTGTAATTTTGTTAGCATCGGAGTGTCCTTTCCAAGGATTCTACAAACTGATAACACTTCTGTAACTATTGAACCAAATTACCTTACTGTAATTGGCACTGATCCTGCAAGATCATCAACGTACTGTAGTCACCCGAAAGAAATGAAATGGCTGCACATATTAACCTTGCACAATACGTTAAATGCAACCAACTTATTCCCAGAAAGATGTTAGCAGACCTCAAATTGGCATAATCACAGAAGAGATTCCAGGAGAATCTTTCATATGTTTTAGTGTCAAATCTAGGTGACTGCATTTCCATAGGAAAGATAGTGGACCCAATTCTCCACTCCTTGATCCTGCACAATGTGGCAGTCAAACGCTTCTATTCTGAACTGGTTGCACTTTGCACTCATCCGCCACACATGTGAATGAGTATACACAGTGCAGTGCATTGGAGAATCAGGGTCCATTTTGTCACTGCTACGGAAGCACATGAAAGGGCCTATGTCACAACTCTGAACTTCAAGTTCCTGAGAACGCCACAAGGAGAGTGTAGCACATCTAGACAGTGTGTGTCCAAAAGCTCAGAACCATCATGCAGACCTCCTGTGATGCACAGAACTTGGAGTCACATAAGGGATGTTCAACACATTGACAAACAGCCCTATCTTACTTTTATCCATACGGTACCATTCTCCATTTGCTCAAGTATTCAGTTAGTGCACAATCTATTTAGATGTTTCCCAGCTGCCCTGGTTGTAATTCTGCTACATAGCTCAGCTAAATTAAGGGAAAAACACTTTAGGATTCGTGACTCTTATCTAAAATGATGCTTATTTAAAAGATACTTATAAGCTAGAAGTAGTTTATGATGTATTAAATCCTTTGACAAACACAGCTATTGGATAGAAAACATCTTGGAGAAAGAATGGTAGGTGACGCTTTGCAGTTCAGGGGCAGCATGTCTCAATATGTAGGTTATACAAAATCTTTGCACCACACCCACTGTATTAAAAAAGTGCAAGTTAGAAAGTGCAGGGTTATTAAGAGAATGTTTTTAAGAAACACTCTTCTTCAGACTCAGATGCTTTTAATGATGATTTTTTTCTACAATCCTTTAAAAACTGTCCTGATTCTATTATGTTTGATGTGTTTGCAGCAGTGGTTTTTGTTCCTCTTTTTTTGTTTGAACCTCAACTTTATTTGATCATTTTTCTTTGATTATTAACTATTTATCTGGCAGACAAATGCAGACCTGAATGAAAATTCTACCTTTTGCTCACCTCACCAAAAAAACCTCTTGCGGATTGGAGTGAGCAAATGATGAGTGGATTGATTAAGGCATACAATAAGGGGAGTCCTAGCTGAAAATGAAGCAGTCATGGGAGGTTCTGACACAGCAGTATAAATGCTAATTTCTGAATTAGGAGCCAAGGGCCATCTCCAAAGAATTCCAGCATATTATATCATGCAACTATAATTTTCATAAAGTTTGGTCAAATCTTTGCAATTCTGCAATCTGTTCCCCAGCTTCCCTGCGCTCAAAACCCCTCAGCATATACTGTAGATGACAATGTTCAACTTTATAGTAATATAAATCTGTTCATGTATACATTTGCTGGCAGAGCTGGTATTGCACATTATACAGACCTAGTCTGTATTTATTGGTATTTCCAATTACTCAGACTGGCTGGTATTTCAGATTCTATTGGCACTAATTGGAGAGGCTGGCTGATATTTCTAATGATCCTGGGATTAATAGCCTGGAAATAGTCCTTTTTTTGAGATTTATGAAAGCTTTAATGCTGGCATAATTTTGGAGAAGAACAGAGAAGCTGGCACTGGCTGCTGCCCAGGAGTTGTACAATCTTCCCAGAACCCCCCTCTTATCCTTCAAATATTCAGCTTCCAAGTTTTAATCTTATAAAGTTTCATAAATTGCTTTCAACACACCTCATCATTTCCTCAAACATATAGCACAGAGGAAGGAAAGACATGGACAGGAGCCCGTGACATGTTCACTACTGCTTCTTTCTCCAGTCCTAAATTCCAGGATGCTCATTTCCACTCCTGATCTTTCCAATGCTAAGTATTTGCTGCAGTGAGAGTCAGAGCCTGCTCCATGAAACTGGATCAATGCAGCTCCACCAGTCTGGTAGAAGTTGCAAATTAATTATAATAGAGAGTAACTGCAACCAGTCGAATGGATTCCAGGAGGAAATCAAAAGTTTGTGTCCATTTATATTGGAAAAGGTTTTTTGTTTTTTTGTTTTTTTTTAAATAAAAAGGCAGGAATGCCTTTGTCTTTTGTATTACTAATCTCAGCCCAATCATCATTTACCATAGGTTTAGTCTAAGGGTGCACAAACTTTTTGGCCCAAGGGCCACATTTGGGTATGGAAATTGTATAGTGGGTCATGAATGCTTACAAAATTAGGTGGCTGGGGGTGCAGGCTCTGGGGTGGGACCAGAAATGAGGAGTTCAGGGTGTGGGAGGGGATTCCAGGCTGGGGCAATGGGGTACGTGGGGGGCCGGGGGGGGTGGTTGAGGGTCCACTTGGGGTTGCAAGCCTCTGGGATGGGGCTGGGGATGAGGGGTTTGGGGTGTAAGAGGCTGCTCCAGGCTGGGAACAAGAGGTTAGGAGGGAGGAAGGGGGATCAGGGCTGGGGCAGGGGGTTGGGGTATGGTGGAGGGCTCTGGCTGGGGGTGCAGGATCTGAGGATGAGGGGTTTGGCGTGCAGAAAGGTACTTGTGATGATGTATCCCATAATGCTTTATGGGAATATGACATAACTGGAGTAACATATCTCTGCAAAGGTTATGGTTTACTTAATCTATTCATCCTATTTGTACACATATATAATTTTTGTACTTGAAGTTATGAATATTAGCTCTATACTTGCTTGATTTCTAAGGGTTTGGCTACACTTGCAGCTGTACAGTGCTGGGATTTAAAGCTGTCTTCGTACAGCTGTGCAGGGAAAGCGCTGCAGTGTGGCCACACTGACAGCTACCAGCACTGCAGCGTGGCCACATTTGCAGCGGTGTCAGGATGGTGCATTATGGGCAGCTATCCTAGCATTCAAGTGGCTGCAACATGCTTTTCAAAAGAGGGGGGTTGGGTGGAGTGTGACAGGGAGCATGGGGGAGAGAGAGAGCGTGGATTTTTGGAGCCGACACTGTGTCAGCTCCCTGCCTTGCAAATTCCGACCACTTCCCCCACCCCTCTCTCATTCACTCTTAAATGCAAATAGCCTTCAGTCCAGATACGCAGCTGCTCCAATGGACTCCCTCTCCCCGCTACCCCTGCCGCCGTGCTGTTTCTCTCCTCAAGCAAACACTAGCTGTGGACATTCTCTGCCTGCCTCTGCTCGAGCAAACAAAAGCTGTGTTTGTTTTTTAGATAAGCAGCTCTGGGAGCCTGGAGTTTACAACAAAACAAAGAGAGGCATCACAACAAAACAAAGAGAGTTCTTTAGTTAAAAGCATTGTGGGAAAATTCTAGAGGTCAGTTACAGCATAGTAAGATTAATCACTGTTTACACTGGCACTCCAGCGCTGCAGCACCAGAGCTGTTCTCTTTATTCCTCTTGTCCATGTGGAGTACAACCAGCGCTGTAGCCAGGGAGATACAGCACTGAGGCCAGGTCTACGCTGCGACTTTAAATCGGTTTAATGGCCGATATACCGATTTAACGCTGTACCCGTTCACATGACGTCGTCATTTATTAATATCGAGTTAAACGGCTCCTTAAATCGATTTCGGAACTCCTCCCAGACGAGAGGAGTAGCGCTAAATTTGATAGTGATAACTCGGATTAGGGTTCGTGGACGGAAATCGACATTATTGGCCTCCTAGAGGTATCCCACAGTGCACCACTGACCGCTCTGGTCCGCAATCCGAACTCGGATGCGGAGTGCCGGTAAACAGGAAAAGCCCCGAGACCTTTAGAATGACATTTCCTGCTTTCACGTGTCCAGCTCTGATCAGCACGGGTGGCGATGCAGTTCAAATGCAAAAGTAGCTCCTGCATTGAACCTTACGGGAGATACTAGATCTGATCGCTGTATGGTGAGACAAATCTGTTTTATCAGAGCTCCGTTAAAGAACAGGAAATGCCAAAGCGTTTGAAAAATAAACTCCAGGATACACAGCGGTGCGTGACAACCGTAACGGGAAGCCAGAGACTCAAACGGATGCTCATGGAGGGAGGGAGGGGGTAATGAGGACTACAGCTACCAGTCTCCACAGCAGTCTCTGAAAACTATTTGCATTCTTGGCTGAGCGCCCAATGTCTGTAGCTTAATACACGGTGTCTTGGGTGGTTCACGAAACAGCTCGTCAGTCTCTTCCCCCCCCCCCAGCACGTGAAAGAGAAGTAAAATAAATAATTCCTTGAGTACTGTAAATGTCACCCTCTGTGTACTGAATGCTGCTGGCAGAGAGTACGCGAGGTGTTGACAACGGTCAGGATACCGTTTGTGATCTCAGGGTCCATGAGTGCTGTGCTATGGTGTTTGCTCAATGCACTCCGGGAAAAAGGCGCCAAAGGGTTGTCTGCTGCCTTCACAAAGGGAGGGGTGAGGCTGTACCCAGCACCACCCGGGGCACTGTTTTCTGCCCCATCAGGCACTGTGCTCTCAACCCGGAAGTGGGAACTATAGGATAGCTGAGGAACAGCTACCCACAGTGCACCGCTCCTGAAATCGATGGTAGCTTTGGACCATGGACGCAAACAATCGATTTCGTGATCCCACTGTGGATACGCTAAACCGATTTTATTAGATCTGTTTTGTAATATCGGTTTAAGCTAATTCGAAATAATCGTGCAGTGTAGACGTACCCTGTATGTGCCTTCCCAGTGTGGACGGGGAGTAAGTTACAGCGCTGTAAAGCCACCAGTGCTGTAACTCTCAAGTGTAGCCAAGCCCTAAGTAAGCTTTATGAGGCATTTGGTCAGCTTCTTTAGAAAGGAATTTGCAAGGTTAAGTGCCCAATCAAGAAGCACTTGGGGAACAAGGCATCTTGGAATGCTAAATCCACATAAGAAGTCTTCCTGGAGACATACAAGATACCATGCAGGCAATGGCTTCTGCCTGTAAAAACTGTGAGTCATGCATGGATATGCGACTTGCCCAGGTGACTCCAGAACTCCATCCTGGAGCTGGACTTTGCATAGGCGAGAGGAAGGGGTCTCTACCCACAAGAGAAAATCTATTTAAGCCCGTAGGAGACCCCTCCATTGGTTTTTCAGCTGGCTATAGAGAGAGCCTCTCCACCCCAAGGATATCTGAAAGAAACTGGAACAAATGACAATAACCATAGGGGGTGTGAGTGATTGCTGGACCCAGACAAGAAGGAGACTTGTCTGTAAAAGGAAGCTTACTGGTGACGTTTTTATCTGTACTCAGCTGTTAGACTTAGATTTGTGTGTTTTATTTCATTTTACTTGGTAATTCACTTTGTTCTGTCTGTTACTACTTGGAATCACTTAAATCCTACTTTCTGTATTTAATTAAATCACTTTTTACTCATTAATTAACACAGAGTTAATTACTTATTAATTAACTGGGGCGGGGGGAGGAGAACAGCTGTGCATATCTATCAGTAAAAGCAGCAAAGAGTCCTGTGGCACCTTATAGACTAACAGACTTATAGACTACACTTGTTAGTCTATAAGGTGCCACAGGACTCTTCGCTGCTTTTACAGATCCAGACTAACACGGCTACCCTTCTGATACATATGAGTTTACCCTGTATAAGCGTTACACAGGGTAAAATAGATTTATTTGGGTTTAGACCCCACTGGGAGTTGGGCACCTGAATGTTAAAGATAAGAACACTTCTGTAAGCTGCTTTCAGTCAAGCCTACAGCTGTTAGGGAACGTGCTTCAGACCTGGGTCTGGGTTTGCAGCAGGCAGGGCACTGAAGTCCTAAGCTGCCATGGCAGGAAAGCAGGGGCAGAAGTAGTCTTGGCACATCAGTTTGCACCTCCCAAGGGGGTTTCTTGATCAAACCCATCACAGTATTTTGGCCTTGACCGACGGGTTTGGAGGGTGGGAGGGGGAATCAGGACTGGGGCAGGGATGCAGGGGAGGGGTGCAGGCTCTGGGCAGCATTTATCTCAAGTGGCTCTTGGAAGCAGCGGCATGTCCCCACTCCGACTCCTACACGGAGGCGTGGCCAAGCAGCTCTGCTGCATGCTGCCCCATCTGCAGGCGCCTCCCATGCAGCTCCCTTGGCATGGTTCCCAGCCAATGGGAGCTGTGGAGCCGGTGCTTGGGGTGGGAGCAGCATGTGCACTGGAGCACCCTGGCTGTCCCTACATGTCGGAGTCAGAGTGGGAACATGCCACTACTTCTGGGAGCTGCGCGGAGCAGGCCTCGACCCCGCTCCCTGGCTGGAGCGCTAGACTGGGGCAAGCCCCAGACCCCGCTCCACAGCGGGAGCCCGATGGCCGGATTAAAATGGCTGATAGGCCGTAGTTTGCCCACCCCTGGTTTAGTCAGTGTCTGTTCAAAATGGGGATAAGGGAAAATCTGAGCCACAGGGAGGAGTTTTCATGAATGGCTAGTTCACTGCCATGCTTACATAGCTGACCCCATATCACAGGGAGCCCAGCTAGAGTTCAGAAGTTCTCTGGAATCCCATCTGAATTCCAAAAGAGTTGAAAAGAGGGCCCAGTTCTGATCCTCTCGAAGGGGAGGATCTATTAAGCAGGCATGAGTATATAGCAGTAGGCACTGAGTTGGAACAGTACTTTGTAAGATGCACAGATTTTATTGTTAAAAACCAGTCACTATTAAACTTTCTGTTATTTTAGGGAAACCATTTTTACTAGTCAAATTCTGAAACCTTTATGGGTCTGGGAGCTCAGTAGGAAAAAGAAAATAAAGGTGCCACTCTAATCTTTGTCATTCTTTACAATTTTCAAATTCTACTAAATGAACAAGCAAACCAACAAACATTAAAGCCAGCCTAATCCAAATAGGAAAAAAGAAAAAAATAATTCCTAACATAGATTGCAGTGCTGTTACGTTGATGTTCTTAGTCTTTAGTTTCTTCTTATCATATTGGTTGCAGACCCTGGAGCTGACAGAATCCTTCAAATCCCTCATTTGGGGGAAAAAAGAAGAAAAGCAGGATAAAACTGGCATATAGAAATTGACAAAAGTAATAACGCTCCTGCTATATGAATAGGATGCAACACCCCTTGACTTCAACTAACTGAGAGCACAACTCAGTGAGTCTGACCACCTTTCTAGCAAGAAAGCAATATCTGCAATTCCACTAAAGTAACAAATGCCAGCTTATTTGCGCTGTGATCTAAAACTGGTGATCCCAAAGGGTTAGTAAGGATTTTGGAAATCCCCACAAAATGATGCAGGAAACCAGATAATAAAAAACATACCCCTTTAGGTCAATTCAGGTCTCTTCATCTAATAAAACCTGTATCCCTTGAGAAGAAACAGTTTTAGAAGAGAATATTGACCCTATATCTCTTAAACAGGCTCTCAGGTACCACTGTCATGTGCCTGGTACAGATAAAAACTGTTCAGAACCCAAGCCGGATCCTAGTCCCAAATCGCATAATTGGGCCTTCTGGATAGTAACTGCCACATTTATTCTCTGTCTTACTGAGAAAATAAAATGATAATGCATAGTAGAGTAATGATCTGCTCTTTTTGGAAGACAAGACAATCTGACTGAATGTTCTTTGGATAGCTACTTGAGCCGCTTCAGGAGAGCCTTGGGAATGTGGTATGTACACCCCATACAAGGGCAATTCTGTAGTCCAGTAGAATCCACTGTTCGTGTGCTATGTCCTGATGAAGTGCTAATGAGCCCAGCTGAAATCTTTAAATAAACACAAGCCTGGAAGTCTCAGTGACTGTGGCCATCAATGGATCTAAAATGCAGTCCTCTGGCTGCATTTTAGGGTACTGCCTAGTCCCCTGACTGGCCAGTGTTATATCCTTCCTGCCACAAGTTTATTTTTAAATTTGAAAATGGTGCTATCTGCATTTCTGGAAGCATTTTAAATGCTCACAATCTAACTGAAGACAGCCTGTAAAACAAGAAGGTTTTGCTTCAGACAGAGTTTAACATTAGACACACCCCAAGGTTTGAAACATACCACAGGGTGATAGCACCTGTTACTGGTTGCTGCTATGAAGTGATAATAGGCTGCTAAAAAAACCCCATCATTAGTGTGAATAGATTGCATGCTTTGTTCAGAGATGGTTCTGTGGCAGTCCCATGCTTTTTCCAGGGGGAATGTGCCAGTTTGCATGACTTTTGGCCCTGTGCCTTCCCTTGATAAGTTTTATTGCTCTCTGGTTCTCACAATGCCGATTTTGTTTCTGTAGCATGAGGCTTTACTCTTCCAGGAGTAGGTCTGATCATCTGTATTGCAGTTCCCATGTTCAGAGGGCTTTTCACAGGGAACTCTCACACCATCCCTCATTATGAAGGGGCATAATTTTTTGAAAGTAGATTATCAAATGAATACAATTAGAAAGCCACCCTGAGAATGGTAGATTTCTCATTTTCCATTCATGCACAGTTCCTTCTGCTTACAGACAAAATTTAATTTCCTTCTCATCACTGATTTTCCTGTGTTTATATTTTATTCTGTACCCTGTAGCTAATGAATATTGCTCTAGCTGAGACCTGGCTAAGCCTTTGCTGTTTCCTGGCAGGGGTTCTCCTCTTCCCCTATTTGTGTCTTGATTTCACTGAGATACAGTACAGCATTGTAACAGAAAGTCTGTGCTTTCCCCTACATGCATTTGGCATAACTACATGAGAGGGTATAGAATACTGAGTGTGCACTCTGCTACATACTTGGATGCCATAACTCGTATAGTGAAATATGAACACAAGTATACAGAGACATCAGTGAAATGTCAAACAAAGGAATCAATGCCTTGCCTTCCAGAATACATTTCTTTCAGATGGAAAAACAAGTTCCTGCAGAGACAACTGTCCTCTTGCACATCACCTCCTGTACTTTGGACCATAATCTATTTTCAGGTCACACATCAATTCAGCAGACCACTTCTGTCTGCTAATATTATTTTTTCTATCAAAATACTTCTGTGTATGCATTGCTATCTGACAACTAGAGTATTGCAACAGCCATCTTGTTTGCTCCTCATTTTCAGTAGCTCTATATTTTAATCCACTCAGAGTCATGTCAAATCATTATGAGACATGCCAACTTATTGTGTCCATTATTCTCTCTCATCTTCACTGGCTGAGGATCCATTCATGGATCCAACTGCAATGTTATTACTAGGGAAGAAATGTAATCTAGTAGCTAGACCGAGGTAGGCAACCTATGGCATGCGTGCCGAAGGCGGCACGCGAGCGGATTTTCAGTGGCACACACACTGCCCAGGTCCTGGCCACCAGTCTGGGGGGCTCTGCATTTTAATTTAATTTTAAATGAAGCTTCTTAAACATTTAAAAAACCTTATTTACTTTACGTACAACAATAGTTTAGTTATATATTATAGACTATAGAAATAGACCTTCTAAAAACGTTAAAATGTATTACAGCAGGTGAAACCTTAAATTAGAGTGAATAAATGAAGACTCGGCACACCACTTCTGAAAGGTTGCCGACCCCTGAGCTAGACCAAAGGTCTAGGAGCCAGGACTTAGCTGAAACACTGTGTTGCCCGGGGTAAATTACTTGAGACTCTCTGTACCTTAACTTACACTTCTGCAGAAGAGTAGTTGTACTACACCACTTCAAAAGATAAAAATGCTATTTAAATGCAAAGTATTATTATTATTCTTGGTTAAAACCCTTTCTATGTTATTATTTAAGAGCTCTATAACAGTGAGAATGTTTCTATTGTCCTCTGTGGGCTCTGGATCAGGCTCTAAGGCAGATGATAGAAATTTACACCCTAACCAGGTATTCACATTCTATTATTGGTATGCTATCAGTTTCCACTCTCTTTCATTCTCTTTTTGCATTTTAGAAATATCCCATATTTTCACACCTCACCCTGGTTAGGTGATATGCTCCCACTGAAATTAAGAGGAGTTTTGCATGAGAAAGGATGGCAGTATTTGGATCTGGTTGCAGAAGGTATGATGTCTTGCAGGATTTATGTCTCTGATTATCCTGGCCTAGATCTTTTTGGTTCTCCTGACTCGTTTTCTGCTTTATTCTCAGTTTCATTTTCTGCTTTGCCTTCCCTGGATTATGGTGCATGAATTTGTGTATGATGCTGAACAAGTAATAGATGAGAATAATAAATGGAAGGATTTTTCCCCCTCACTGAACTCTTCTCCAGCTTGCCTTTTTTAAAATGGTCACTAACCTTTCCTTACATTGTGCACTGTGGGCACCAAGCCATTCTGCAGCTATTGTTTACTTTCTTTAGTTCAGTGGGTTTCTCTTCATGCAGGGACACTTGCTGTGATACTGCACAGAATGAATGTTTGCACAGTGTGTGCTTTCAGATGTCAGATGTAGTATAATGATCTGGAAATATGTCAGCAGCACAGCAGTTGAAGACTGCTCACAAAATAATATCCTTATATAAGGCAGGTAGATGTGTTTCACACAGCATAACTAAACCCAGACTGCCCATTCCGGCTTTTGGCACCTGATTTCATGCTGGCCCCAAGTCTGGAAGCCCCTCTGTGATCCCACTATGATTCTGTCCTCACGTCCGTTAAGTCTCCTTTCAATACACACTTCTTCCATGCAGATTATATTCCCTAGACTGCCCTCGGAAAAGTGGTGCCAAAATATTACTGGCATAATGGAAGAAAACAAGAGGCATGCTCAAGAATTCTGTTCCATCACCTGCTTTTTTTACTCCCTGCCGCCCCATGGCTATATTGTCTACTTAAAATGTAAGTTCTTTGGGACACAGACCTCATCTTTTTTTATCGTCTCTGTAAAGCAACCAATAGTGTGTTCACTATATAAATGACACTATTAATTTGAAGTCAACAGGAATTTTCTATGAGAAAGGACTGCAGGATCAGATCCTAAGCTCTCTGGGGCAGGGGCTGTATTTTTGTTGTGTGTCTGAACATCGCCTAGCAGAGGGGGGTCCTGGTCTGTGACGGGGGCTCCTAGACACTACTGCATTGTAAATAAATTAATAAACTCATTGCACCAAACACCTGATCCCCCCAAAAAAGAATGTATAAGGTGCGAAATCAAAAAGCTATACATAAGAACATGTATGGAAAACCAACTTCTCCATCTTTCCTCTCTGCTGAATGCCATCAGGAGTTCATTTTTCTATGGTTTGGTTCTCCAGAGTTTAATTCTTTTTCTTTATCCAGCACAACCATCAAATCAGAATGTTATTGAATAAGTCATTTCATTTTTTAATATTTCTGTAACAAGTTACCACTTACCTCATCCCACTCTAACAGGTAGCTGGTGATTTTTGAACCATTGTCAATGGGTGCCTATAAACAAAAATAAACAAAAAATGAGATCTTGGAAAGAAGTTTACAAACACATTTCCTTTCCCCAGCCAAATGGCTACGTTTTAAAATGAAATCAGAGCTCTTGTTTTGCACACAGCTTGGCAAACATTTTAGTGTGTAATAAGAAGAGGATGAAAGTAATTAAATATATTTTTAAAAGTCAGTCATTTTAGTGTTTGTGAAAGGTACTGCATTGAGAGACCGCAAATATGATGTCTTTAAAAAACCAAAAAACAAACCTGCAGCATGGGCAACACCAATGCAAGCGGTCATATTATCTGGCCATTATGCCTCACCTGGAGGGACCAGATCTCAGGGTTTGAGAGCTGTCCAGATGCCACATTCTATTTAATCATTGAGAATGGCACCAGAGCGCTCAATAGTGCCACCTGTCTACCAGGAAGTGAACTGACATTGGGAAAATTATGGGTAGGCTTGGAAGGATTAGATTTTTATTGCCAAATGTTGGCAAATACCGATTTCACTCTACACACACAGACAAAAATATTTCCATGGAAAATAATCAAAATATACAGATGAGCAAAGTAAGAAAAACGCTGCTTGAGAACTTATTAGGCTTTGATTTAAGGATATTTACTTTGTATATTTTGACGTGATGTTGACAATTTGTATTTTAACGATTGTATAGTTTTTACTTTTTGCATCTCAACATGTACTGTCATTAAATAATTATTGTCTGGTCCTCTCTGCCCCTTCCCCAATTTCATTCAATTGTGAACACTTAAATCAATAAAAATAAAAATGCTTAAAAATAAACACGGATAATGTCCACCAAAATTATAAAAAAAGAAAAAGAAAAATTGAATTCTGCCAACCCTAATTATAGGTCATCAAACAGTCATCATAGGGTAACAAAATTCCATCATTAGTCAACAAAGTTTGGATTTACAACTGGCGAAAGGTTTCAAACCTTTTTTCCAAGCCTCTAATACATGCAGTTCCCCAATATATGTAATTTTTTATTATTATTTTAGGATATCTCAAACAACACAATGAAATATTTTAAAACACATCATAATTCCCTCAGTGGAAACCAACAGTATCACAGCACTAAATAATTTTAAATGGTTACACTGATTACAGATAACTGTATTTCACTTTGTTTTTCTAGATTTCAGATACTTTATGTTACTCACCTTCCATTGTAAGGTTAGTGAACTTTTGGTCCTGTGTGAGGATTTGGGTGGAAAAGGACATTCTGGAGCACAGCTGTGAGTGGTGAAGCTAACTGGCTCTGAACAGGATCCCTTTACTGAATTGTACACTGCACAGACCCTGAAAATGAATATGTATGAATTTATGAATTTGCTGACAATTAAAAAAGGAGCTTTTCATTTTTTCAACCACAGCATTTTACTAGCAAAGCATTCATACTGCCAAATGCTCATGATTTTTCACATCCCAGCTCTCCCTTGTATATGTTATTCGGTATCTTACTGCAGACAGCGTGTATATGTGTGTGCCCACAAACAGATGGGATTGGGACATACCTCAATAAAACTAGGATCTACTTAGAACTCCAAAAACAGAAGATGTGGCACTTTTAGCTTACACTTTCCAAAGTCTCAGGAGACTGTCACCAGGCCTCAGCTGAAGACACTCACTAGAGGTTGCAGGATGGATACATAAGGTGGGAGAGTCCTTTGGAAGCATGCAGTTATTGAAAACAAAAACCTCCAGCCAACCTGAAGGGGCTGGTTCTTAGAAAATCCCTTGCAGACTGAAATGAAGGGCTATTTTGTGGAACCAAATGCTACAGGTTTGCGTATCTGCCTCAGCACTCAACAGGTTGAAGACTTGTCAAAATTTTTATTTAAACTTAAGACTTCTATTTTCCCATGTAGATCTTCTGTACAGCACAGCAAATTAGTCAGTTGCACAGCTTTCTGATCAGAAATTGTTCAAACTGAGTCCAGACAGTGACTTCTGGGTTGGCTTTAGCCACTATGTATTTGAATGTGGAGTTTATAAATAGGTAATTACCAAATTTGTTTTGGGTAGATAAGAGTAATTCAGCCTCTGGGGGACAACAACAAGAGCTACTTGCACTCATGAGAAATGCTCTGTATAATTGCCTCTGGTATCTTCCAATGAGTCAGAACAAATGTAATTAATTGAGTCCCCACCATGTGGCTTGATCCATTGCGTGTTTGTCTCCTATGCATCCCTGCAATCAAGAGTCAAACCAACATCAACATGAGCTGTAGGCAGAAATTCAAACTAAGTGAGTCCAAAGGGAGCCTCTTTTTAGCCAAGACAGCAAGACCTGCATTGTGGTTTCTCCTAGTTAGAAGTTGTTCTTTGCATATTGACACTCAGGACACATCTTCGCTCACTCAAACTGCTATAACAGCGCTTCAGTGTAGACGCTATCCATGCTGACAGGAGGGCTTCTCTTATAGGTGTAGATAATCCAACTACCTGAGAGACGGAAGCTAAGTCAATGGAAGAATTCTTCCATCGACCTAAAGCTGTCTATACCAGAGGTTAGGTAGGCATAGCTACATCTCTCAGCAATGTCGATTTTTCATGGTCCTGACTGATGTAGCTATGCTGATGTAAATTCCCAGTGTAGACCAGTCCTTACTCCTTGGTGATTTCATGCCTGAAAGGCTACTGCCTCCATAGTGTCTAATGTTAGATTTGCAAGATCAAAGCAAGTCATGAGGAAAACTTATCTGAACCCTTACATTGGTGTTAGGGAAGTGACTCTAAATTTCAAGTGACCTGTGTTTCTGAAATTATAAGGCAGAATGCACCTTAAAAAAGACATAAGTGCCTTAAAAAGTCCAGTCTTCTCTATCACCCATAAGTACTATCTGATGTATACATGGAATCTCATCAAAAGAGGAGGGAGGTTGCATTTGAAATGGCTGCAATAAAATATATTTCTTGAAGAAAAGTAAGATGTAGGTGCGTAGTGAAGCTTTGTAAGAGCCTGCAGTTTTTTTGTGCCTAATACATCAGAATTTTTTTTCAAGAACAGTGTGGGAAAATGTAAAGCTTTGGAAATCTGGCCAAGGTCACTGAGACCTAGGATCATCTCCATATTAAGTGCTGGTCATGCACATTTATTTATGGACTTTACACATTTACTAGGGCTGGCCCGAAAACAAGAATTCTGTTTTGTAAAAATTTTTAAGGTTTTTACATTTGTTTTCATCAGAATAAAATGGAGACGCTTCCAAATTTCTGATTAAAAAAGAGTGAGACCCCACATCAGAATAGCCAGTATTCCTGGTATGGGGTAGGAGGGAAAGGATTAGGGCATTCACTTGGGATGTGGGAGACTCAGGTTCAAGTGCCTGACTCAGAGCAGAATCTCCCACATCCCTGGTGAGTACCCTCACCACTGGGCTATTGGCTATTCTGGTGTCAATCCATCTCCCTCTCCACACCTCCAACTCCGCCCCCACCCCTCATACTGGATTTGAAAGAGTTCCCTCACAAAATTTTGGTGTTAACAAATCAGCATTTTCCAGCTAAAAAAATATTCCTGATCAGCTGATATTTACTGCTTGCAGTGCTTTAATACACAACCTCAACCTCACCAAGAAAAACACATAGAAGAAAACACATTATTTGGTTTTGTAATGTTAGTTGCCTTCTCCTACTACTTTCTGTGCTTCACTTTGGGGCCTGCCTTTCACATCTCACAGTCCTGTATTCTTCCTCAAACATAGTCACTGCAAACTGTTCACCTCTGATTTGTGATTTGACAAACTTGCAGGGGAAATTTAGGTAGGCAGAACAGCAATTTCCTGCACTGAAACTACCTGAAAATTGGCTTGGACACTGGTGTAAACACTCCTAATGCTGTGAAAAATTGCATGGTAAGTCAATACTACTCTATTATTCTTACTGCTACTACACTAGGTGAAGCTTGCTTTAGAAATTATGCTTAACAGCCTGCAGCAGCTATAACTTTCTGCTTGCTATTACTGTGACATACTGGCTCCTTCGCAAAGGGTCCTATCACCTCAGATCTGACAAACTCACTACACTAAATACATGCCTTCCAGGATATTTATCAATAAAGAGTAGTATGTCAGGTATCTACAGAAAGTGTGTAACTTGTCAAGATTCATAATCATTGAGAGATGTAAGTATGGGAAATATTTAAGGAATGATGTAATTATTCTGAAAGTATGCTTTATGGACTTGGAGTAAAAGTTAGTCATCGGGGGCCATTATGTCTTGGTGATGTTCCTTTCAAGCATGGCAAAACATCAAAGACAACTGCAAATAATCAAAATCACCTGGAGATTAAAAAAAAAAAAAAAAAGGAACTTTACAATAAATACAGGTTTGTCCTATCTGTGAATAAAGACAAGAAACTGATATATGAGACACACCCTCTGTATCCTTTCACTGAGGAGATATCTTGGGGAGCACGGATGTTCTCATGAAAAACTGGATCCTAAGTTAGTGTATTAGATAGGAAAAGTAACTATTAATAAAGTGTAGACAGGTTCGCATTTTATGATTTTGTTTTTTATTGTAACCATTTGTTTCCACCACTCTCCCTTGTTTCTAGTTAACACTCCATTCTATCTTAAATAAATCTCCTTTGGTTTCATTACAAGTGGTCTGTGTACTACAGGAGCAAAGATTTGAAGTAAAACCGGTAAGCTGGAGTACTCTGCTCCTTTGGGAGCAAGGATCTGAGATTTCTGTGAGTAGCCAGTGTCAGGGACTGGATATCACAGGGGAATGCTTCAAAGGGACTTGAGAATTGGGGGTGCACCTCTTGTTAACTTGCAAGGCGAAGGCAGGGCTGGCACCCAGTCACCATGGGCAAAGACTCCCTCTCGCTAGAGACACGGTAGCAAAGTGACTCACAGTCCTGCGTACCCTGAGAACTATCACAATTCTCTGCTAGTTACTATGGCTGGGACACTTGGTTGGGACCCAAAAGCATGCTTCTTCCATAGATTTGGAAGGAGTTATTTACCCTCTTGCTCTTCCATTTGAAAAATAATTATAAGATATTCCTGGAACTCAGTGATGTATTTGTTTTTAAAAAGTTCTAACATCAGCCGATTGACATGTGTTTGCTTCTGAATTTAAAATATCAATCTTCTGTTTATTAGGTTATGCCATTACACAGTGTAGCAGCACTGATGGGAAAAAGGGTGCAGACTTTGCCCTTGTCTAGAAAACAGAAGGAAACAATAGACAGAAGGAGTGAAAGGAAATTTTGTTCAGGATATTGAACATAAATGAACAGGATGTGAATTTGAGGCCTGGGTTCATTAGTAAAGTCTTAAAGAAAGCCATAAAAACACGGATAATAAAACTTGGTGTCAAAATATCAGTGTGTGAAACTGAAACACATGTTAACTATGAAAAATAACTGTGCAACCAACATGTAGCTCTATAATTTACGGAGAAATGGGATCTAGAAACGAATGGCTTCTGTTGGGTGTTAATTTGTCAGTTTTAAAGAGGCATATAAACATGCAGTAAAACTTTTAAAGTATCAAGTCAGGTTTATAAAATATACAGATTAATTCTGACATTATCCTTATAGTTTGAATACTGATAACTGATCATGTCTGAAGAGTATATCCTTCCATCATTCTGCATATAGAATCTTCCATTACAGATGATCCTAGTTCTGCAAAAAAACTGATTTGGCAATATGAATAGACACCTTCAACAGAGTTTGCATTTGTCATGGGGTCTCAGCTTAAATTCTTAAATGCAATTTCAGTGCAATTTTGTGCACCAATATTTTTGTACTTATAATTTCCCCATACTCAAACAGACCTTTAGCACAAACTTTTCTTTTTCACAGACAAGTTTTGCATAGCCAACATCTGCATTATTAGAACGTACTTTTCATTTGATTTTCAGTGTAAAGTTAAAATCTAGGCAGCTCATAATCCCAGAGCTGACCTAAAATATCCAGATGCTGGAAAAATGGTCAAATCAATTTTTTTTTTAGAGACTAGTAAAATTAATAAAGAGTAGGATAGGTAATGGATGTAACCTACTGGGGAGCCAGTATTACTTATAAAAAAAAAATAGGAACACTTTGGCTTTATTTTTCTAACAAACACACACGATGACACGTTGGACAGGTGTCAATCGCTTTATGGAAACACTTTGGCAAGCCTGAGATACACTTTCATACATAGACACTTTAAGGCCTGTTATATACACTCTAGCCAGTTGATACAGCTATACATCTTTTCTTTCACTTTAGTGATGACAACACTATGATAGACAATGCATTGTTTGAAAATCTCTCTCATAATTTACTGCCTGAGAGATGGAAAGCTACAACTGAATACTTAAGGGCTGCTGAGAAAGTACTGTGAAATTCTTGAGTTATATCATGCAGCAGTCAAAAGGCTCCATTTTTTTTTAGATATAAGTGAACAGATTAGATTTAAGCGATTTTCAGATTCATAACAACTCACCTGACATGATAATCTGTTGCTGGCCTAAGGTCTTTCAGGTTATATTCTAATTCTTCTCCACTGCAGAAAGAAATCATCCATATATCATGAAAAACAGTACCTCAGTTAGTACAGCTATTGAATTTCTGACATCTAGGGGCTCCTACAAATGATTCACTGAAAAAAATAAATAACTTCCAGAGTAGGAAAATAAAAGTAAATAATGTAGGACCAACTTGTCAACAGACTGGAAATCTTTACAAGTTTCCATATTAAAGGAAAGAGAAGTAGTTATGTTTTCCATTTATAAAGTAACCCTATCATATGGATTTATTTCTACACAGTCTTTATCCATACAAACGTATGTCAATTTAACTTACTAGGCCTTTCAACTCTTTCTGAGATATTGCTGAAAATGTGACTCAATCATACCCTAGTTCCAAGATGTTTTACTTTAATTATTGCAAAGTACCTACTTCAGAAATGCTGAATCATCAAACTGGGTTGGCGAATATTATATCGAAAGATTCCAACATGGCTTGAACTTCAGCATCTTACATTAATGCTTCACTTGAGGCCCTCATTTTGAGGTCCTGTCCAATATTATATGCTATATTTGGGCTTGGCAGGGAAGTACATAATCTCCATTACTAATATCCACAGCCTGTGCCCATTCAAGTCAATGGCAAAACCAGTGGTACAGAATTGAACTTTAAATATCGAATGGTTAGAGCTGTGTGTTAAGTTACAAGACATCCTGAGAATGGAGATGAACTTAGCCACAAAAGGTAATTATTATGATACCTGGATCCCCTTTAGTGAAATTTGTGGAGGACAATTACTTCATAATAGCCAATCTGGCATCTCAGCACTTTTTAAAGTGCACAGAAGACGATTTTGTTGAGGAGCCTATGTAATCCACTGGTGAGTGTATATTACAGGTCCTCCATGTGCTGATCTGCAGAGGATATGAGCTGTTACAATCCCCAGCTACAGAGACATGGCTGTTAAACTTACACTGTAGCAGATCTTGGTTTTAGCTCTGGCAGGTGGCTGTCACATCAGAAAAGTACATGTGAGAGAGTTTTGATAACTTGAGAGACAGGAAATGTAGCTCTATTCTTTGGAGAGGGACGAGGCAAAAAGTGACATGTGCCAGGTCTGCTGAGGGGTGGCTCCTCCCACACACAAATGCTCTCAATCAATTTGCAGGAAGCTTTTTCAGGTGCGGCTAGAATTACCAAAACTGGGCCAAAATAGTTTTTTTTGTGAAATTAGTAGGACACAAGGGCAGGACCTGAAGAACCAGGATAGCTCATTTTTAACTAAAATATAAACATTGAACAACACATGAAAAAAGTACATAATTACCTGTAAATTATCTTGTACTTCCCATCCCTCCCTTTGTCTGATAAGGCAACCTCGTAAGTACAAGTGCAAGGCAAGCCATTATTGTGTCTATCCGCATTTAAAAGGCCAGCTGGAGGACACCATGTAAGTAAAACTGTTCTTGCTTGAATATTTGAAACCTATAAAAGAAATGTTAGTCAGTGTGAATTCACTGTGTTCTCCTATGAAATATGTTTACTTTTTACCAAGTAATTGCTTATGAATACCACCCCTAAGAATTATTAAGGAAACTAAGTAGTCCTTGGTGAGAGATGAAGAACTGTAATGAACTAGAAACTGGCTGAGAGACAGGAAACAAGACCTAGGCTTCGCTGGGGACAGTTCAATGATAACCACTTCTCAGGATGCAACACTGATCCAAAAATATCCACAGTGGTATACACAGACAGGAAAAACAAAACAATTTAGGACTGCTTCGGGCCATAAGCCAATCTCTAACTGACAACTGCTAAGAAGAAATTTCCCCTGCTGCAGGCTAGATATTCCATCCATAATTGTCCATTTAAGGATTCCTTGAACCTTCTTCTGAAGCATAAACTGCTGGCCACCATTGGAGACAGCATACTAGACTAAATGGGTCACTGGAGGTGCACCTGTTTGGAATTATCATGGTCCTGTCTGACCTTAAAGTCTATATGTCCAAATAATCTTAGAGCAGACAGAGCCTAAAATTAGCACAGCTTTTTTTTGCTCTGCTACATTCCTTATCAGGACAATCTGCTGGCATAATGCCAGAAGCATCATATTTATCATAGGCATGTACAGTAGCTTCCATTTGAACAGACTCCTGATACCATGCTGAGAGAGGAAATAACGTTAATGTTTCTAAAATCAATGTTTACAGTGGCTATCCTAGAAAGAAAGTACTGTACTTCTAAGAGCTTGGCTACCCTCACACTTTACAGCGCTGCAACTTTCGCGCTCAGGGGTGTGAAAAAACACCCCCCTGAGCGCTGCAAGATGCAGCACTGTAAAGCGTCAGTGTAATCAGGGCTCCCAGCGCTGCACGCTACACCCGTAAAGGATGTGGTTTACATGCAGCGCTGGGAGAGCTCTCTCCCAGCGCTGCCGCTCTGACCACACACACACTTCGCAGCGCTGCCACGGCAGCGCTTTGAAATTCCAAGTGTAGCCATACCCTAAATAACTCTTCTGAAGAAATCCCTGAGAAATCATTTTATAGCCCTGAGCACTCTGCCACATAATCACTTGAGTTTAGATAATGAAAATGACTAATCTCTTAAAATTGCAATGTTAAATGTAACAGTGAAAAAAAATAGCCTAGGTGAGGAGGAGCTGAAGTTACATTCCAGCAAACAAGGTTTTATGTTTCTTATTAATTTCTGCTATGTCAACTTTTACAAGTTTTATCATTCTAGCAGATTCCTCCAAAAAACTTATAGAGCAAAAATCTCTGTTATTTCAGAATGTGTAAGAAGCTGAATGATTTAGAGACTCAGTTATAAATTTTCTATACTTTTCCACATAAATCTGGCACTCCTCTCCCATTAATGATAACAGTACTTGCAAAACTAATGTGCTGTGCAACTGTACTTGGAATTTACTCTTTGAGGTCCAACATAGCTTTCAAAAATGTAGTTTCATTGGGAATGTGGTTGGAATATCCAAGTTTAAAGACGTACTCTCCTGCAAGAAAGAGCTCTGGAAATCTCTAATGTCCATAATCATTTAACATCTCATCTGAAAAATACATTGCCTATAGCTGAAAAGCACCCCAGCTATTATTCCTGATCTTGATATATTAAGCAGATGCCTTCTAAACCACCTCCTAAATCTGAGATTTTTTAACCTACTGAGAAGGGGGTGAAACCATAAAGTGTTTCTCATCTTAATGTAAACATTGCTCACAAAGTTACCAACAACATTTTAGTTTAATGTCAGTAAACTTAGTCAACCATGCTCAAAATAAAATCTCTCTGCAACATAAGTTGAAATTGTAGAACATGAAATGTTAAGTACTATCAAAATTTTTTCTCAAGAACCATTTGCAGATTAGTCTTACATCAATTTTCTTATCATTTCTTGTTCGCTTACTGTTGTCCTAGAGGTAATACAATCACTGTTTGCTTCAAACAACTCAACTGGTTAAAAATTGCACTGGATTAGCCAGACATCTATATGAAAAGCTCAAAGTCTCAAGTCAGACAAAGCAATTGAAATCTCTTAGGTATCCTAATAGAATGAAATCATAGCCAAAACTAAACACATTTACAGTTAAAAAATTACATTTGATATCAATTAAGTATTTTACAGGCTAAAGAGAATTTAGCAATAAAAAGATCCAAATAGTATTTTTTTTTTTGGACACACATTACTACCAGATGAACTACCGTGAGATTTCTTCTGTTATTATGGATATACGCTTGCATAATTGTTTTTCATACATTCAGACAGGGGTTTGGAACTTGATACACAATATCCAGCCAATGTTCTATTGAAATTTTTTTTTATGACTACTAGCTAGGACACACGTATATATGCTCTCTATCTGGTAAAAAGCCTTGTCCTTTAATGAACTTCAGTGATTTGTGCAAAGTCAAGTTTCTCTTAATGTAAGAGAAACAGTAAATCGTATGAGCAACCCACAAGAAAATACAGGTACACATATAATATTCTGAAGTCAACAGGGCTCTGCGTAGGCTGGTTCACATAAGGATAAAAGCTTACTATGGCTATCAGCTAAGGGAGTTGTTCCATTAGCTGAAGTGCTACAGGTTTAAGCTTTTGGTGCTGAATATCCAGGTTTCAATTCTTCTACTGACTTGTGATAGTGGTGGTGGTGAACACACAGTAATGGATGATGTCACAAATTGAGTTTTAAAATAAACAGGTAACCAACAATTAAAATAATTGCTAAGTGAACCCTGAATGTGCCAAACAGGTTTTCTGACACCCTTGCAAAGCCTGCATGGCACACACTAAAGGTTATTTATACATAAATGGAATTAATTGTTAGATGAAGTGACAAACTGAAATTCGGAGTCCACATTTTTAGCATGGCAAACCACAATACTACTATCCCAGAAGAGTGAGAATTTGGAACAAATAAATTTGTATGACTTAACGGAAATACAATCTGCTGTCCAGTGAGCCAACAGGTTCAGTCTGAAACCACAGTCTTCGGCCACAGGTTGTATATCTTCAATGTTTTCTTTAATGAGTGGCTAAGTTGCTTCTGGTATGAACAAACAACTTCTGCAAGGATCAATGAATATTATGCTTGCTATGGACGAAAGAATATAGGCCCAACTATTCAACTTCCAAACAATAGGCATGATCCTGAAAGGTGCTCAGTGCTCTCTATTTGTCCCAATGGCAGTTGAAGGAGCTGAACACCTTTCAGAAGATACTGAGCACTTGGGCAAGATCTGGCCCAATACCCATTCTTGAACTGTTTCTTTATGCGTATGAGAGCATCATAGCTATTCCAAACCCACTGAAGTCAATGACAAAGTTCCTCTTGTCAAGACAATGCAATTAAGAACATACGAATAGCCATACTGGGTCAGACCAAAGGTCCATCTAGCCCAGTATTCTATCTTCTGACAGTGGCCAATGCCAGCTACTTCAGAGGGAATGAACAGAACAGGTAATCAAGTGATACATCCCCTGTTGCCCATTCCTAGCTTCTGGCAAACAGAACCTAGGGACATCATCCCGGCCCATCCTGGCTAATAGCCGTTGATGGATCCTATCCCCCATGAACTTATTTAGTTCTTTTTTGAACCCTGTTTATAGTCTTGGACTTCACAACATCCTCTGGCAAAGAGTTCCACAGATTGACTGTGCATTGTGTGAAAAAATACTTAATTTTATTTGTTTTAAACCTGCTGCCTAATAATTTCATGTGGTGACCCCTAGTTCTTGTGTTATGAGAAGGAGTAAGTAACACTTCCTTATTTACTTTCTCCACACCAGTCATGATTTTACAGACTTCTATCATATGCACTGTGAGTCCTCTCTTTTCCAACCTGAAAAGTCCTAGTCCTATTAATCTCTCCCCATATGGAAGCTGTTCCATACCCCTAATAATTTTTGTTGCCATTTTCTATACCTTTTCTGATTCCAATAAATCTTTTTTGAGATGGGGCGATCAGATCTGTATGCAGTATTCAAGATGTGGGAGTACCATGGATTCATATAGAGGCAATACGATATTTTCTCTCTTATTATCTATTCCTTTTCTAATAATTCCCAACATTCTATTTGCTTTTTTGACTGTCGCTGCATACTGAGTGGATGTTTTCAGAGAATGACTCCCAGATCTCTTTCTTGAGTGGTAATAGCTAATTTAGACCTCATTGTTTTATATGCATAGTTGGGATTATGTTTTCCAATGTGCATTACTTTTCATTTATCAACACTGAATTTTATCTGCCATTTTGTTGCCCAGTCACCCAGTTTTGTGAGATCCCGTTGTAACAATTAGCTGTCTGCTTTGGACTTAACTATCTTGAGTAGATTCGTATCATCTGTAAGTTTTGCCTCCTCACTGCTTACTCCTTTTTCCAGATCATTTATGAATATGTTGAATGGTACTAGTCCCAGTACAGACCCCTGGGGAACACCACTATTTACCTCTCTCCATTCTGAAAACTGACCATTTTTTCCTACACTTTGTTTCCCATTTTTTAACCAGTTACTGATCTATGAGAGGACTTTCCCTCTTATCTTACTCCAGCTTTCCAAAGCTTAAACTGGGAGGTCAGATTCTGATCCATTTCATGAAGTTTATTTCATTATAACATCTACTCTTCTTTCCTCAGCCAGTCTGTGATTGTTAACCAAAGAATTTTTTTCAGACCTGTTTTATATGACTAAAGAGAGGAAGGAGTTTCCACTACTTCTCCATTGGAAACAGAATGCTTTTATTCTATTAAACACTGAACTTGCAGTACTGGTATAACACACTTAAATGTGGCATTAATTCTAAATAAATTAGGAAATATTTCTGAATAGGATTTGCTAATTTTTAATGCTGTCTTAATTCTACCCTACCAAAATATTAAGAACTGGAAGATTTCTTTATCATTTGGGGAGATGATTCCCCTTTCGTACTGTCTTTACGCAGATGATAAGGCCCATGCTGTCAGAAGTACCTTTTCCAGTTGGGTAACATGAGCCACTTTGTCCTACAAGCTATTGTATTTGATTTTTACAGATTTTTTTTTTTTTTTTTTTTTTTTTTTTTTTTTTATTTTTGCCAATTTGGACTGAGATCAAATCTGGATCTATGGGAGTTTTCTGTGTCTAGTAAAAAGCACAGCTAATTAGTTCCTGCAAGCTTCTCAGCTTACATGGTAAACATCTGCTTTATAAGCTACCGAANCTTTGTCCTACAAGCTATTGTATTTGATTTTTACAAATTTTTTTTTTTTTTTTTTTTTTTTTTTTTTTTTTTTTTTTAAGGTCGAGAAGTAACTACACATTCTTTGTCATGGGAGTTTTCTGTGTCTAGTAAAAAGCACAGCTAATTAGTTCCTGCAAGCTTCTCAGCTTACATGGTAAACATCTGCTTTATAAGCTACCGAAAAGGTGGTGGAGTAAATAAATAATCCCAACCCTTGCACTACTTTATTAAGTTACAAGACTGATAAATATCAGTTCTTCCAGTCATTCAGGTCATGAACAAGGGCGAACATTTCCATACAAATTTACTTTGAGATTTTGGGCCAGTGTTCACAGGCCTTTGGTGATTTGGGGAGGTTTATTGTAAGTGTGCGAACTACACTGAATGAAGTATTCCTTTGCTCCCCAGAGGGCAATGTTTGAAGGACTTGTGGGTCGAATGAGCTCATGGCTTTTATGAGGTCAAGTTTTCCCTTTCAAATCATGGTCTGACACTGCAGTCCTTAATCAGGCAAAATTCCCGATGACTTGAAAGGACAGCAGGAACAGGCTCTTTATTACAAAGCCAATCTTCATTTCAACTCAGACCCAGCATACCTGTATTGCTTCTTTACCTCCCCCACTCACCCTCCTACACAGCAGTTGTCAGCATTTGCTGAAAGGATGCAATAATCTTTCAAGCATCTCTGCAGCCACTTAGATCTGTTCCATTGTAGTTGAACACAACAGCGGCACTCAGCCATTTTTGAAGCTTTGCTTCGGGTTTTCCCTCTCTTAGGAAGACGGCTGCTTCAGAGAATGAGTACCTTGTCTGTGACATTAGGAACTGGAAACTCAGTAGGATTTCAGGTTAAACAGACAATCCTGGGAAAAATCTAATCTTTTAAAGAGCTGCCTTATAAGAGAGAAAATTTGGTATAATCTACGTGAAATCTCCCAAAATAGGTGGCAACATTAGATATTGTCTCATTGCTTGAATTTCAGTCCACTTCCAACTGATTCACAGATGCCTCATTATTTCATTTGTTTTACATACATGGTATTTCTTTTATTAAACAATTTTATTTTTCTCTTTTATAAACTTTCTGCTTGGGCTACAAATATTTTACTACCATTGAATCAATGCTATCTGCCTGGAACCAGCTAGAGTGAATGGCCCAGGATAGAGGACTTTGGAGATCTGTGGTTGGCGGCCCATACCCCGATTGGGGTGACGGGCATGAGTGAGTGAGTGATTGAAGCAATGGCATTACACACCATTTTTCTCACTAAAAACTACATGTACATATTGTATACAGGTAGAGTGTACATGTTATATACATGTACATGTACACACACACACACAACAACAAACGATGGTAGCCTACGTTATTGTTAAGAGTTGAGTGAAGACTTGTTATGGGTTGAGTTAAAACACCATTGAGATTGATAGGTGTGAACTCACCCTTCAATTAATATAACTATAAGCATATGCCTCACCTAAGACAAAAGTAGTCTGCACCCACCCAGGAGCTTTTGTCTGAGTATTGTTTTGGATAGGTGTGTGTAGGAAAAAAGATCACGCAAACTCAGGACAGACAGAAACAGACAGAGAGAGACAGTGACAAAGACAGCCTGAAGGGGCAGATGAAAATATGGAAGAAACCTGGGAAAAGGTTTTTGGGCCAGGGTCCAGGATAAGAGTGTGCTCTGGCATTGTGAGCAAAAGAAGCTGTTTTCTGCTATTGATTCTCTCTGTGTTCAAAGTCACAGGGCTTTATTCGTTCTTTGAAAATAAACAAACCTGCACCAAACAAATACCCGACTATCAGAAATTTCTACTCCTTTCTGGAACACCCACAGGGCCCCAAACTTTGATTAGCCACTCAGGTGAAAAAAGGGAAGCAATATAAATTTATGAGTGTTAAAGTTACAGGGAAGTACGTGTGTCATCCCACACATGTACCAATACAAAGGTCACACCACCCCATCATGTATTCAGCAGGTGCCCTCCCGCCCCCATAAAAGCTATTTTAGGAATGTTCTAGAGAGTTTAAAAATGGTACTATTGTTTTATCCCTCTCCCTGTAAAGCTAAGTTTCTTAGGCTTTGTCTACACTGGACTTTCGTTGGCAAAACTTCTGTCATTCACCCAAACGACAAACAGTTTTGCCAATGAAAAGCGCCAGTGTGAACAGCACTTTGTCGGCAGGTGAGCGCTCTCCTGCTGACAAACAGCAGCTACGCTGCATGCCTTTTAGTGGCATGGCTGTAGTGGCACAGCTGTGTCGCTAAAAGGTACATAGTGTAGACATAGCCATAGTTATCATGAGTCCAATTATACAGGATTCAGAGGTAACCATAGAAACTTCTAAAATAGCTTCTCTCTACAAAAAATATCCAAAGATTTAACATCAGAATTTTCAGGAACTTCCAAGGTTAGATATTCCTCCTGTCTAATGGCATCAGTCTCCTGTATCTAGCTCTGGAATATTCCATGATACTCTGAGTTCCTTTCCCAGGTCTGAAGAAGAGCTCTATGTAGCTCAATAGCTTGTGTCTTCTACCAGTAGAAGTTGGTCCAATAAAATATATTATCTCATCCACCTTGTCTCTCTAAGCAGACATTAAAACAGTCATTGATGCCATTTTGGGCCACTGTAACTTTGAGCGTGCACGTTCGAGGAGTGGACAATTCTACATTTGAGGGGGGAGAAGGAAGGAAGGAAAGTTTCTTTTTAAAATGGTGGCTTTGGGGACTTGTCAGAGGTTTAAAATGTTGGCTGCAGTCTCAGAGATGAATCAGTGGGCAAAGTGCCTTTGAGCATATCCCTTCTCAGGCCTCAAGTCATTGCCAGTCTTTGGATGGAATCATATGATTCACCCACTCTCAGGTCAGGCCTTAGGGCAGCATTCCCTTGGTACTAACTGCATCTCAGCAGGTCTGATTGACCCTCAGACCCTGCAGTTCTGTTCCCTCCAGGGGCAATGACAGTGGCATCCAGCAATCAAACAGCCTTCTTAAAGCACAATGCTATTTATTTTGAACCAAAGCATTTAAGAGAAGACAGATCTTAAAAAATAAACCAGTCTATATACATGCTTGTATGTTGTTAAGGAGCACCATTCCCTGGATCTGAGAAAGCCCCACTCCTTTAGAGTCCCTCTGGGGAGTCTCTCTCTCTGTTAGCTTTTCTCCCTGAATAGAGGCTGACAAGTGACACACACATACCTTCCTCTCCTGAGAAGAGTCTTATAACTGTTTAGTGTTCTTTTGATCTCTGGGCTTGCTGCCTGGCAATACAAAGCTTGCATCTTCATTGGCAACAGGATATAGTATCTTCAAAGCTAACAGTTTCCCCCATGGTCTTGTCACTGCCCCCAACCATTTGTTTGGAGATTCTTATCAGGATCCACTGGGTTGCTTCCCTGCTTGTTTTTCCCACAGCCCCCTATTAAGCTAGAACAACATATTCATACTGGAAAGTCTTACAACCCATCATACAATAACAGCACCTCACTAACCAGGTCATATATAGTGTTTATAAATTATTTTGTCTCAATATTCTTAGAGTATACTCACTACAGCAATTCTAAAGCAGTCACAGTAGTGAACTAGTTTCCTTCTGCAGAACTATCCACTGCTCATGAATATACACCAAGGGCATGTTACTTGCAATAGAACAGTACAGAGTTAGCCAAAAACTATGAAGTCAATCACATTTGTCATGACACATTTGTTTGTAGGGAAAAATTAAATTGGGGTGGGTGGGGAAGGCTGCATGAACCATTGCAACTTCAAGACAGCAGGGATTTAGATTCCCCATTTATTCCTTCATTGCATAAGGTCCTGATCCTGCAAACAGATGCATTGGTGCAGACTTTAAAGTGTATGGAGTCCAGACTATTATGTGAACATAATGTCTGCACTGGTGCATCTGTCTGCAGGACTGGGGTCTAAATTGTAACAAAAACATATTTTCCAAACTTTTCAATGTTATTAAATAATACAATTTGTTTTTTTCTTGTCAGAGTTTTGGTTTTTAATTCCTAATTCATTATTTCAAATTAAAGTTTTTTGGAGGCAGGGGACAGGAGAATTGATATCAAGTAAATAAGTATTTTTATTATTTATGTTCTTATATGTGCATTACCTTATATAACACACTAATTAAATTAGTAAAATTAATAAATTCATTCAAGGATTTCAAAGTGCTCTACAAATAGCCATTAATTAAGCTCCAGCATATGCTATAAGACACCTAGAAATTATGCCCACTGTATGGACTGGGATTTTTGCCTCAGTGTGTACTTTGGAGGCAAAACTGTGATTCACAAAACTGTTCTAGGATGAAAATACATTTATACAACATTCTAGCATATAATAATTCAGATGCCACCCCGTATTTCACCAGCATTGTATCATGGACAAAAAAATACACTTGGCACATTTGTGAAGTTATCTTTTTTTGTAAATCTGGAACACGTACCTGTGGTTTCTCTATTCCAGAAAGAATGTCTTGAACTCTTTTGGTTTCTGAGTCATATTCTGTAAAACAGATGGGAAAAAATTAAATTACCACCATTAGATGGCAATAATGTCATCAAACTCTATATTCCTCCATTGTGAAATTTTTACTAGGAAAGAGACAGAGAACAGTAGGACTGATTCATAAGAAATAGTTTCTTGCGGCACAGTTTGCTCTTATGTAACAATGGCAGAAGAAATACAATGTATGGTTCCTTATATATGAATATGAAAAATATGGTATAAGAATGAATGGCCAATGACATTTTCAAGCCTCAATGACTGCAGCTACAGAGTTGATGTCGGCAGGCTTCCTAAACTGATTACCATTTGGTTTCATGTGGCCAACCCCCGGCCCACCTCCCCCACACACACACAAAAAACTTAGTTCCACAAATATACTGCAAAAAGACACAGGGTATTCTATAACTCAATAAATGTTACGATTAATCTGGCTTATTAACCAAAAATATCTTTATTCTGTCATCCATGGAGCTCCACTGCAAGAAGAGTCCTCACTTTCCCACTTAGAGCCCACTCTGCTGGAAAATTAATAGCCTTTTTATTTTAATGGAAGTGTGCTGGCCAAACATATTATCTTTCACAAAAAAATTAAGTAATTATACCACAAACAAACAAAAAAACAAAATGAGCAGGACCTTTGATATAGTAGAATAAAATTCTGCCACAAGGAATGTGAAACTCATGAAGAAAAAAAACGGCAGGTTTAAATCAAAACCTCCAGAAATTGGTTACTCCCCAAAAGGCTGACCTATTTCTTGAAGGCCAAGAATTTGCCCATTTTTGTCAAAAACCTGCTTGGAAAAAGAATACCACCACCATTTAAAAAAGTTCTATGCACTAGCATGCCAAAAATTTAAAACTGGTTGAGTACTGACAGGCAAAACTCCAATGTAAATGCTCATCTCCTCCTGAAAGAATGTGCCTCTGTGTGTAGTGGGAATGACAGCCGGACTGCTTCCTATGATCTGGAGTGCTTTTCCATCTCAGCCTCTTGACTAAAATTAACCTAAGCTAATTCTGAACAAGAGGAAGATAGCAGGCCATTTTTTCCCGTGCGTTAAGACCAAGTCCGAAGCGTATAAATTAGCGTGCTTCAGTATGGTTAAGACAAATGTGACTTGACAACTATATAGATGGGCATGACCCCACTGAGAGAAGACCCAGATGTTAATCCAAATACAAAGTTCGTCAATGATTAGGGACTTTGGGGATTCAGTGTTCCCTTTAGTTCTATTGCAGAAGCAGCCCTGAGCCATGAAATTTGGATCCAGATCTGAAAATTCTGAAGGGGTTCAGAATGAGTGCTCTGGGCCCAGCTCTAAAGAATGTCAGTATGAAACTGCTTCTACGCCTACAGTGGGTAAGAGAATGCTGTTACTATGCCACTGAAAGTTTCTTTTATGGTCATTACGTCACCCTCAATTACAGCCCCAGAAGCTAAGTTTGAATCTTTCTTGACCTTAAATCCTGAACACGTGGGCTGAATTTTCTCTCCTCAGTTTGCTTTCTAGCAAGGGTTCTATCTGTGGCACCCTAACTAAGAGATGAAAATCAACCCTAAAGCTCAATGAAATTTCACTTCCTTCTCCTTGTGAAAAATGATAGCTTTGTACAGTAACTAAACCCTTTTTGATGCCTTGCAGACAAAGGGCTGCAGGCTTAAGCCATTCCAAGTCCTGGAGCTGAATAACGAGACCTAGGAGAGTACGGTATCCCCAGCAATGACAAAAATGTAAAGGCATCAGCTTTCTAACCAAAGTTAACATATCCCTGATCCTAGGGAAGCTTTTGATTCCAGTTCACTAAGTACATGGTCTGCACACGTGCACACGCCTGCTACCTCAGCCACCCACACTCCTCCAGACTCAGAACGGCTTGGTGCCAGATGCACAATGCCAGTCGTCATGATTTTTCACATGCAGTAAAGGTCAGTTTAGAGCTGGAAGCAAGTAAAGGAAACTTCATCAGAGAACTCAGGCAAGTAAAAAGATCAGTGTCGATGTAACTAAGGGCATGTCTACACTACAGGATTATTCCCATTTTACATAAACCGGTTTTGTAAAACAGATTGTATAAAGTTGAGTGCACGCGGCCACACAAAGCACAATAATTCGGCGGTGTGCATCCACGGTCCGAGGCTAGCGTCGATTTCTGGAGCGTTGCACTGTGGGTAGCTACCCTTTAGCTATCCCATAGTTCCTGCAGTTGTCCTCGCCCATTGGAATTCTGGGTTGAGATCCCAATGCATGATGGTGCAAAAACAGCGTCGCGGGTGATTCTGGGTAAATGTCATCACTCATTCCTTCCTCTGGGAAAGCAACGGCAGATAATCATTTCGTGCCCTTTTTCCCTGGATTGCATTGGCAGACGCCACAGCATGGCAACCATGGAGCCCGTTTTGCCTTTTGTCACTGTCACCGTATGTGTACTGGTTGCCGCTGACAGAGGCGGTACTGCAGCGCTACACAGCAGCATTCATTTGCCTTTGCAAGGTAGCAGAGACGGTTACCAGTCCATTCTGTACCGTCTGCCAATTGCTGTCATGGATGATGCTCCTGGCTGACCTTTGCTGAGGTTGGCCGCTGGGGCGCGCAAAGACAAAAATGGGAATGACCCCCCAGGTCATTCCCTCCTTTATGTTGTATCTAAAAATAGAGTCAGTCCTGCACTAGAATATGGGGCAAGTGTACTAGAGAAGCAGTGTATCAGAGAACCAGAGAGCACAGTCGCTCCGTGTCAGATCCCACAGAAATGATGAGCTACATGCCATTCTAGGGGGTGTCCCTGCAACAACCCCACCCATTGCTTCCCTCCTCCCCAACCCTTCTGGGCTACTGTTGCAGGGTCCCCCCATTTGTGTGATGAAGTAATAAAGAATGCAGGATAAGAAACACTGAGTTTTTAGTGAGATAAAATGAGGAGGAGGCAGCCTCCAGCTGCTATGATAGTCCAGGTAGGACATTAAATGGTGGAGGGAGGAGCGCAGCATCCCACTGCTATGATAGTCCAGGCAGTACAGAATCTTTTCTTTAGACATGAAAGGGGGGGCTGATGGAGTTCAGCCCCCAGTTGCTATGATGAGGACGGTTACCAGCCGTTCTGTACCATCTGCCTGGAATAACCGGGAGTCATTCCTATTTTTAACCAGGCGCCCCGCTGGCCAACCTCACCTGAGGCCAGCCAGGAGTACTCACGGGCTGATGACGAGGACAGCTACCAGTCCTACTGCACGTGTACCGTCTGCCATGGGGAAGGGAGGGGAGAGGAGGGATGCTGCTGTTCATTGCCCCAGCACCCGTGTCTACTAGCAGCATGCAGTAGACATATGGTGACATTGAAAAAAGTCAAGAAACGATTTTTTCCCTTTTCTTTCACGGGAGGGGGAAGGGGGGGTAAATTACGAGCTATACCCTGAACCACCCCGGACAATGTGTTTGACCCTACAGGCATTGGGAGCTCAGCCAAGAATGCAAATGCTTTTCGGAGACTGCGGGAACTGTGGGATAGCTGGAGTCCTCAGTACCCCCTCCCTTCCTCCATGAGCGTCCATTTGATTCTTTGGCTTTCCGTTACGCTTGTCACACAGCACTGTGCTGTGGACTCTGTATCATAGCCTGGAGATTTTTTTCAAATGCTTTGGCATTCGTCTTCTGTAACGGAGCTCTGATAGAACAGATTTGTCTCCCCATACAGCGATCAGATCCAGTATCTCCCGTACGATCCATGCTGGAGCTCTTTTTGGATTTGGGACTGCATCGCCACCCGTGCTGATCAGAGGCTCCACGCTGGGCAAACAGGAAATGAAATTCAAAAGTTCGCGGGGCTTTTCCTGTCTACCTGGCCAGTGCATCCGAGTTCAGATTGCTTTCCAGAGCGGTCACAGTGGTGCACTGTGGGATACTGCCCGGAGGCCAATACCCGTCGATTTGCAGCCACACTAACCCTAATCCGATATGGTAATACCGATTTCAGCGCTACTCCTCTCGTTAGGGAGGAGTACAGAAACCGGTTTAAAGAGCCCTTTATATCGATATAAAGGGCCTCGTTGTGTGGACAGGTGCAGCGTTAAATCGGTTTAACGCTGCTAAAATCGGTATAAACGCGTAGTGTAGACTAGGCCTCAGGAGAGACGAGAGGTGGCAAGGTGACTCAAGTATGAATGAATTTAATCCACATGACCAAACAGCTAACTCTTTAAAGGACCACTGATGCTCAGCACTCGGTATGGAAGGTTCTGATGGCAAGATGTTTTTTTCACCCTGAGGGCACCCACATAACACTTGAAAATTAATTTATTTAATCACAAAAGTAGCCCTGACTCCCACCACTGACATTTTCCTGTAGAGTGCAATCATTTGGTGTCATCCACAGCAAAGCACTGCAGTATAAAAGACTGCAAACCACTAACATTAGTGCTAATGGCACCCCTGCCCGTTGGCAGTCTCATGGGAGGATCAAGGTCTGATGAGTATCAGAGATTGATTTGCCCTTTTTTGCACTTCCAGTTGTTTCTGTGGTTTGAAGCACTGAAGCACACAGTGGCCAGGAAATGTATTGAGACTTGCACTGCCATTACTTGTGCTGTTGAACAGACAATGTTCTCAGGGCAGTTAGTCCCACACTCAAATTACAAACCAGTTCCAAATCTGCTTTGATATCGGTTTAATAAACCAAGGAAGATTTTTCATTTTTGAAAGTTCATGTAAAAATTCAACCTCAAGGGTGTTCTGCAAATATTGAAACAGGCAGACAATGGGACACAGAATGCACTGCAGTCCTTTCCCATATCAGAAAGTGTCAGGATTGTGCAGGAAAAATATAAGACTCACAAACTTAATGCAAGGAACATACAAATGTCACGCCTAGTTGAGGACATCTGCATATTCCATTCATGACGTTTGCATCATTTGTTCATGATCCCTGCACTCTTGGAGGTATGAGTTACCTTAGGCTTATTCCATTGCTGCTAATACCATAAAACATTCTATCTTTTAAGAAAGGAAATAATTGCAACACTATATACAAGTTCATCATATAAACTTTCAGATCACTACACTCTACAGAGTGGATGCCTAGAAGGTTTAAAAGGCACCACGCTGCATTCAGGCACAATAATAATGATGATGACAGATCATACACCTTAAATGGGAGGCAATATAAACTAAAGAGACAATGGACAATAGAGATGCACATGAAAGTCAAGTAGTAACTTAACACCAGTGGAACTGACATATGGCAAAACGGCAACAACTTTTTAATTAAAATGATTAGTGATATTAATTATTATTATTATTATAATAAAGGACAAAGTCACTCACAGAGGTGACAGTTTTTATAGCATTTCTTTAGTGAACATCCACATCCTTCTGGGCTACACTAGTCTAGAGAGAACTAGAGAGATCATGGATCCTTTTCTCAGCAGGATGCTGGTCCTATTTGTCACCAGATGGGGCCAGTCTCTTTGCTAACAACATATTCAAGTATCAAACTTGAGCTCTTTCTCCTGGGCCAACAAGGAACCTTGGGAGCCCTTTGGAGACAGCACATGGTGGTGAAAAAAGAGGATCTTGCATGTTTCTAAATGCCTCCCTCTGGCCAGCTGTAGCACTGCATTGCCAGTCTCTAGAAGGCGCTGCATCCAGCCCCCATTAACAGAAGGCCTTAGGAAGAATAATGACACTACTGGGTAGTGAGAGCACATCAAAAATGAGTTCTCAACCCTGAGGCCACAATCTTCAGCTCATGCAGGTGTAAAACACCTAACCCATGGCTGGGCTGTGCTGTGCTAGTAAAGTAACTTCCACCCTTTAGGCTGAGGAGTACAAGTATCATGCAATGTCTGTAAGTATGGTAGGGAAGAGGGATCACAAACCCTGCTTCTAATGGCCAGCAAATTTCTAAAGGCAAAAATATTACCCGTGATTGCTTGAGAAATTGGGAATATGCCCACTTATTAAAGGGAATCCAGCCTCAAATGGCCAGTTTTGTTTGTTTTTAATCTCTGACCCCTTTCTCACTCTTCCTGGCCTGTCTGAAGTCAGAAAATGCGTCAATCTCTCCACATTAATACTAGGAATTGCAGGGCCAAGTAGCTGGCATATACTGTCCTCCTTGTTTGACATCAGCAACAGGTGGTCAGGGAAGAGCTCACTCCAACACTTTGGATCAATGTCTTCTTAAAAGCTTTTCTTCTTCTCATCTGTGTCCTACATCTGTCATGGAAAAACTGTCCATCATAGAAGGAAGTTGAAGGATTCCATGAGTGCTCAGTGGAACCATCCAGAGGACAATATAAAACCCTCAGTTATTGCTTATGAAAAGGGGATACTTCTGAATGTTTCGAGATGCTACGGCTAGTCTCGAGCTACAAAATTTGATTCCAAATCCAGATCCTGAATTACTCTCAAGTTCTGGGTTGTTTGGATTTGGGGTTTTGGTTTAACCTTTTATAGTAAAGGGACCAGCTGTAAAATCTGAATTTAGGCTCACATTCTGTTCCCCTGGCCTCCAAAGTTTGGGGTTTTAATTCTGACATACCCAAACTCACCAAGAGTGAATTTCCCCCAAGAATATAGAGAGGTGATTATTAATGTTAGAAGCTAGTTCTTGCTGAACTGAAGCCTATAGATTTATGTTAGCACAAGTCCCTGCTTCTTCCTGCATGTACAGTACACACATAATTCTTCTACCATTCCAACAGTGCTTTATAAAGCAAGGCAAGTTTAAAAAATACAGAAAAATATATATTAAAGTTTAAACTTTCCACAAATACTGGCTTTCACATTTGCTCAAATACCAGCTGTTTATGCACAAAGTTTGTAACAGCTACAAGCCCTAAACTAATTAAAATTTCTCACCATAAATACAGTTTACTGATTTTAGGTTTGTTCTGCATTTTTTCCTTCACAGAAAAAGAAGAGGTCCAGTAGATACTTAGCTGCTGGCTACAGAAAGTATTTACTGTTTCAACAACCCCTCCATTCCAATGCAATGACATCAGCATGAATGCCTTGCAAACCTTATGTCGCATTTTCAAGCACAGCACCACGCTTGTAGATACGCCAGTCTTAACACAATATGCTTTCTCAGAATTTGTTCCAGATTTACAGGGCCGTGAGTGGCTCATATACTAGTAATGATCTTTTATCAGTCACATAAAGTGCAAGCTACAATTTGAAAGACACTAAACTCCCCAATATACTATATGCCTCCTTGATAAATTTCTAACTATTATTAATTAAGCCTTTTTTTATAACAAAGCAAGAGACTCACTGGAAATTAACACAGAGAGATAGCTGTTCTGTAATCTTTGAGATTTTCAGAACCGAATGAGCAAATAATTATTCACACATGAGAACAGAACGCAGAAAAAATAGTAACAATATTGCAATTATTAAATTACAGTTACATTCTGGCTGCCATAGGTGCACAGATAAGCCAGAAACTTAGCAGGCAGTTTTCCTCTCTAGTCTGGCTCCAATCTACAGAGAGAACACACACAACAGGAGTCACAAGAGTGCAAGCCATGGCATGGCAGGACAAGGCCAAGGGATCATACGGAACAGTCAGCATCCTTAGGTATACACCTCTTAAGCTGGTGATAAGAATGATGACACGAAGCTGGGGGGTATTGCTAACACGGAGAAGGACCGGGATACTATTCAGGAAGATCTGGACCACTTTGTATACTGGAGTAATAGTAATAGGATGAAATATAATAGTGAAAAGTGCAAGGTCATGCACTTAGGGATTAATAATAAGAATTTTAGATATACGTTGGGGACGCATCAGTTGGAAACGACGGAGGAGGAGAAGGACCTTGGGGTATTGGTTGATAGCAGGATGACTATGAGCCGCCAATGTGATATGGCTGTTAAAAAAGCAAATGCGGTTTTAGGATGCATCAGGCGAGGTATTTCCAGCAAGGAGAAGGAGGTGTTAGTGCCGTTATATACGGCGCTGGTGAGACCCCACCTGGAATATTGTGTGCAGTTCTGGTGTCCCATGTTTAAGAAGGATGAATTCAAACTGGAACAGGTTCAGAGACGGGCTACTAGGATGATCCGAGGAATGGAAAATCTGCCTTATGAAAGGAGACTCAAAGAGCTTGGCTTGTTTAGCCTGGCCAAAAGAAGGCTCCGGGGGGATATGCTTGCTCTATATAAATATATCAGGGGGATTAACGTTAGGGAGGGAGAGGAATTATTTAAGCTTAGTACTAATGTAGGCACAAGGACAAATGGGTACAAACTGGATATTAGGAAGTTTAGACTTGAAATTAGACGAAGGTTTCTAACCATTAGGGGAGTGAAGTTCTGGAACAGCCTTCCGAGGGAAGTACTGAGGGCAAAAGACTTATCTGGCTTTAAGACTAAGCTTGATAAGTATATGGAGGGGATGTTATGATGGGATAGTTTAATTTGGGCAATTGATTTTGGATTATCGGCAGATAAGTCTGCTCAATGGTCTGTGAGGGGATGTTGGATGGGATGGGAACTGAGTTACTGCAGAGAATTCTTTCTTGGGTGCTGGCTGGTGAGTCTTGCCCACATGCTCAGGGTTTAGCTGATCGCCATATTTGGGGTCGGGAAGGAATTTTCCTCCAGGGCGGATTGGCAGGGGCCCTGGAGGTTTTTCGCCTTCCTCTGCAGCGTGGGGCATGGGTCGCTTGCTGGTGGATTCCCTGCAGCTTGAGGTCTTCAAATCTCAATTTTGAGGATTTCAATAACTCAGTCATGGGTTCGGGGTTGTTATAAATGTGTATGGGCAGGGTTTTGTGGCCTGCCTTGTGCAGGAGGTCAGACTAGATGATCATATTGGTCCCTTCTGACCTATGAGTCTATGAGTCTATGATAACCCCAAACCATGAAAAGTATGCCACAGCTAGCAGAAATAATCACTAAGAGTGGGGCCTGTTGTCATAACATGGCCATGGTAATACTGCTTTTGATGTGCTATTGTGCACTTTCATTGGAACCATTTTCAAAATCAGCCAGAATTAGGGTCCATTATAATTATATGCTTATTAAGGAAACACTCAGAAACCTCTTCAAAACAGCTGTCCAAGTCTAAAATTATAAGCAGAGTTAACCCCCAAATTGGACCAAAAATCTCTCAAATATTATTTCCATACTGGGGTCTTGGAGACCTCTTTGCACATCAAAATTGGGGGAAAACTCCACTCAAAACTGACTTTATTAACCAGTGAACTATAAAACTATGAACAAATTAAAACTCTCCTAGATTCAGAAGCACACTACACAGTACTTGTGCTGGGGTCTAACTGACCCCATGATCAAACACATTTTAAAAAAAAACAACAACTACACACTATATAGGTGTTGAGATCTAACTGGCTCCATGTTTCGACTTTGAAAACAGATAGCAACAGCAACAATATAAAACACAGACAGTAAAGTGGCAGTAAACAGCCTCCTACTTTGAACAAATGGAGCAAACAGATAATATGTTCTGAACACACAAAGTTCTTACACTTTGCAAGTTTTTGATGTGTTTTTCTGTCTTGCTCTTTGGAACAGCTGTAACATTTTTTCCCTTTTCTTAGGCTCTTGATCAGTACCCAGCACACTAGATGCTGTTTCCTTAGAATCTTGAGGTAAGTCTGCAATGTTCCTTTGCTGCACCAGTGATTTCACCATTTCTGTACCCAAGTCTCTGAGAAACCTCCCTCTCTTACACAAAGATTTATTATGCCACACGCAATTCAACAAAATCCCAACGATAGATGCATTCAGACATGCAATATGCATGTGCAATGCAAAAGTGAGTCCTTGCGCCTACCACAGCATCTGTCAAGCGTGGGCTTGCTAGAAAATGTATCTGATGGGTATCTTTGCCAGAAACTCTTCCTAGCAAGTGTAGGCTTCCCACAAAATCAATTTGACAATGTTATCTTCACAGAAACTCAATTTGCTGGAAAATTGTGATGATACACAAGACAAATGTTATCTGCAGCCTCAGAGACAGGCCCCCCCTCCCCACAGACCCTTTTAGTGCACTGCTTGTGAAAAACAAAAACCAGTGAAATTATGATAAAAACTATGCTAAAGGATTACTGTAATCATATCCTAGCTGCTGCCTCAAAATAAAAACAGTCTGTCAGAGGTGACTCGTGGGGGAACATGCAGGGTCACTTGCCCCTCCCCTCCCAGAATTCTGCCAGGGTTTGCCAGCCAAGCCACTCCTTAGGTGGCAGCTCTGAAGCTGGTGAGCTGCAAGATGCCGCTGCAGGGAAAGGTAGCAGGAAACAGCTGGGAGCTGCAGGGAGGGGCTGCTGAGGGTAAAAGGATGGGCGTGACTCAAGCTGTTGCGAAGGGGACAGACCTTTACATTGTCCATTCCTCGCCTCCCACCCCACTGTCAGCAGGTACCAGTCACCTCTGCTGAAGCTGGAATACCTGAGTAATTAATTTACAGTTTAACTAACCCCAATACCTTTTAAGTAACTTTTTTCGCTAAACTAAAACCACCACAGGTATGCAGACAAAACCAATGCTAACAGGTTGTCCTCATCACCGCTTGAGAATACTTAAAGAAAGAAGAGGCAGTGGTTTGTGTCTCACCTTTTATTAAGCTTTTGTAAGTGTTTAGGGTCCAAGAGAACACCAAAGACCTTAGCAGTGTAATTCTTCCAGTCTCCCCACTGACTAACATTGAAGCATATACCTGACCTTACCTTTTCAGTGATTTTATTTTATTTTTTTTGCTACACATAAAATACAATAGGGAGGATGATAAAACCAGTGTGAAAAGATTGATTTCACCCTAGTTTGAGAATAATTAATGTACGGAGAGAGACTGGTTCAGCACAAAAATTTTTGTTTAGACTTTTGTGTGCATTGGGATCAGTTAGATCCCAAAACAGTACGGGGGTTAAGCCATGGTCAGGGATTTTTGCCAACTATTTCCATAGATGCTTGTGTTTGCATTTTCAGTTCTAAATATTAAACATTTCTGAGCTCTGCAAACGATACTGAAGCTAATATACATCTTATGAAACACAATGACAGTAGCTATAGTTTTCAAATTTGAGACCTCAAAGTTAAGCATCTCAGTTTGGGCACCTAAATAAGTGGTCTGATTGACAAAAGTGATCAGCACTAACATCTTCCACTGCCTTCAGTGGGAGCTGCGATGTCTCAGAACTTCTGAAAATCAGGTGACTTCTACTTAGGTGCCTCAAAATGGCTCTAGGAGTCTAACTTTAGGCACTCTGGTTTGAAAACCGACCTATGCCAATGATGTCTTAAATAAGGACATTCCCTAGATGCTTGAAGACAGCAAGAAACAAATGTTAAAAGTGCAAGCATACATTTTCCAGAACTCAACACAGCATCCCTGTTCAAGACAGCACTTACATACATGCCTAACTCCAATTGAACACAATGGGACTTAAGCACCCACTTAAGAGTTAGACACTTGCTTAAGTGCTGTCCTGAATGAGGATGAAATTATGGATGTGCTTCAGAGCTTTCCAGTTACTCAAGGTATGTCAACACAACAAAAAAGAAAAAGAAAAGAAAACCACTGCAACAAGCCTCAGAGCCCAGGTCAGCTGACTTAATCTCGCAGGGCTCACGCTATTGGGGCTGTGCAGATGTACCCTCAGTGCTCCTCCACTTACCACAGTCAATATTTTGCCATGCAGTGGAAACAGGATCAGGCCCAAAAGGATAAAGTGATTCTTATTTTAATTCACTTTATGCAGCTGTGCCCAGTGCTTAATTAAACTAAAAGCATTCGACAATATGGGCAAGTACCAGGCTTGTGAGCAAGCTGGTGTGCAGGGAATTCAAACAAGCACAATGAGAGAAACGCCTGTTAGGGCTATTTTTGATCAAATTAAAGTGGATATAATTTTAAAAAAAATCTTCAATTTTGATATTTTTTGTAAATTAGAAAAGTGCAAAGAAGGATATTGGTTGCCTCTGCAAGTGGAATGAAATGCTGGATGCAAGGGTCAAATGGAGTGTGTAAGTGGTTTTGTTCTTTTCCACCTCTTCGTTGCTACTGCCAGAACACAGCAATAACAACCTCCTACTTTACTGGCTAAAAATCTGAGTCATCTCCTGCTCTGAACATGCAGTTGGTCCACCAGAAGGCAAAACGCGGCTTTTTTTGTAAAATGCAAGTACAAAGTCTATATTGCATCAGTTTTACATCTCAAGGAAGTGCTTTGTGTCTTACAAAGACAGTAACAGATGCAGAGTATTACACATGGCTGCAGCTGCTTGTTTTTGAAGAAACACCAAATTAAACAGTGACAACCCACAAAAATGGATAAAGTACAAGTTAGATCTGCTTGTATGGCAGACAACTTATACCCCAGTCCTTTTCTCCCACTATAATGAATAGCTACATGTTTGACCCTTTTAGCTAGTTTTCTGTGTCAGAAATAGTCTTTTATTTTTGGACAGCTTCTGCTACACTATTATACAACAGAAGTCTGCAAGATCTTTGGGAGTATAAAGTAAAGGCTGATACTTGCATAACGGAAATCAGGGCTCGCTAAACATGGGTTCATGAACTGTGTGTGTAAAGATTTATGAATGTGGCCACTCATATCTTTTTCTTTTTGTAATGTGGATATATCTGTCACACTAAAGTAATCTACACATAATGTTTAGAGGCCTGTGTCAGTCAACATATTTAAGTGTGTGTAGTTTCTAAGGGCTACATTTTCAAAGGACCCTTTTAAATTGTGTTGGCAACCTGTTTGAGTAGGCAGACTATATGCAGGATATGTAAAGGTAAAGATCTCTCTTTACACATTCCCATGTGTGGATATGTTACAGCGGCCATCAGAGTTTGAATTGGGGATCTTCAGAACCAAAAAGCATGAGTGTCCCTACAGTTGACAATATAACAGACTCATCCTTTGTGGATTGGTCAAAGAGGGAATACTCAGCACACACTGACCAATGGGCTAAACATTCAGATTTTCCAAGAATAAAATAGGAAGAGGTTTTAAAATGAAATTACTCTATTGTGTTGTTTCTAGTATATGAGCATTACATACAGTGCTATGCTGTATCTCATTACACTTTACAGAGCATAGCTTCAGCTTCGAATGCAGCATGTGACCATAAAAAAACCGTGAGCAAAAATCATCCCTGATATAACTCCACTGCCTTCAATAAAATGATGATTTTTGTCATTCCTTCTAATTGTGAAATACCAGGCTGCAAAAGCAAAAGCAATGGCTTTTCCTCCATGCTGCCTTGTTTAATTCCAAGAATTGTCTACCCAGTCACACAGACTGCTGGTGAGCACAGAACTAAAGAATAATTGTGAAAGTCTGTTGTTTTGACAAGCATTACCTCTGTTCTTACAATTCTTGCTCCTGGGATTTTTTTCTTTTCTTACCTCTTCTGATTGTGTATATATATGCTAGATCACTATAAACTCTCCCTTGCCTGTCTTTTTCTGGATTTATAACTTCTCTGACTGGAGTTGTCTTCATGGTACTTAGTACTTCTCAAACACCAAGGGACAGCACTTTCTGATTAGAGAAAGACAGACAGACAGACTGGGAAGTCCTTTTAAATCTCCTACCTATGGGAATGCAGGTACAGACATAGCATTTGAAAATAACATTTGTGTGAGCCATCAAGAAGGAGAACTGCAAGTTATTTTTAACTCTGTCCCCAAGCTCCAACAGTTACTGCTATAATGCAATGTCCTCGACACCCTGTGATGAATAATAATGACAGTACCACCACAACCTAATGGTATCATTTATTTATTTCTTCTAATTGCTATATTGCCTAGTGCTTTTATAGTGGGTAACTATTATTCCCGTATTACAATCTGGACAATGGAAAGACAGAGCTTAAGTGAATCACCCAAAGTCACAGAGCGATACAGTGGCACAGCCAAGAACTCTCAACTCCCACTTCTCTGTGGGTGTCTCTTTTGTGCTGTTTCAGATACAAACTTGGACAAAATAAGGTAACCATTTCTAGGAGAAAAGAGGGTCTTCGAATACTTTATGCCCTTCTGCGGTGGTTGGGATGTGTGTCAGTGCTTCATACTATCCTTCAATTCCCTTCATTTATTTGTGCACTATTTCTTAGTTTCTTTCTCTTGGTTCCCCTAATTTATTTTCTGTCACTTGAATCTGTGCTTGTCTCTCTCTCTCCTACCTTCATCAGAATTCAGGAGCGATGGCACACTCTGGCAAGAGAGTCAGAAGCAATCCTGCCAGTCTGATGAACTGAGGAGTCATTCAGAGAAGGTACCTCCTGAAAAGATCACTAAGTTACTACTACTACAACTACGACTACTATCAGTTGACGCAAACACCACATGGTCAGAAAATCCCAGGGTTACCTCAGTCCTAGCTAAGATATGCAGAGCAGCAGGGTGGGAAGTCAGGATACTGAGCTTTCTTAAAAAATAACAGTGACCCATGAGAAATCATCACTGGTGCCAGCTGCAAAGTGAAGTGAAGTTAACTGGAATTTGCTGGTGCAAGTTCTCTCCTCTGAGATAAAAGGTTCCCTTAAATCATGGCAACTGGCTTCTCTGATGCCAGGAGGAGTAAGAGGCTAAAACCCAACACAGTTAACAAAAGGAAGTATGGATTTATTTTTTCCCCCTTAAGTGAATTCAGTGTTAATGAAAAGTGACAGGCTGACAGCACTACAAATTGAAACACTCTCTTCAACCACAGGCAGCTTCTCCTGCTACGTGCCTCAGTGCTGGCTCTGGAAAGTTCAGAGAGGGAAAAAGCAATTTTGTCTTTCTATCTGTCAGACTTTGGTTTATCTGTAAGGCAGCTAACAGGAATGCCAATTGTGGGGGTGGTTTTTGTATCCTCTGGGAATTGAATAAAGACCAATAATTCACATAAGCCGCAGACTGTTACAACTTTCAACTGTTGCTAGCATAGTTGGGATTCAAACCTGCGATCTAGAGGTGAAAGGCTCTGTATCCCATTACTGATGCTCCATGCCAGCCAGGAAATAAATTCCTCTGAAACAGGGTTCCAATGAAGGGAAAGGCACAAAGGCATCTATACTAAACCTGAAAGAACTTATTCTTTCTTAATCTTCAAAAACATAAACATGCCATATATGGCCAAAAAAGCCTTTGATGAGCCATCCTATTATACATTATAGCAGCTATTTTATGACCAAACAGCAAAAAATAGCAAAATAATCTGCAAATCTGCATATTTGCACAGGGAAAAAAATCAGACTGCACAGTCGAAATGAACTCCATAGGAGCCCAAAATTTGGTCTAGATTAAAAAGAGCTCTGCAGCCAAAACTAACAATCTGCTTGGCAAGGAATCTTGTAAATCCATTGAGTTTGCTAAAACAACATGAAAGGCAGTAAAGTACTTTACAAATGCAGAGGCAAGAGGCTGCCCATAATAGCCTGAAAACCTTTAAGATATTACTTGGGGCCAATTCTGCCCTTAGTTATAAGTGCGCAGCCTCACCTGAGGGCAGGTCTAAACTACGGCAAGGATCGACAGTCTGAGATGGATCCACCAGCGGTCAATTGAGCGGGTCTACTAAAGACCCACCAAATTGACTGCAGATTACTCTCCAGTCGACCTCTGTACTCTACCTCCAACGAGAAGAGTAAGGTAAGTTGACTGGAGGTTTTCTCCCATCAACCCCCCACAGTGTAGACCCCGTGGTAACGTAACCTAAGGTATGTCGACTCCAGATACGTTATTCACATAGCTGGAGTTGCATAGTATAGGTCGACTTACCACAGTAGTGTAGCTATAGCATCAGAGAAGTAATTAAGGGAGGGATTTCCCTTTGGATTTTACTCTGAGGCAGCTAAAGGGGATGGCAGATGTCAGTGTTTTAGCAGTACTTTCTCTCTCAATTATTTATGGATGGTTGATCATTTGTTAGCAGAATCTAAGCACCCCCCACCCCCACCAAAAGAGGGATGCAGACTGATGCTGAGATACACATTCAAAGCCACCTTGGGTTCAAAATTTGATATACTTGCAAACATCAGCCCACGCTTGCCAAAGTTCAACAAATAAGGGCTGTTCACACAGTTGGAGAGCCTAGGAGCCTGCTTCCCTAGAGCTGGCCTCACTTGCTCCATCCCAACCAACTGGGCCCCTGACAACAACCAGTGTTAGAAACTGGTGCCACTAAGAGGAGTTGCGTTACCCATGCCAATTCAGTTGACTTCCAACCTTAGCATCAAAGAGCAGGGTTCACTTTGTGAATACAACTCCTCTAATGAGACAAAAAATGGAGACAAAGGCGAAGGGAATGCTTAAAATATTGTGGATTCCTTCATAAACAACATTCCTATAACCTCGTTTTCATTAGAGTTTAAAGTTTAACTGAGATAACCTGTATGAATAAAATAGGGTAAAAAATGAGGAATTCTGAGAAGTAGGAAGAACTATTTCAATAACATTCCCACCTATAAGTTAGTGCTGATCATGTCGAGAACATGCACAAAACCTCATTTCTTAGTCATTTTGAGGGCTGGCTGGCTGGCAAGCTAAACGAGCTCTATTGTTATTCTAAAGGCTAGGTGGATAGTCACATGACTCATTGATGCTCCAGTAAAATGTTTTTACAGGAAAATGCTGTTTCTTCTTTTTATTCTTCTCATCTATGAATGTAACATTCAGGGTGCTCGAACAGTGGAATAACATGGATTTTGCAGCAATTGTTTCTTTGCTGCAGAAATGCACATTAAGTTATTTTTGCAGCTGACAATGATGTTGGTGTAGGGAAACTGTGTGGGTCCAGAAGGGGAGTGAATATATTGATGGGATTAATCATTACAGCTGTTTGCAGTGTTCTTCCACTATAACAACTGGTCTGTCTGTATGGAATCAGTTTCCAGAAGACTTGCTTATGTTGTTGCTACACTCGACACTTTTGGCCATACACCAGTAGTTCTCTTTCGAAGCATGTGGCATCTTCCAGGATCTGTCTCTGTGCTACACATTTCTGCAGTAGTACAGAAGTGAATTCTTTGTACATAGCAAGCTGTAGCTAAATAACCAGTTCAGAGGACTACTAAAATGTAGCACCATCGCAAAAATAATGATACAGGTGTTCAGGTATTACAGCGATGGTCACAGACTGGATAAATGCAAAAATAGATAGGCTGATAGATCCATTTGCTTCAGCAATAATATCAAGAAACAGGCAATAAGAATGGAGAAACACGGAAAGCCTAAAACTAACAATATTTAAGGCAGCAAAGTTGTTATTTTTATGATGATGATGTAAGTGCTAGTCATGACTCTATGGTTAAGCATGAGTTATGTTTTGCATTTGGAGTAGGGATTCAACAGCTGTTATATATGAAAACTACAACGTAAGCTCCCCAATTTTAGAGCATTCACTCTTTGAATAAAGAATGAATTTTCTGAGAATTTACAAGTAAATTGGTTAATCAATGAGTTAAAATTAATTAAAAGCTGCATTATTTAGAAAAGCACCCTTAACTATGTCCCGCTAGTGATGTCATGAGGGGAAAATAGTCAAAGTGTGTCTTTAAAAATCACTAACCTAATCTGGGACCACAAATACACCACCACCTTAATTGCAATTGTTACATGACACCAGTAGAGGGCAAAATTAAGTCTGTTTGGGTGTCTTGAGATGTTTGAATTTCTGTTGAGGGTGGTAACCTTAACTCAATATTTCCTGGGTTTATAACATTTGAGTTTGAGTTGCATACAACATCCCCATAATTTCCTTAAAATTAATATATATTCTCAACTGTAACTCCATTTTAACATAGGGGTTTTTTTTCTGGGATTTATATTATCATAGCGCACAGAAGCTACCATCATCAGGGCCGGCTTTAGGAAGTGCGGGGCCCAATTCGAACATTTTCGACGGGGCCCTGGCAGGGATGACTTTAAAAAAAAAAGTGGAAAAAAACCCCTTTCATTTCTTTCATGTATTATTTACTTTCCATAACTATATAAATAATAAAATTATATATTATGTACATTGCATCATATATGCTGTTGATTGGTTATTAATGACTGCCGTTTCACATGTGTGGGTCCCAACTGCTCCCTGCCCCCCTGATCAAAGCAGGTGTGCAGGGTTACTACCCTGGGAACTGCAGGGCACAAGTGGACATGGGGCTGGCTGGAGGTAGGGTCTGGCTGCAGGCAGGGCAAGGGGTGCGGGGCTGGTTGGAGATAGGGGGTGTGTGGGGCAGGCTGGCTTCAGGCAGGGCCGCGGGGGGATGCAGCAGGGGTTGGCAGGGCTGGAGACAGAGGAGTGTGAGACTGGCTGGCTTCAGGCAGGGGGGTGCAGCAGGGGTTGGCTGGAGACAGGGCAGGGTGTGCAGGGCTGGTGCGGGCAGCAGTGTGTGTGGTGCTGGCTGGCTTTGGGCAGGGCCACAGGGGTGTGTGGCAGGGGTTGACTGGAGACAGGGCAGGGGGTTTGACAGGGACTGGCTGTGGGCATGGGGTGCAGAGCTGGCTGCAGGCAGAGAGAGCGGGGCTGGTGTGGGCAGGGTAGGGGGTGCAGCAGAGGCAGCTAGAGCCCCAGCCCTTTAAATAGCCCCCAAGCTCCCTGCTATCCCAGGGCTTTGGGGGCCATTTAAAGGGCCCCAGGCTCCCCAGCTTCTACCCCGCTCTGGACCTTTTAAATAGCCGCCAGAGCCCTGGGGAATGCATGGGGGTGGCGGGGCTCTGGCCGCTATTTAAAGGACCGGGGTGGCAGAGGCAGCTGGAGCCCTGGCCCGTTAAATAGCCCCCGCAGCCCCTCACTACCCCAGGGCTCTGGAGACTATTTAAAGGCCCGGAGCTCCAGCTGGGAGAACGGGGCTTGCTGCGCTCCAGCTGGGGCTCCAGCCAGGAGAGCGGGGCTGCGGGGCTTGGCGTGTTCCCGCCTGCGCTTCACTCAAGGGAGCGGGACCACGGAAGACCCCTGAGCAGATCGCAGCCAGGGACCCGGGGTAAGTTTTTAAAAAAAAAAGTGTCTAAGGCACAGGGCCCTCTTAGGCGCAGGGCCCGATTCCTGGGAATCGGGCGAATCGGCCTAAAGCCGGCCCTGACCATCATGATCAGGATCCCACGGTGCGAAAAGCTGTAGAAACACACAGGAAGAAACAGTTCCTCCCCCCTCAAGAGTTTACAGTCCAATATGAAGAAAGAGCAACCAAATGGAAGAAACAATGTGATGGATGCACAGTGAGTACAAGAGTAATTACAACAAGGTCAAATGCTTGCACAGATTAGTTCTGCATGCAACTTGATGGTTCTGATGTCATTTGAGAGTTTTTTGGTTTGTTTTTTCTTTTTTCCAGTTAGTGCAAACTGTCAATCAGCCTTGCTGTTATTATAGTTGGCTGATTTCTTATAGGCAGCACTACAGAAAAGTATTTGCTTTGTTTACAACTGCCCACGGTAATATTGGGCTCTACTTAACGCTACCCAGCTTACTTCATTAGCTAGCCAAGGGTCTTTAAGTGCTTCACTTAACCTGTGTGAAATACTCACAATGAAACCATGCAAAGCCTCCTATGTTAGAGCTTGTTGAAAAACTTACAATAGAACCGTTTTTCAGTTTAAAATGCACTTCTGTTGTAATGAAATTTTCACAGCACTATGTAAATGAGGTCAAAAATGTATAGTGGGAAAAAGTCAAAACATTTTTGTTTCAACTTAATCTTGTTTTGACTTATAAAATGTTAATTTTATCATGTGGAATATTCTGTGTATTATATTAATATTTTATTATAACATAAATGGAGTATTTCAGAATTTTTGTTTTTATAGAAAATTTCAAAATTTTGGCTTTTTGTTCTGATTCAGACTAGTTTTTTTTTTTCCTCCAAAATGTCAGAATTTCCCACGGAATGGAAGTTTCGGTTGCCAGTCACCTCTACTGGTTTCATTAACAACTCATTAAATGAGTTGCAAACTTTTTGAATGAACCCTGGTCCTGTTTCAAAGTTGGCCTGAGACACTCAATGCTTTTTTCATGAAAAACAATGAGAAGTTTTCGATTTCAAAATAATACCAGATGAAAACGGGAGGTTTTGAAGGGGTTGCCACTGAACTTCACTTTCACCATTTGGGTTCACTGAAACCCACGTGGATTGAATTTGATTGACTCAAAATGCAAGAAAATATATCACAGCGGCATTGCAATGTTGGTCTTGCAAAGAGTCAGAAGTCAGACAGCGAGGAGAATACCACAGCAATGGGTGCAGTATAAAAAGAGAGTGATTAAGTACATTGCACAGAGCTACCTGGTTCAGAGCTACTTTTCTGTTTCACTAATCTCTGTAAGAAGCCACTGGCCCACAGCAAGGAGTGTGGTGAGAAGCTGCTCCCTTTCATCCAGCCCAAACATCTGTGGCTGGACTGGAAGCCTAAGCCAAAATACTATCCTGCTGATGGGAAGCACAGTTCATTAACAGCTTCCCAAATTAATGATATTGCAAACCTAAATTACACTACAGTCCAGCCTGAATGATAAACGATGACTATCTGAACTAGAAATCTATTAAGTAAAACATATCTTCAGGGCCAAATTTGACTAGAGTTATGATCCTAGCTGGAGAAAAAGAAATGAGCTAGTAATGAAGCAAACAGAGTTTGTGCACATTTTGGATTATGGTTGAGTTTGGCTTTGAAATTACAAACATTCCATCTGCTCACCAGCTGTGTTCCCTAATCCCCATTAATAACTGCAGCTTGCACCTCACCATGAGAATCCAGAACTCTTCAAAACTTTACTTCACACTCACTGCCAGGATTGATTTTTAGACATTTTCTCAAGTGAATGCAGGATAAACAAATTTCACTGACAGGTGCTAGCTTTCTAGTGTACAAGAGAAAAAAGAATAATATGAAGTTATCAGGAACACCGCATTGGTATGGCCAGGACACTACACTCAAGCACAGTGTGTACAAAATGGGTCACTTTGAATCCACAGCCAATTACAAATGTAAATTAAGTGTAGCCCCCAAACCCTGCATCTGACATTGCAATTAGCATACTCTACTTGAATAGAACAGCAGTTAACACTGAAGATTTACAGATTCATTTTCACCACTGAGAACGTTTTCAGATGTTTAAATGTCTCACTGAAATGGACTCCTGTGTACAGCTACCTGAAAAGAATTCAATAAAATTAAGGGAATTCCAACTTGATTTAGATGAAACTCAGGCCACGTTTGCTAACATTTTGCTACAGATCACACATGCTTACCATAGCCTAGTTTTAAGCAAAAGCAGAGCCAAGTTTTTGTCAAAACTAAAGGGAACTCAGTAGCTATCACTAGGGCTCAACTTTGAGTTTTGGTGTTCACTTTGCTCCAGTTTTGGAGTTTGCTCATTCAAAACTACCAAATTAAAATCTGATGGTGCAATCCGGATAGTGCCAAACCCATGAAAAAGTTCATATGAACCTCTGTGAACAATGGCTTTACTACAGCTTCACTTCTGATGTCTTTTTACCTAGAGCAGGTCAAAGTCTTGCATAATATAACTGGGAAGAAATGGAACGGCGCTGCTCATTTAATAGAAAGCTGAAATCATTTGGTTCAATGCAATGCTAAGACTTTGTCTACACTACAAGTGCTACAGCAACTCAGCTGTAATGTTGAGGTAATGTAGATGCTTCTTATATCCATGGAAGGGGTTTTTCCATTGATGTAGTTAATCCATCTCTCTGAGAAGCGGAAGCTAGGTCGATGGAAGAGCTGCGTCTACAGTACAGGTTAAGTCAATCTAGCTATGTCATTCTGGGCACAAAATTTTTCACAGCCCTGAGTGACATAGCTAGGTCAATCTAATTTATAAGTCTAGACCAAGTCTAAGTGAGGGAAGAATCTCAGAAACCTTACAGAAGTACCACTCATTCCATAAAGACAGCAGATTACAAAACTTTTATTCATTCACACTGGCATCTCAGATAAGACACACCAGGTTACAGAAACCTTGGACATCAATTTCCACTTTAAAGGGAAACTTTAAAGATGAGATTTTCAAAGGAGCCTAAGAGAGTTAGGGGCTCAAATTCCATTGACATTCATGGGATCTGAGCACCTAAAACCCTTCGGCACCTTTAAAAACACCAGCCAAAAGTTTTGGAACATCTTTTAAAAGTTTACTTCTGATTGTTAGACCCAGTGGTGGGGATTTTTGTTTGTTTGTTTTAGTTTTGCTTTGTTTTCTAAATACATAGTGAGGAAGGCAGAAAAGTTTCCTCCCTCTAAATACTCATTCCCCTGGCTCTCAATGTTCCAGATCCTCCCAGCCAGGGAAAGCATTTTTCCCCTCCCCTGTATATAATTTTCTGTAGTTTGCATTATCATGTGCTAATATATTACAATACACTGTTTATCTTGGTCTGAAACTTTGAGACCTTTGCATGGCTTTCTTCTCGCAGCATAGGGATTTCTGGTAAATCAGTATTAAAATAGGATGGAGAAGTGTTTGACAATTCCTTTTGTTGGTCTAGTGTCTAGAAATGGTTTAAGTTCCAGGCACAGGGGAAGTGTAGTGGTGCTTTCCACCGACCTGTTGGGAGATCTCGATTCAATTGTCAGTTGCAGCAGTGTGTGTGTGTGTGTGTGTGTGTGTGTGTCCCTAACATCCTTCAGCAGCAGCCTTTCTGATCTGTGGGACAGTGGTAATAGACCTCAAAAGATATCCTCTCCAGTCTTCCTCACCCAGACAGACGGTGGTAGCAATATGAGCCAAGAGAAGGGATGAAAGTATATGCGGGAAAATAATAAAGGAATCCATATGGCTCTATCAGGAATGTGGGAAACAACCCTGTAAAAAAAAAAAAAAAAAAAAAAAAAAAAAAAAAAAAAAAAAAAAAAAAAAAAAAAAAAAAAAAAAAATCCAGTCACAGTAAAAATGTATTATGCAATTAGAAATGGGGACAAATGATCTCCCAATCCAGATCTACGCTTTGCTAGTCTAACCTCTCTAACTGGGAAACCAAATGTAAACCTCCACGGACTCTGACAAGGCTCAGGCTTGAGCTCAGATTCAGTGCTGGACCCAGTCTGTTATTCAGGAGTTTCTGTATCAGAAATATATTGCAGGGTTTATATTTCACAAACTCACAGCTTGAACTTTCAGCAGTTACCCAGGGGGCTGTATTTTGTTCTGATGTATGCCCAAAGAACCCATAAAGTCAATGAGATGTGTGAATAGGAGATCAGAAATTTGGCCCACTGCTGTTAAGTAGAGTCGTGAGGTTTCAGTTTCAATTAGTTTCATCAAAGCTTTGACAGTTTGCATAGATTCAGGCACAAAGAACATAGACTGTGTATGATGAAACTAAAATTCAAAATGAAACCAATTAGTTTTGTTTATTTTGCTCTGTTGCCTGTAGCTTTGTTCAGTTCAGCTTTTGTGGGATCCAGAAAGACCTTTCAATGTGAATGACTGTCACAAAAATGTTGTTACAAAACCAAACTGAAGCATGAAATTAAGTCTCCAAAATTTTGTTTCTATGAACAGATAACGAAGGGCTTTATTTAGATTTTCAACTACAATTTCAAAGAAAATATAAAAACACTGGACTCTGTAGTTATCTTGTTTATGTTCAGCCTAAAACTAGCTGAGTTTTGCAGGATAGTTAGTTTTGAAACTAAATGTTCGCAAGGCTTGGGTGTTCAAGACATTGTAGCCTAGTTCAGTAGTAAAGTGCAGGATTTGGTACAGAAGGTTGCAAGTTCAAAAGCTGATGAGATTGTGATTTTATTTCAAGTTCTAAATAACTATGTTTTTGTTCCTGAAATATGAGCACTGTATGAAATTCTCTCTATGGTCCCAATCTTGAACAAGCACACAAACCTTAAAAGGCTCATATTTCCTTGAAATTGTTTTGCATCACAGTGGGCTTAAGGAAAAGAATCCTTAGTGAGAAGGTGCTTTGTGAGGCCAAGGTAGGGTGGGTGCCATGTATTTAGCCAATGTCTGAAATTCCCAGGTCTCGAGTTGGGTGGAACAAGAGACAGACTACACAGATCAGCACGGTGAATGGACCCTCTGGCCAGTCCTCTGCTTGGTCTGTGATATGCCTCCTTTACCCCTTTTCATTTTCTCTGCAGAAGCCAATTACAGAAATGGGCTTCCAGTAAGCAGAGGGGAAGGAGTGCCATGTGAGTTCTCCAAACATTTGTTCCCCAGCAAAGCATCTTTATCAGCTGTATCTGACAAACATCTTAACCGTTCTCTTCGCTGAAGCAAAGCCATAAATTTAGTCTGGTTTCCATAAATGTTTGCATGCACGTAGACTTTGACATGAACTTGAGAGTGCACTCTGCTTGAAATGTCAATATGTTTCTAATACATTTACGGCTATATGAGCTCACTCAAGTGGCTAATATACATGAGTGTTATTGGCTTTGCTTTACTAAAGTATCTGAGTGTCTAGTGGATACCGTTGACTTCGGTACACAAGTTTGCATGTTCACGGCATAGGAGGGGTACAACTAATCTTTTAACAAACGTGTTAATATTTGTTTTGCTCTGTATAATATGGATACAAATAGTCTCTGTACATATTTTAAAGATAAAAAACTTTTAACATGTAGAAAACAGCCAAGCTAGAAAATGAAAAATGCCAAGCTCCATAAAAATGTGAAAGCTATTTTTTTTTTTTAAAAAAGAAGATAAGGGCCCAATTCTGCAATCCTCACTCAAACTGAGCAAGCACTTACTCCCAGGAATAGCCTCACTGACTTCCCTATGATTATGGACTGCAGAATAAGACCCCAATCTTGCAACTGAACCCAAACGAGCCTTTAAGCCTGCACAGAGCCTCACTGAAGTCAATAGGGGTCTATCAATGCATATGCAGGATCAACATCCACGTCAAATAAAGGAACAATATGTGGAATATATTAATACTTCAGCTATAGTTAAAGACAGAAAGAAGGACAACTGCTCCCCGCTTACACCTAAAATCATAGCACATGCAGTTTATTCAACGTAAGAGAAAATACAAAACCAAAGGAGGAACAAGCCCCTGAGATGAAGCTTTTCACATTCACATATGAACACTTCCCACTATTCTTGATCAATTTATTTGTATTTGTCTATTTTAAGTGTTTCTTTTGTCCCCATCACGGCAGTATCTGAGCGCCTTACAATCTTAAATGTATTTATCCCCAGGCACAGCCAGCCTAAGGTTACATGTGAACTACAAAGCATGTAGTGTAGACACAGCATATGCCAACAGAAGGTGTTTTTCTGCCACTGTAGCGATACTATCTCCCTAAACAACGTTAGCTATGCCAAGAGCAGAGCTATGTTCCTAGCAGATGTGGCTTTTTCCATATCCCTGACAGCCATAGGTATGTCAGTATAAATTTTACGGGCAGGCCAGGGCTAAGTGACTTGCACAAGTCTGTAGTGGAGCAGAGACTAGAAAGTGGTGTCCCACGTTGTAGGTTAGTGCCCTAAACATAAGGTCATCCTTCCTCTCACTCTTACTAAACCTACTTACAAAAAATGAATTTATATTTCCAATTTTTCTGAAATATCTTCTAAGTAGATAAAAAATTGACTGGTTCATCCAGATACTGTTCGTAGGAGAGATCTGTGAGGGAGAGCGGATAGACTAGAAATATCGCTCCATATTTCATATTCAACACTAATCTATACACTCAAGCTTCAGCATGTTATTTGTATATTTGGGGTAAAGGTTGTGTTTCACTGCTCAGGGGAATACTGAAATTCGCATACAATGACAAATTATTTAAATCTTCACAGGGTGGTTTTTTCAATATTAATAAAGTCTACTGTCAGCTTTGACAGTTTATTTTCGGGAGACGAATCTGCTCTGTCTCCCTATATTACAGAAGCAAATACACTGAATGAACTAAAGAGTTGCAAATTCACCAGAGGCATTGATGAGCTAACAGAAGAAACAGTTTATGACGTGTTCTGAACACACAGCATTTTTACATTGGCACTACAGTCCTCGGCCAAGTGAACATAATTATTACTATTTCGAGGTGCTTGCATCAGTGATCAAATGGTAAACAATTAACTGGAGGAACTCCTCTTCCTTTAAGCTCTGGAATATTTTTATAAGGGGAACTTGGCTTCCCTAACTCTCCTTGAATTCATGCTACTCAAAAAACATTGTTAGGGTTTCTTATGACCCATACTTGTAATTAAGCTTAAAGTGGTTACGAAGACTAGAATGTGACCATGTGTACAAGTCCATGAATGCATCTAATATTAAGACCATACCAAATGCCCACATGCTGAGCAATAGTTTCTCATTGTTTACTTGTACAACACCTTCTGTCTCTATCCATCTGTTGTCTCTTGTCTTATACTTAGATGACAAGCCCACTGGGGCAGAGCTGCGTTTTTGTTCATTGTTTGTACAGCACTTAGTACAGGGGGTCCTGGTCCATGACTAGGGCTCCTACGTGCTACAGTAATACAAACAACAACATATTTGCCTCCTTCTGGACACGCCACAAAACCACCACAGATTCCTGCTCAATCCAACATAATTGTGAAGTTCAAGGTTCAGGACTGGAAGAGCAACAGTTTGACAAGACCAGGAGTGAGAGGCATTGGAGGAAATCTGCATGGCATCTGCCTGCACTGTATTACCTCTACCTCGGGTCAGTAGTTCATTTCCCTCACTTTCACAAGCTCTAGATACATTTGTGAGTGTAATAAACATTTATTCTTAAAAGAAGACCAGATTTATTAGGCCTAACCATTTGTAAAGATGACAGCTCAGCATTTTAAAGTTGTAACAGAGACAAATATGTTTGTATCAATTTCTGAACTCCATTTTGTATCGTAACCTCCATTTTGCAATGGGACCTCCATTTCGTATGGGGTGCTGAACACATCACCTTGCCAAAGGTAAGATTATTGGATTGCATTTCAGGAAATGTACTTGACACCTCACCAAAGGACAATCACAGAACAATTTGGAGCCATCAACTTTAATTGTCTCTCAACTGCTGGCTCAACTCCATGGAACAATGGATCTTCTACACAGAGGTGCCTGCATGGCTGCTAGACCTCAGCTTGGACACATGGGAAAAGAAAGGAGTCTGTGTTTAAGAGGGGGTGCTTCTTTAAGCAGGGGAGCAGACCATCACCATATGTAAGTCAGAATGTCTGGAGAGACAGAAGGCATTCTGCCTAGACTGAAATACTGACAAACAAACCTCAGACTCGGAGGAGAAGTGAGATCAGTCTAGGGGGGAGAGAGAGAGAGAGAGTGTATGTCAGGACTTTACTTATTTTGCACAGATCTGTACCTTTCTAGGGCCTTTTACACGTAAAGTGACTGTGGTTAAGAAATTCCTTAGCCAAGCCTGTGTTCTTTGCTTCCCTGCTGTATCATCCCCAAAGGAGTTAAATTAGAAGCCAGAGTCCCTACAGCCATGTGGAATTTTTAATGACTAGGGAGGGTGGGAGAGGGCTGGGGAAGTTGGAAGCACTGCTTTCAGGGTCTAGGTCAGCTAGATTGTGGGTTCACACATCCCAAAGAAGGGCTCAGATGAGAGTTTTGAGCCTCATTGTGCCCTAGGAACTCTAGAGACAGAAAGAGTGATTTGACTCCATCCAGATCTAGTGGGCTGAGAAACATATGGGGCCCAGCTGTTGGGTCCATTCACAGGAGACTGGTGCGCAAACAGTGCGATACCAACCCAGGTTGTGACAAAAATATTTTACACATAATCTTAGCTATCTTACAATACTCTTGATTTCACATTTTGTTTTTCTACATGTATTGGCTCTCCATGTTAATTATTCTTACCGGCTATTGTACCTAACTTGTTAATCAGACAATCATTTCACAGGTGCGCAAATGCATACTGTTCTAGGTTACTGCATTAAAGAACATAATACAAGAAAATTAATTTTTCTTTGAGTTATAATGACTCAGCTAGTTCTGCATCCAACTTTATCACCTGCTTCAACTGCCTGCTGTAATAGACAAAGATTATTTTTTAGCTACCATAAACGAAAGTGTAACTTCCAGAAATATTTTCTAAGGATATGTTAGGCAGCAGATTGATATTTATTTTAATACTAAATAAAGTTTGACCTAAAGTCATGAAATCAATTCTTTATGTTTACGGAACAAACACACTGAGCCACATTTTCAAATGCAAGCTTTAAATCTGGGAGCACAATTTCACAGAAAATAGTTTCTGTCTGTGCATTTTTTTTTTAAAATAATCATAGGGCAAAGTGTGAAAAAAACATGGCTGTGTGCACATGCTATGCTATATTAGTATGTGCAAGTCAACATATCCCTAGGTTTTTACATGCATAAAGGCAGCTTATGTGCACAAACCCAAGTTTGTAACTATTGGTCGGGGGGAAAAAATCATTCCTTTAATTTCTGAGGTTTGAGTTGAAGCTTCCAACAATTTGGCTAATGCTGTTAAATAGTCTTTTTAGATTGTAGGGTGAGATTTTCAAAAGCACTGATATGACTTACGAGTCTAAGTCCCATTTTCAAAAGTGACTTACGGCCAGGTTTCTAAAGGTATTTAGGCACCTAAAGATGCAGATAGGCATCTACTGGGATTTTCAAAAGCACCTGGGCATCTAATGCCCTTTGAAATCCATGGGAGTTAGATACCTAGGTGCTTCTCAAAATCCCACTAGCTGCCCATCTGCATCTTTAGGTGCTTGAACACCTTTGAAAATCTGGCCTTTCGGCACTTTGGAACCTATGTCCCATCGACTTCCAGTGAGACTTGGGCTATTAAGTGCCTACTCTGGAAAACAGAACTCAGAATTCCAAGTCACTAGACTGAAGGGTAACGTCAGAAGTGCCAGTTTTGCATAGATACTATACTGAAGTGACTAGCAGTTGCTGAGGTGGACAGACAAATATGAATACTACTCCCTATCATTTAACAAATGACTGAAATCGAGGGCTAGACATGAACTATTTTATCAGTGGTGTGTGTGTATATGTATAATGATGGTACAGAAAGCTCTTTGATCTATCCACAGCTATTCTTTTAACTACTTAATCATCTTCTAATCTTCCCCTCTCTTTGTTCTCTACCCTCTGCATTAGAGCATGTCAGTACCACTTACCAGAGACCACCTGCTTGCAGCAATGAGACAGAGACAAAGCTAGTAAAGCACACTCCCCAGTAATCCTGTGGCTGCATTCATCACTCCCACGACAGCTGTTAGTGCCATGTCTGCTTGCCTGATATGTTTAAATAGGAAACTGCATGACAAGATGTTAGAAACAGAACTGTACACACAATAGCTTCTGCAAACCAGGTACATTTTAAACCATCTCAAACTTATGAGGTTACCTCCTGACCCTCAAAATGGGTTTCTTTAATTTATTCTGCCATCCCATTTCCAGTTTCCTCCCTATTCTTGGATGAGGACGTATGTAGAGATTCCATTTCTTGTTTGTAGGTTTTTTTTTGGCTACTTCAGTGTCTTAAAAGTTGCAGGGAAAAATCTGGTTTTATGGGTTTACATGGATTCTGATTACATCAGTTTGAGCAATGAAATAAACATTATAAAACTATTCAAAGCCAACCTATCTTCCCACACTGTCTATAACCACTCATGCAAAACCCCATAGCCTGTTAGGCTGCTGACCTACATGACCAAGAAGGAAATCATGGGGTTTCTGAACAGGAAGTGACACAGGCTGTAATTTACAGAGGACAATGTGAACTGGATAGGAATTCCACTGACTGCTCCTCTGTAAGGGAACTTTGCCATAAAAAAAAAAAAAAAAGATTATTTAAGGCAGTTCTTTAAAAAGTTATAAATTATGGTTTAAAAACCAGAATCCCTAAAGCATATGCCCAAGAGCCCCTGGTCCATGCAAGGCAGTACTCAAGCTATCCCCAGTATTCAGAGGGATTTGCTGCACTTTCAGCAATTCGTTCATATTAAATCAATTTTCCTTCCTCCTTTCCCCATCCCTCACCCTCCCAGGGTAACTCCTACCTTTAAAGCACATCTTATAATTTTCCAGCATACACACCATTCTTCTTTACTGACCATCAACAACTTCTACCTTAAGGACACAACTCTGCCCCCACTGGAACCTGCCAGTCATAAGAGGCTGGGAAGAAAATCTAGTGTAGCAGTCAGTAACTCACTCATGCTTCTAAACTGAAATTGTCATCTCTCTGCTAGCCGGGAGATACAGAGACCATAGCATCATGAAGCTTGGCCACAGAGCCAGCCTTAAATAGGAGTTTGTAAAAGAAGGACTGGCAGATTTTTCAAATACCAGTAATTATGAATATCAGTATATCCTGAGGTGTTTAACAAAGGTCACAAATAATTATTCTGATGGGCTTAAACAACAGATTTTCACATGATTATAAAAGCAAGAGATTCTGGCACCTACATTGCATGACCATATTTCAACCATTTTAAGCTGTAACTCAGTGATAGCGTATATCTGACTTATGAAGCCCAGCACTGTTCGTTCTTGAGGGTGCTACAGCTTTTCAACAAATCCAGAGAATCTGGCTCAAAAGAAATAAGTATAAACTATGCATTCTGAAATCTCCAGGCATGTACTATAACTTAGATCCGTCATTTCTCACAAGATGCATAATCATCAAAATAACAATGCTGTATTTTAGTTAATATTTTAGTTCACGCAACACCATCTAATTGGGTAAAAAAAGTAGAGATAATTATTTGTTATATGGATTTAAAAACATTTTAACATAACAAATAAGAAATCTGCCTAAACAGCGTGTTTTCTGTAAGAAATGATGCTCTCATTAGCAGAACCTCCTTTCTCATCCCACTTCGCTACTCATCTCTCACATGCTCCATTGCCATTTTTGTGGGCTCCACAACATTGATTTAAACATTTTTGGGCAAAGATTGAGTCTTATTTTCCTTCAAAGCATCATGAAAAATAACTGCACTATAAAAATAATAGATAATTTGTTATAGGATAGAGGATACTGCTCAGGTTATAGTTACTAATATGAAAAAAATGGATAACTGAATAGGATATTAGTTTAGCAAACATAACTAACAATTACAATGTATTTTATAGTTCTGTACATTTTGGATGCTACGTAATAATTAATAAGGTCCCTTACAGCAAAAATTATATGGAATTCAATAGAGAACAACATGAAATCTCTAAAATCAACCCACAGAAACAATATCATTCTCTATTAAATACTATGGACATTTTAGAGTAGTTTCTACAGAATCTTATTTGAGCCCAGATTCAGGAAAGTATCCCCATTCTAGACCACACTTACTCATGCTTTAAAGGTGAATAAAGCTAAGCACATGTTTAAGTGCTCTTCTGAATCAGGATTTCAATTTCTGTAGAAACCTACTGATTTAATTCCTATTCAAAGAATAGGGTTTTTCCACAAGGGCGCTGCCATGCCATTCCTCTTATTTTTAAAACACATATTATTACCACCACCAGGCCATCCCTTCCACCACCAATCCCTCATCCCCTCCCCGCGAGCTGAATCAGCTCCTTGGAAAGCCCCGTATTTCTCTTAGCATAGGAAGGAAGCAGTGAAATAGTGACTCATTCAGTGCTGTGGCAGAAAAGCAGAACACTTCATATACATTTTAAAGATTGAGTGCATCGGTAGTTTGGGAATTACAGACCCTGCGATTTGTAAAAAGAACAGGAGTACTTGTGGCACCTTAGAGACTAACAAATTTATTTCAGCATAAGCTTTCGTGGGCTACAGCTCACTTCATCGGATGCATAGACTGGAACATACAGCAAGAAGATATTTATACATACAGAGAACATGAAAAGATGGAAGTAGCCATACCAACTGTAAGAGGCCAATCAATTGAGATGAGCTATCATCAGCAGGAGAAAAAAAAACTTTTGAAGTGATAATCGCGATGACCCATAGAAGTCTATGCATCTTGAGGCCGCACCCAACTTCGGGGCCCTACTGTCTTAACTAGTGTCCAGATGCATAATGATTAGGGTTACCAGATAGCAACTGTGAAAAACTGGGATGGGGTTGGGGGGTAATAGGAGCCTATATAAGAAAAAAATTCCCTTTAAAAACGGGACTGTTCCTTTAAAAACAGGACATCTGGTCACCCTAATAATGACACCTTTGGTCTTTAAATTATGAACACAGGGACTGTGTATGAGGGGGAAATGACTTGTTTAAGGTCATACATTTTATTTTGCTTTTAACTCTCACCCAAAGTCAGAGCCAGGAATAGAACTTGTCTTTCCTAATTCCCAGGCCAGCACCCAATCCACTAGATCACTTTGCTTCTCCAATAAAACACCCACTCCAATTACCCTTTAAAAAGTGTCAAGTTAGGAGACACTGCTACTGACAGCATGCATACCACTCTGTAAAAGACAAGAGCTTTAAACGTGCCTGTCAGTAAAAACATGCCACCCAGAATCTGAACAGAAAAGCAACAGAGAAAACCTGGGATTCCAAATTTAGAACACAACTACTATTCTTCAAAAGCCCATTCCCTTGAAGAAACTGATTTCTACATCATGTAGTCTAGCATTGGTGTTAAACAGCGTTGTTTCTGCTCTCAAATGAGATAACCAGAATCCAGTACCTGAGAGTTTCTGCACCAGTTATGTATAGGGATCCTAAAGCACCATCCCTTGGCAACCAGTGTGGCAACAAGACTGTTGTTGTTTAAATGACAGCAACATGCCTGCCAAAATCACATCACAGAAGCTGGCTTACCAGATTGCTTTGAATATTCAGAATGAGCCTGCCAGCTACTATTTCATATACACATCAAGAAAACTGAGGATCTGACCTACAAACTTTAAGTGCTATAAAACACATCACACATCTAATTTTGTGAATTTGTGCAAGGGAACCTATCACCTATGGTACTTCTGTTTAAAATGTTTCCCTCGCCCAAGTTTGTACCTTCCTGTCTTACTCCTGAAATCCCAAAGATTTTTACCAACATCTGCTAAATCACTAAAGAGACTGTGAAAATTATTCTTTTCATCCTTTCAGTACTAATAATTTCTCCCCAGGATTATGTGTAAATTTGGAAGAAGCAGCAGTCAGCCAATCAAACTTCTGACTCTTAATAGGCTTTGATCCACAAAGAAAAGCTTGCAATTTAAACAACTTTGCTGATTGTCACTTTCGGCCATTTTATTTGAATGCTCTAGATACTGGATTGGTTCCCACTAATAAAGTTATCAGATTTGATTTTTTTTATTTTACTTTTAACACTCATCCCAACTACTAAAAGAGATCATGTTGTTTAACTAGTTATTGATAAACCCGCAAACAATTCAAGCTGAAACAAAATACATGTAAATACAAAATAGCAGCTGTAATTAGCGGGATGGGTTGTACAGATATCAAATATGGAACTTGAGACGGGGCTCTGTTCATTGTGAATTATTCCTGGGCCCCTCTGATTACCTTTCTGCATATCTTGCCACCACACCTGACAAGTCAATTAGACAGAAAAATGTTCAGTGCACAGGAGGCTTTTAAAATATATAAATTAGTATTGTGACATGTTTGGCTCCAGGCCTTCCCAAAAAGCACTGCCATGGGCTGAAAAGCTCATACTAACAAACAGCACATTCCCTGTGGAAAATTCCTCCTAATTCTAAGGAATTGCTTTTTGTTCCCCTTTTGTTACCCATAAGCAGTATTTGGGCCATGGACTTAATGCCAGATGATTCTTAGACTTATTTCAGTGCAGCCATAGTTGGGAATGAGCTTGTCACTCAATTTCAAAATGCCAGAGAGTTGTTTGCTTTATTAGGTTGGGAGGAGATAGAGTGATGTTAATTACCTGGTCTCCTGCCAAGAAGGATTTTTTTTCCCAGTTTGATGGAAGACACCGTGTTATTTTCCATCATTTGGTCCTTTTCCACTTTTAAGACTCTTCTTGGCTGACAGAGTGGACGTTCCATGGCCGTGACTTCACTAATTTTCTTGGCATTTCAATTGTACTCATGTTCCACAGCTGTGGAGCAGTGCCGGCCTGCAGAACTCCCTGGCCTTAGCAACCACAGAGGCAAAACTGTAATGCAGAGAGGCCCCAAGATAAAAGGGGAGATGACAAATGTCCAAAATCCATAGAAGGGTCCATTTCTCAACATTGTGAGCAAAAGGAGGCTCAACAGCCACTGGCAAGAATCAGTATTGTAGGTCTAATTCCTTGTACAACAGCAGAACATCAAGTCCAAACATAGTTTATAGTGAGAGGCCTAGTCTCTGAGAGACAACCCATTTTGCATTGTTCCTGACAAGGTGGTGAATAAATGAATATAGAGGCCCTTCCATTCATTTCTCAAGGATAGCTCCCCTGGCAAGATACTAAAATAAAACCTGTGTTAGTTTTCTAATTTAAACTACAGACATTAAAAATTATCCGTTTCAGTCAATGGACATGGCAAAATGTTCCGAAACAAAATGAAAGAAAAGCCTTTGTCTGCAGCCTTGACATGCCAGATCCTATTAACATTAGACACTGTCATTGAAACAAAGAGAACTACTGTGAGGACAGCACAGGTGTGCTGTTTCATAAGCTTCATCATGGCTACAAAATCAAGTAGGAGGAAGAACTCTGTCATGCCAAGACAACAAACATTAGAAATCTTGCTTTTTTGTTCCCTAGGTAAAACATACATGTGTCTAACAAAACCTAATTCCCACTAAGCATTGCATGATGCGACATTTATGCACACAAAAGATACAGACAATTTATTTCACATATTTGCTGAGCCAGTTATATAGACAGCAGCCAGTTATATAGACAGTTATATAGACAGCAGAATATGAAGAGGCAGGAAAGTGTTATATTTTACTAAGATACATGCTCCTGATATGAGATTATATTTATATCCCCATTATCTTCTCTACTTCTCTCTTTCTATTTTTCATCCAATTTGTCTTTTCTGGTATAGTTTTTAAATGCCTGAGTCTGGCAACACTGGTTGCAGCAGGTAGCAACAGCCAATGCAAGCCTACACTCAGATTCCTCTCACGCTAATAATTCAGCATCAGAACTATGTACTGTATTAGCAGCTCAGATGTTTTCTTTGGAAGGAAGGTTGGCAGCCGAAGTGGGGAAGGGCTGGAATTTTCCCATTTCTCTTGAAGATCTTCCTTGGAAACCTAGTACTTTGCGGTAATTATATTCTATATTCTATCTAGTCAGCAACACTAGTAATCAATTTGAGATACTCAGTATCAGTTGGGTTTATAGCACATGACATCAGTTTGCGAACCTAGTAACACAAAGTTTGTATGGGATGTAAGGTTCTGCAATATTAGCAACAGAAAAGTTCCTTTCCCATTTCTATTGAAGACAGCTGTACAAAATTAAGGGGCCAGCCTGGCAGCCACTCCGCACATGGAGCTACTATTGGTTTCAATGGAAAATGTATGAACAGCACGGTGTGCAAATTAGGCCCCTAGATTGGAAATCCCATAAGAAAAATCTTTCCACATTCTGCCAGTATAATGCACAAAACAACAGCCATTCAAAGGGTATAAGATTACAAAGTGCCTGGCCTCTTATGACTGGCAGGTTCCAGTGGGGGCAGAGTGTCCCCCACTAGGGACTTATCTGCCCCTCCACACATTTTCTTCTGCAAGCTCTGACTCTCTTCTTTGGGTTTTCTCCCCTATTCTGTTGTTTCCCTATTCTGGAAGCTGTTTCATTCCACTCCCATTTGTGGAGCACATGATGCTTTTACAGAACAGCAAATGATCTTTCTTTGATAAGTTTCACTGCTGTCCACACAGTACCGCTGTTTTCCTCAGCAGAGGTGAGTAATGACAATCCTATAAGTTTAGAGTGAGAAAAAAGAAAGATGGGCAGAACTGTGCCGGGGGGGGGGGAGACAAATAAATAGGAAGACATAATCCAAATCCCTAGCCTCAAGTAAATCTCCCTCGAGACTCGATAGATACGTCTACACCGCAAAGAAAAAGCCACAGTGTCCAGTCTCAGAGCCTGGGTCAATTGACTCAAGTCACAGGGCTCAGGCTATAGAGCTAAAAAATAGCAGTGTAGATCTTCAGGTTTGGGCTGGAGCCCAGGGTTCGAGACCCTCCCTGGGTTTCAGAGCCTGGGATCTGGCCCAAGCCTGAATGTCTTCATTGCTACTTTCATCCCTGCAGCCTGAGCCCCTCTGAGATGAGCGGTGCCACAGGTTTTCTTCCATAAACAGCATCCTGAAAATTGGACAAGTACAAGGGCCCTAAGACATCATTAACCTAATCATTAGGATAAAAGACACAGGTCAAAGAAAGCTAAGAGATTTCTAGTCCTTAAATTGTGTGAATGTCCTAGCAGATACTACACCTCTACCTCGATATAACGCTGTCCTAGGGAGCCAAAAATTCTTACCACATTATAGGTGAAACTGCGTTATATTAAACTTGGTTTGATCCACCGGAGTGCACAGCCACCCCACCCACCCCGGAGTACGGCTTTACCGCGCTATATCCAAATTCGTGTTATATCGGGTCACATTATATCAAGTAGAGGTGTATTTATTTATTTTGATTTATACCAAAGTCTTTATTTGCACTACATAATCCTAAAAGATAAAAAGCCCACCTATAACAATCCCAATACATATAACAAAATAATCAGGGAATTAGGTAATCAAATACAAAAAGACCATGCCATACTCTCCAAAGACCCCAGCTACCCATGCCACGTGCAGTAGAGAATTGGATTATTGACAGTTATTGTAAAATTCAGGATCCAAACAGCATTTAGAACCTATTAACACAATTACAGTCCAGATGGAGTTGAAGGTGACAAAATTCTATGTTCTATTACAGGGCCAATATTTAAATACTGACTTGTCTTTTCAGAAATATGAGTTGTTCTCATCTGCTACACCCTATCAGACACAAAACAATGCAGAAATCTTATACAATATTTTACTAACAATCAGATGTCCCTATAAACTTATTAGCAGAAATGAAGTTCAGGTGGCCTGTTGGCTGCACTCAGATGTAACACAGCCTGTAGTTAGTCAGGTCTGCCATTACCAACTGGTGCTGCTGAAAGCAAGCAACAAATTAGTGTGCCCTAAAGTCTTTCATAGAATCATAGAATATCAGGGTTGGAAGGGACCTCAGGAGGTCATCTAGTCCAATCCGCTGCTCAAAGCAGGACCAATCCTCAGACAGATTTTTGCCCCAGATCCCTAAATGGCCCCCTCAAGGATTGAGCTCACAACCCTGGGTTTAGCAGGCCAATGCCCAAACCACTGAGCTAGATGACCTTAAAAATAGGAAAATAATGCAACACAGCAGTGCTTAGTCAGCATTCTGAATTACTTCATGTCTTCAGCCTAGCACCATGGATATACTAAAACAGATCCAGGCATCACCAGACACTCCTTCCCAGCTCACACATCAGTTGACTATTTCCTTGTCTTTGCTCTGTTGCTGAACTTTAATGCGTTTACCATGTCCCCTTGCACATACACTGCACTTTGTTATTCCAATGAGGACTTCTATTTTAAATTTCCTGGCTTAAAGTGTCTTAAAATACTATTGTCCCCAATTTTAAAAGTTGAAACAGATGTGTGTGTCTCCCTCCCTCTCTCTCCTTTACTATAGTAGGCCAAATTCTGTTCAGTTACACCCATACAATCTCAAGTGACTTTTACATGGGTAAAAGCAGCAGAGAATCCTGTGGCACCTTATAGACTAACAGACGTTTTGGAGCATGAGCTTTCGTGGGTGAATACCCACTTCGTCAGACG
>NC_133776.1:15801308-15804594 GCF_003597395.2 Chelonoidis abingdonii
GCTAGCCTCGGACCATGGACGCACAACGCCGAATTACTGTGCCTAGTGTGGCCGCGTGAAATCGAATTTATAATATCAGTTTTATGAAACCGATTTTAGCTAATTCGATATTATCGCATAGTGTAGACGTGGCCTAAGGGACAATATCGTACCAGGAAAGGCTGGCAGACACCAGAGATCAAAAAGACTACAGCAATTTGAAAAAAGGGTCTCTTTCTCAAGAGACGGAGTGCTGTTCAGGAGTCCCAGACTAAGACACAGGCATCTGTTGGAGTGTCTGAAGAATTTAAGCCTACCAAGCTCTCCATCAGAGGATGGTCAGACTTAAGCGAAAACAGACATGTGTAGAGAATTATTTCAAAATCCTGTTTTTCTAAATGTTCTGTTCTTACCACAAAGCTAACAATTCCTTGGTTTAAGAAGATTTTTTGGTCACTATATTCACCACTTGTCACAGATTCCTGAAGAGAACGGAGCACACCTGATACACAGGGTGTGGTAGGCTAGGGCCCAGTCTAGGAGTGAGAGAATTGTGGAATTCCACCCCAAGCAAGATAGGTATAGGTACGAGGCCTGACGCCTAAGGGGATGCACTCAGAGAAGTGGACAGAGGTGCAACTAGCGTAGTACGTGTGATACACACATTACAGTATGGGCCAAATTCCCTGCTGGTGTATAAACTGGCACAGCTACATCAGCAGAGAATTTTACTCAATATATCCCTAAATTAATATACGGAAAGAGCCATTTTAAGTCACAGGAGCAAATATACACAATGTGTGCTTGCTCACACCTTTGTTTACATTCTTATTTTACTACCTTACCTTACCTTATTTCTGTTTTACTCTGTACAATATTCATATGATAATTTCTATACGGGATGTTTTAGGGAAACACTGTTTTTTACATGTGAAATTAAAATACATGTAAATAAGGAACAATCATCCTTCAAACAATAGTTTCACTGTACAGTGAGAGGCTGAAAATTCTCAGTCTGTTTAGCTTATCAAAAAGAAGATTAAGAGGTGGCTTGATTATAATGTATAAGCGCCTTCACATGGAGAAAACACCAGATACTAAAGAGCTCTTTAATCTAGTGGAGACAGACATAAGAACCAATGGCTGGAAGCAGAAGCCACGCAAACCCAAATTACAAATAAGGCACAAATGAGACAAAAATAAGGCACAAATGGAACAAACTACCCGGGAAATGGTGGATTCTCCATCTCAAGACTGGATGCCGTTCTTTAGACAAAAGTTACCTGGCTAGACACAGGAATAACTGGGAGAAATTTAATTGCCTGTGGTATACAGGAAGTCAGACTAGATGATCCTTCTAGCTTTAAACTTTATGAATAATAAGATTCCAAAAATGGTTCAAGAAACCATTCTTGACTGATGGTACTCCTGGATTGATTAGGCTTAGTCATTTGTGCATTTAAATTTGCCAAGATTAAACATTTTTATCCTAGAATCTCTTTCAAATCAACCATTTTGGTTCTCACCACACTCCCCATGAGGCATATTTGAAGCAAGAACATTTCTAAATTGTCCAATAAGTCACTTAAATCTAATACATTTAGATACTGAGAAGCAATGTAGGGACACAAAGGGCAGAGTTGGTTTACAATTCAGAGGTGCTTTAAGGACTTACGTGAAGTGCAAAGTCATTCAGAACCAGAAAGTTACCCAGATCACATGCTGCAAAAAGATGTTTTTAAGAATGGGGTTGTTAGTGGGAGCTACTCACGAAAGACAGGAGGGAGATGGTTTCCTCTTAAGTGCAAGTTTTTGAAAGCCTGAGAAGTGTAATAAAGAGGAATTTAAAAACATAAAAATAATAATCTTTCAGATTACCATGTGGGTCTTGCTCGTTAGACTTTGGGCTGCTTCTTGCTCTGCGCTCTAGTTTTTTTACTCCTGGTGCTCCCCCCGCACCTCCTCCTCCACTGCTTGCTCCATTGTGACTCTTCGTATAACCATTGTACACACTTGTGCAGTTGCCTAGGTGGCTTTTATAAATGGATGAAGGAGGACTGTTGAGGCGGTTCTGGCGATCAATCTGTCTGTCTTTGAGTTTTTTGTGCTGTGGTTTGCTGTACTGATCTTCCCTGGTAATGTAACTGGACATTCCATATAGTGGTATAATTTCTGAAATAACAAGAATTTATCCACATTAACTTAAAGCTAAAATCATCACTATTTAGAAACAGAATCACATCCTGACCTAGATCTCATCAACCCCCTACCCATCTCTAAATAAAGCTATGAAAAACTTGTCTAAGATGGATTTTCACAGCAAACCTGAGATTCAGCCGGATTACTTGCAAGGTTGGCAAACCTGCTGCGTAAACCCAGCCCACATATTATTTCAGGTTTCATGACATAATGTGATTATCATGGGAAATCAAATAAATGTAGAAGTTTTGGTTGAGTTTTGATCTGAGTCTTTGTGCTTCTTACTGGACCTCGCAGCAAAACCCAGGAAGAGCTAAAACCCAGGCAGACTGAAACTGAAGAAAAGGTTCCACACAGATTAACAGCAACCAAACCTACAAGGTTTGCACAGCCCTAGTGTCACCAAAATGTGTTGCCGTGCAGAGGGTTCAAGGCCAGTTATCGGCTGTGTCCCTCCAGGTTGTCTAGGACAGCCAGACTTTGCAATACTCTCTACCACCACCCACAATGGCTGATGCATGTAGCTGCAGCAAGTGAAGGTATACCATTATGTGGGAGCTGAGATGAACAAATGGAACCATGAGGGAGGAAATCTTAAAAAGAAAAGTATTATGAAATGTTATTTTCTAATGTTAAAATACATAAAGTTTCAAATAACTTTAATATGAACTTCCATGAATGGCTGTGTGAAATTTAGTAACGTGGGTTTACAGGAAATTATGCAAACATTTTTTTATTTTTCCCTGACAAGGGTTCATTACCTTTGGACTGCGCTTTGAGTTTGGAGTGCGAACAAATTCAAGTTCAAAGCAAAATGAAAATACACCTTTGCTTTATTGCAATACAAAATGCCGAAGAGACCCAAGTTTCATTAAAGCTCAGTCTAGATTAATTCAATAATTATCCTAGTTTGCAAACTGAGCCAGCATTTCGGTTTCCAAAGCAAACATTCTGCCCAGCTGTAGTGTTAATCATAGACTCATAGGTCAGAAGGGACCAACATGATCATCTAGTCTGACCTTCTGCACAAAGCAGGCCACAGAACCCTACCCATCCACTTCTATAAAAACCCCTATCCTATGTCCGAGTTATTGAAGTCTTCAAATTG